>NC_137877.1:27829636-28429636 GCF_963924005.1 Protomyctophum bolini | reverse complement strand
TGCAGATTGCCATTGGACGAATCCACAACGGCGTCGCCTTCGTCAAGTCCCTGCTTCGCCGCTCCTGCCGCAGCGTCTGTTGCAGGAAGCGACGGCAGAACGAGTGCGAGGACAAGACCCTGGATGACCTCCAGCGACCTTTATCGCACAACCACACCACTGTGGATGTCATCAAGGACTTTTCCAAGAACGGCAATGGGGACGTTACAGGAGTGGACAAGAATGGAGACAAGTACATAGTCAAAACCATGAGTGACGATTCCATCATGTCCTTCATCCATAATCCCAGTGTTACGGTAACTGTCCCTATCGCTGACGTTGAGTCGGACTTTGAGAATCTTAACACGGACGACATCAGCAGCCTCTCCTCTGATATAGACGGAAGCAAAGTGGTGAGCATGCTTTAATTTCTTAACCTTAATCCCCCTATATTGTTCCTTGTACAACAAATATAGAAAAATAGCCAATCTACAAAATCTACAAGCTCACATGCGTTGTGAGCTTGTAGATTTGCCCAATCTTTTTCCTATTATGTACATGCCCAGAATAGGGACACAAGGGTTCATATAGAATTCCATGACCAATATAAAAGTATTGATCATGTCCATGCATGCTGTGCTTAAGAGTTAACTACACAACTAGAAATGAGGCCTATCAGAGCCAGATAAAGGGGAGTCAGTGTTGTCTGTGAGCGTATGCGGATGAGTGCGTGGCATGGGTCAGTACTAAGGTGCATACTTCCGTGCACATGTGTGTGTTAAGTGTGTGTTGTACACAGAGTGATTTCAGTACTGGCTGTGGTTCTAGGCGGATGCGTCTGTTGTTTTAGATAAGTCGGATGTTAAATGGCAGTGGTCATGTTGAAGCACTTAGCCCACTGTCCATGGCAACAAGAGGATGAGCATGTGACATGCCGTCTCCCCTGGAGACTCCATATACCAAGACCCTTTAACGAGGAGAGGCCACAGACACAGGAAAATACCAGTGTTCAGATTACATTATTTGCCATTTAAGTCTGAGTGCTTGAGAGCTGCATCCTCCTCTTAAGGGGGCTGTTTGCTTTGTTTCTGATTTATAATTTGTCGTATAGTGGTGTTGCAAACCGAAAATAGCCGATCTGCAAGCTTACAACACGTGGCATCGCTGTGCGTTTGATACACGACACTGTCGTACAATGGAGTATGAATAAAGCATGTCACTCATCATGGCTCTATCTGTTGGTAGTTGCTGACTGCCACATGTTTTCAGAACAGTTTCATTGAGTCTCTTTAAAGACTTTTGATTATAACCAAAGCGTTATTTGGCAACGCCTTGTATGAATTGTAATGCGTTTAACTCCTTTTGTTACTGCTGCTGCTTCACAGATGCTTTCCAGATTTTCAGTGAGAGGAAACTTGTGTAAGAACACTTTAATGTCCATAACACTAACTACTGACCACAGTCACATGGAAGCCATTTTGCATTCACGCCATACTCTGGAGTATGGGTGGTTAATAGGCGTATATCTAATGTGTGGCTGAGTATAGACATGGTAATGCCCCGCCTGCCTCTGATTAGCCTAACGACACTGCCCGTCTTGACTGCACCTGGATAGTCTGATCTCTGCTGCGAGGTGGTGGAAAATAATGCAAGTATACGGTATCGGTATGATACAAGAGAACTGCCTGTAACTTGTACGTTTTATTTTTGTAGAAGAGGCAAACTAATATTGTTTATGCCGTTTGCTTTGATTGAGTGATTGATTGAACATGTACGCCGTAAACACAAATTGTTTGTGATTATTGTGTCATTTATTTGTATGTGTAAACGTGAAACGTTATTGTACTGTAAAAAGGTCTCTTTTCCCTTCACCTTTATCCTTTTTAGTATAATATTAATTTACTATAATTAGATTAATACACGATAATCAACACTAACACTTCATTTAGAAGTACACACTCAAATCAAAGCATAGTACATCATACAAGTGTGTTAAATCAATTATTCAATCAAAGCAAACGGCATGCAATACAAGTTAGTTACAAGGCTGCCTTCTGTCTCACGTGCCAAGCTGTCTCTTGTATTATTTCCCACCACGGAGTAACCTCGCATCTCGGAGGACAGTCAAGACGGGCAGTGTCGGTAGGCCAATCAGAGGCAGGCGGGGCGTTTCCATGTCTATACTCAGCCGCACATTAGATATATGCGGTAAATAGGTTTCCCACTTGAGTATTATGTTAGAGCAAAATGGCAGCTGTATAAATGTGGTCAATGGTGATTGTCTATCCAACTTTCACCTTTTCATTGGATTGCTCAGCTTTCTTTGTGTGACCGTATACTTTAGCGTACTTATCTCCTCCTCCTCCTTAACTTATTTGGTTTTGCAGCTGTTGTGATGCTGTGAGCTAGTTTTATTGATTTTCATTTCATTTATATTCATTTTACCAAACCCCCGTTCAAATGAACAAGCAGCACCACTAACTTTATGACTAGGATTTATAATTGCTTTATTCTATTTGTTTAGTTTGTTTTGTTGAGGAGGGAGGAGATAGTGGCCAGTCATTGATCACAAGGAACAATGAGTTTTGCTTAGTGACGTCATAAATCATGTACCAACTCGTGGTATTTTCATTTGATCACTCATTTCCAAATCAAGTTAGTCCCAGTATATTTAAGAATTAGGATTCTTAAAATGTGTTTAATGTGCTGAATTCGGGTATAGTATATGACGTTTTACTAAACTAATACTAAACTAATAACTAAATAAGAAGAGCTGTAACTTAAATAATGTTTAATTTCGCTCAAATCAAATCAATGTGTACTGTAAAGAACAGAATGGATAGAAGGAAGCTTAAGTGTAGCTGAAGTCTTCAGGATTGCACGTTGTGTTTTAGTGCTTACACTATATCATAGTAGCATGCTTACATCATTCCCTGTTCTACATTAGCTGGTCCCTGGACAGCTCAGTATTGCTGCATTCTCCAGGAAGGCATTCAGGCTGCATTCATCTCAAACCTATTAGCTGACACACCCTAAGCAAAGTACATAACAGGAGGTTGAGGGAAAGACCATGTATTATAGCTGCTGTATAATACCGACAGTGTTTATGTTACCAAACCTTTCGTCAATCAAGATTCAAATGCGATCTGTATAATATTATTTTATCACTTACGGTCCTAGTGTACTCCTAGCCTGATATTATTTATAGTACAGGCTGTAGTATGCTGATGATCCTATAGTTCAATATATATAATTATTGTGTGACGAAAAACTGTCGAAAAACCACAACCGTTTATTTAAAGCCCTATAGGAAGTACTGTAACTTGATTGACTCACCTTCACTTTTATTCAATTAAAGTCCAAAGTTATTTTGTCTGAGAGTGTTGAATTTCACAGTTCTGTGATGCAGACTCCTTAATCGAAGGAGAGTCGAAGGAGAGTCATATGGGGTCCAGCCACCCCATATGACTCTGTGAATCCGTTTTGTAATGTATAATTACAGAAGGTGCTAATTCTTTGGTTAAAAAAAAGGTACCAGACATGAAAATACTGGAGCATATCCCATCACGCTTGATTGAACCATTTAGTGACTTCATATCCATGACACATCTACTGCAACTGAAATTAAAATTTAAACCAGTTTTCACTTGACGTTGAATGCTAAATGTCCATCAGCATGTATTGTTGCACGGAATGAGGTGACTCTTGTTGAAAAGATGTGGATTCAGCTTACAGTAGATATAAGCAAGTAGTCTTACATTACAGTGACCCATGGTAACAGATGTCCAGACTTATTTACATGAGTTCAGTGCAGTTATCAGCTGGTATTCAAGGTGGCATATTAAATGCACCAATGTTTTAATTGTCAGAGTTAAATAAACTGTGTGGCTCCAACAGCTGATGGATGGTGAGATGGATGGTGAGGAAGATGATGAAGATCAGAAGAGCTCCTCTGAAGGCAGCACAGTGGACATCAAGATGCCAGGGGAAGGAGGGGAATCCCCGGACCTTGAGCCGGAAGAGTCCATGGATCCTGACGCCTGTTTTACAGATGGTGAATAGCACAAATCGACCAAATTTCTATTCTTCCTGTCCAGTTTATACTCTTCCTTTTCCCCCTCTAGCTCTACACTGATTTTTACACAATTTTCTAGCTGACACTCTGCCGCAATGTGACAATTCGTGAGCTTGTTGGTCGGCTGTTTTCACCAAATGTTTGCTTATTGTGACTGTTAGGTAAATCTGGATAAAAACCTTTAAAAACCATATCCAGTCAACCAGTGGAAAAATGTATAATTGTTAAAAGTCAAATCTTGATATTACAGGAAAAATAGGGAACTGTCACTTTAAGACCCATGCAGTCAATGTGACTTAAGAAAACATTACATTACATTGCTTTTATGATCAAGATGGCGTCACAGTTGTTTTTCTGTTGTGATTGGACAAGGACAGAGTTCATGTCCCGTGATGACAGATGATCCGGATGTAGTGATGACCGATCCAGAGCTGGCCTAATCCTATTGGCCAGACGAGGGATGATGTGCTCTGGCGACGAGGAAGTAGTCGAAGCATAAAGGACGCTGTTGTTATAGCAACCTGTAGATAGAGCCCTGACTTAACCTACTGTAGTAACAGCTGACCTGTCCTCATGCAAAAAACACTTTTCTCTGTCGTCTGGCAAACCCTGTTCATATCAGTTTGTTGTACATTCCATTAGGAGAGTGACACCGTAACAATATCAAGACTAGCAGAGTGGGGACAAAGACATTATGATGAACTAGGATGGTAATAACAAGGTCACTGCAAGACAGGGACTAGACCAAAACAAAGACTGAATCTGAAATGATTACGGGCTTCTGTCTAACAGGACATGGAAGTTGAAGATGAAATATGACAAAATTATTTATAACTAATCTTAAATGTATTTCCATCAGTGACATGCCCAGAATAGGGACACCAGGTTTCATGTAGTGTAGTGAGCATATGGCCTGGCCAGCCCAGAACCCCATCTCACCCTGTACCTTTGTCTCTTCTCAGGCTGTGTGCACAAGTTCCAGTGTTGCCAGGTAAATGTTGAGGTGGGACGGTGGAAGATGTGGTGGACACTGAGACAGACTTGCTACAAGATAGTGGAACACGCGTGGTTCGAGAGCTTCATCATCTTCATGATTCTCCTGAGCAGTGGGGCACTGGTAAGTCTGAGTGATTCATGGTATTTTGTGGTGTCTGTGATTACTCTCATCTCACGCACGCACGCATGCACACACGCACACACGTGTCACACACACACACACACACACACACACACACACACACACACACACACACACACACACACACACACACACACACACACACAAACTAGCCTACTGTACATAGCCTTTGAAAGTGTCAATGTGGAAAATCAATCACAAAAAAGCCATGCTGCCGTCGGAAGATTAGGCACATCAGAGAAGCATTGATAACAAAAGTGTAATCCTTTATCGTTATTGTCACCCGACTAGTTTGTTCGAGAGAGTTGAACAAGCGCGTGCTGAAATTTGAACAAACAAATATGAACTGTGACTGTGTGAGGGGGAGGCGAGGCGGGGGAGGGGAGCTACGGTAGTGTGGAGTGTAGGCTGGGAGCTCAGCTGACTAGTCAGACGCGTGTGTGTGTGTGTGTGTGTGTGTGTGTGCGTGTGCGTGCGGTGTGTGTGTGTGTGTGTGTGTTTGTGTGTGTAGTACTGTGTACAATATGGTCAAACATTGTATAAACATATTTGAATATTAATAATAGAGCCAAGCAAGTTGTATTATTCAGTGTCCGGGTGAGTCGGTGAGACTTCTTACTTCGCTCATATTCCCATTCAGGCATTTGAAGACGTTTACATAGAGAGGAGAAAGACTATTAAAACCGTGCTGGAGTATGCGGACAAAATCTTCACTTACATCTTCATTCTGGAGATGCTGCTGAAGTGGACGGCATATGGATTTGCAAAATACTTCACCAATGCCTGGTGCTGGTTGGACTTCCTCATTGTAGACGTAAGTACGCCCTCCCCCACCCCTCACCACCTCCCCCCAAAAAGCAAGTCTCCACTTAGCACCAACACATGGGAGAACAGAAATGTTTACTGTCATTTGATTGATTAATTGATTGATTGATATTGATTGATATTTTATTAGACAATAACAAATGCAAAACAGTACATGGTACAGTCAAAGCACATTTATCCAAAAGGATAGCACCGAAAAAAGACCCTGCGGTCTTGTTTCCATTCGGGTCCCATGCATTCATTCACAACACGATGACAGTAATCGAGATACCTCAAAAGCATGATAACTATTTACAGGTGTAAATACCAAAAAATCTAAATACAAATAAATCACTCTGTGGGGAGGTATAGGGTGGTTGGGCAGTCATCTTCTCTCCTTTTGATCCGCTGACATTGATAGGTGATTTTTCAGACCGGTTTTAAAGGAAGCCAGTGATTTGTTTGTTTTGAGGGAAGGGGGCAGGGCATTCCACACCTGAGTGGCAGTGCTGTGGAAAGTGAATTTACCCATATTTGTTCTATATGTGGGTGGCACCAGATCATTATTTATACTCCCTCTAGTGTTGTGGCTGTGAGAGTTGCTCACCTTTGTGAGGTGAGCAACCTTTGTCATGCCTATTTTTGAAGCAGATCCATTGACTTATCGTGTGTGTGTGTGTGTGTGTGTGTGTGTGTGTGTGTGTGTGTGTGTGTGTGTGTGTGCCTGCGTGCGTGCGTGTGTGTGTGTGTGTGTGTGTGTGTGTGTGTGTGTGTGTGTGTGTGTGTGTGTGCGTGTGTGTGCGTGTGTGTGTGTGTGTGTGTGTGTGTGTGTGTGTGTGTGTGTGCGTGCATGTGTGTCTGTGTGCGTGCGTTGTGTTTGTGTTCCAGGTGTCAATGGTCAGCTTGGTAGCCAACGCCATTGGATATTCAGAACTCGGCGCTATCAAGTCACTCAGGACCCTAAGAGCGCTGAGGCCCCTGAGAGCCCTGTCACGGTTTGAGGGCATGAGAGTAAGAACCCCCCACCCCATACTCTCTCACCCAACCCCCCTATCACAGCTCACATCGTCATAGTGTTTCATGTCACTGTCACCCGAGCACGAGTGTGCTGTAGACAGACAAAGAGCAGCAACACAAATGAGCTTTGCTGCAGTGCCATCCTATAAAACAGTATGTAATTCAAAGCATGGAATTGAGACATTCCTATTCTTTCCTTTTCCCTCTGCTCCAGCTGTCATGGTTGACCAATTTGTCTTTAAAAGCCATCTCGAGCTTTGGTAGAGTCTTGGGTTATTATGTCTACCCGATCGGCATAATAATATGTGAAAATATTGTCCATTAATTTTGCGATTTGCCATTTACTGACATTGTACTGTATTTGGGGAAATTGGAAACACGTCTCAAAATTACACCTTTAACACATAAATGGTGATAAATAAATCTGATTCTGACAATATGTACAATTAAAAGTCCTGGTACCTTCATTTTGTCCAGCTACTGGCTAATTTTGTTGTGCTGTCATGTCTCTTTTATAAGAGAAGCCGGTTCACCCTAGAGTCAGGCGTGGCGATATCGTAGAGGCAGTAGAGCTGTAGAGGCAGTTGCCTCGGTGCCCGTGGGGGGGTGGTAGTAAACTGTATACTCTCTCTCTCTCTCTCTCTCTCTCTCTCTCTGGCCCATGGAACATTCTACCGCCACTGCCTAGAGTCTAGGGTGAACCAGCTTCTCTTAAAGAGACTTTGACCGTCTACTCTAGACAGTAAGTTCTGACCAATAAGACTAGACTCCTACTGTATTTCTTTGGATGGGGAGCCATAAATCTAATGTTCTGACATGGTTATTATCAGCTATGTACATCTTACATTTCAGAACATTGTTGAGTTGTGCAGTATACAACATTCATCAAAACATGCCTTCAAATTTGCCTGGGTAGCTATTCAACACAAGGATCTAACAAAATTCAACATCGCTTCAGCTGTAATAGCTGTTACATGGCAGATTACCTCACAAGTTGATTGCTTAGTTCCCAAATTGCATTGTAACAGAACAACAGTGATGCTTCATGTTATTCTTTGAATGACTCTGCAACTTGTATATCAAAGCTACAAGAACATGCATTATGACTATAGTGTAACTAGTGTAATACAAGCCTGGTCTGAACAAGGGTTGATAACTTATGTAATTGTTGGGGGGGGGGAGGGTTGCCAGCTGCTGAAATCAATGGAGCTGCTATTGATTGGCTGGGAGAATGTTGTGGTTGTCTAGATTCGCAGCCCTGCTATCATGATGATGGTCTCTCCTCACGTGGTGAATTCCCCCGTCCGCATGAATGGCTTTCATTTACATCTCTGCCCCTGCGCCTCTGAAGCTGCACTGTTGGGATGTTTGTTGCTGGGTGCCTTTAAACTTATTCTTTCTCTATATGTGTTTGTTTTGTTCTTCATTTACAGTAAACAAATTGTTGTGACTTCCTCCTGCCTCTACAAGGTTTTTCTGTTTTGTTGTGTTCTACCATGCAATCGTAACCAACCAAAATAAAAAGAGAAAATACAGTACAGACCACATGCAACAGGCATATAATATACACACATATATGATGCATATAGTTCTATTAGTTTCCACCCTCCTTTCCTCATTCTTTCCCAAAGCTTTTACCTTGCTGGTGTCAATGGCGTGAGTGAGCTGTGCTGTTATGTAATGCTTGTGACGAGCTCATGCCGATATACTGTTTGCTGCTGTTAGATGTTTTACTCTTGTGTTTTCCTATTCTCACCATTACCAAAATATGATGTACATCAGCACTATACAGCACAAATCTGAGTTAGAGTGAAATCTCTAATTTAGCTTTCTCTCCACCCAGGATTTGTGCTGTGTAGCGACATAGTGTGAACAGTGTTCCTGTGTTACTGTGCAGGTGGTTGTCAATGCCCTGTTGGGAGCCATCCCTTCCATCTTCAACGTGCTGCTGGTGTGTCTTATCTTCTGGCTGATCTTCAGCATCATGGGGGTCAACCTGTTTGCGGGGAAGTACTACCACTGTGTCAATGTGACCAATGGAGTGAGTTTCCTCCCGACGGAGGTCGCTAATAAGACAGAATGCCTCAGACTGGGAAACCTAACCGCTCGCTGGAAGAATGTCAAGATCAACTTTGACAATGTTGGCGCGGGTTACCTTGCACTGCTGGAAGTGGTGAGTATGTCACATAAGATGGATAGTATTTCGTATTTGTCATACTATTCTTGGATGGGCAAGTTTATTACATTCTAAAATATGTACTTTACATTCTAAAGTACATATTTTAAATAATGAAACTGTATTTTTTATAAATTACATTTTTTTTGTCTATACAGGCAACATTCAAGGGCTGGATGGATATTATGTATGCTGCTGTGGACTCTCGCAGTTTGGTACTTATATTTACATATTTTGACAGCCTGTTTAGTGGACCAACTGCAATCTAGCATGCTAATGGTCTTACTTATTTACTCTGCAATTATTGGCCCCTATCATCTTACATAGGGTTGTCCCGATCGGATTGGGTGATCGGAAATCGGCTCCGAAGCAATGAGATTTTGTAAAAACTGTTAATCAAATGATCGGAATCGCATCGGGAGCAAAATAAACTTGATCGGGACATCTCTAATCTTACACATACATTTAGGTAAAGTAGCCTTTGGAATCAACAGTTCCTAAACAAAGCTTTTCTCCTATTCCTGTAGTATGAGGTAGCTTGATGTACAAGTACAAGATGTACTGGACATATCCCCAAACCCTTGATGCCAAGCAGGAAGCCATTGGGTACAATTTTTATAGCCTGGTATGTCTTGGCCAGGGATTGAACCTAGACAGTGTTTTCAGTCTTATTGAAACTCTTCATACTTGAACTGAGATATTTAAGTTTCAATAAACAAATACATATTATACATAATATATAATATAATGTAATACATTGTAGAATTATTATTATCATGGGATCCCCTAGTAACCAGCTAGCAACCTCCTAAACACCTAGCAATCCTAGTCAGCTCTGAGTGCCCAAAAGCCCAAACCACACCAAAGGGGTCGGGTTGCGACAAAACGTTTTTTTAAAGTAGACCATACCAATGCAACTCATTGCAACTCAATGAGTTCCATTGGTGTGGTTTACCTTAAAACTGTTTTATCCCAACCCGACCCTTTGGTGTGGTTTGGGCTTAACAGCCCCCTACTTTAGATACCACCATCAACGTATTCACGTGACATCATCATCATACCTGGAAGTTATACCGGAGCGTCGCCTACTGAGTGGCAAAAAACGACTTTCTGGCCTTGACAGCCCATACATCCAAACAGAAAAGTCCCATCTGATTGCCTTAAAGATCACTTTTCCACTCAATTTGCCTGCGGGCCTGCAGTTGAATCCTGTATATCAACTCCACTATTGCAAAACCTTTGTACTTAAAGTTGTTGTTTTAAGTCCTACCCTTGATATGAACCTGGATCCCAATGCAAGCGTCAACATTTCTACTGTTGATAGTCAGATGAGATAAAGTTTTGTTCATTAAAACAAAATGGATTGCTGCTTTAATATCAGTTTGGTAGTTTTGGTAGTCTTTGCATTTGTATCTGAAATAAATATACACTGACTGTCTTAGAATAATTGATGTTAAAATTCTGTTCCTTTGCATTGTCTCTGTTGTGTCTTGTCAGGATGACCAACCTGAGTATGAGATTAATCTCTTCATGTACACATACTTTGTGGTATTCATCATCTTTGGAGCCTTCTTCACACTCAACCTTTTTATTGGTGTCATCATAGACAACTTCAATCAGCAGAAGAAAAAGATAAGTGTACAATCCGATTATTTGTTTTATATTACTGTAGATTATGTGCCTTTCTATTATGCACTTCTAGACATTTGTAATAATATTGTAGAAGAATCCAGAGGAGAACTAGAAAAAGTGCCCCTCGGGGGACAGGTCTCCACCAGGGCAGGTCAGGGTGTGGCGTCCTGGTGGCGCTATAATAGGCCAATGTGAAAAGGGTGCCATTTCTTCTTACGCCCTGGATGGCAATTGGATGATTTGAGGCATTATGTTCCAAAAATGTGTTTTGCAAAGGTCCACCTGTTGGTGGCGCTATAACAGGCCAATGTGAAAAGGGTGGGATATATTCCTCAGCCTAGTAGAAAAGTATGTGAAAGATTTCACGTAAATTGCATGCTGCGTTCATGATTTGAGGCTTTTTGTTCAAAACGGGCAAATCCTGCAAACTTTGAAAGCCGATGTTAGCCAATTAGGATGGAATATGAAATATCGGACAGATCCGTCTTGAACACATGACTATAGAGATAGTGTGTAACGATTTGCGGGAGTTTTGGACAGAATCTGGAGGAGTAATATAAAAAAGAACCTTTTTCAAAAGTTGGTCTCCTGGTGTCGCTATAACAGGCCGTTGGGGCAGAGGTTCATCGTTGGCATCCAGGGAGTGTGTGTGCAAAATTTGGCATCGAAAGGTGCCGGAGATTAGCTGTACACACTACACAGACGGACACACACACTCACACACACAGGGACACACACGGACACACACACGGACAAAGTGCAAAATATACTCTCTCTCCATGCCTTCGGCCTGGTGTAGACAATTAACCCTTTACAAACGAATAGTTGAGGTCGGATGTGTACTTGGTCCCCTCACAAGCACTTGGAATTCTACGAGTTGAGGCATTATATTTAGTTTGACTCGGTTACACAGACATGAAAATAGCAGATCTATTGTGAGCTTGTAGATCGGCTAATTACAAAACAATATTTGACATATAATCTTTGACAAATTGGCCAATGTTTGACCAGTCTTTATACTATAGTTTGTTGATTACTTTTGATGCAGCAATGGTCTTTTTTCTTTTCTTTCCTTCTTTCTCGAGGTACTAAAAGTCCTTAAATTGACACCTCCTAAATCATGTGGGGCCCCCCTGGGGGTCCACCGGTCCAGACCCACTGGGTCAAATAAAGTTAACAACGTTTACAATGATTTAACATTGCCTTTTATTCTCTCTTTACTTTGGAGGTCAAGACATCTTCATGACTGAAGAACAGAAGAAGTATTACAATGCCATGAAAAAGCTGGGCTCCAAGAAACCACAAAAGCCTATTCCTAGACCAGCAGTACGTCAAAACATCCATATTATATCACTATCAGTGTTAATTTAACAAAGAAAGTTTTACACTCTCTGTATTAGGAACCATGGAGTGTTATAGTGAATGTACTACTGTATGTAGCTCTATGCTAAAATAAGAGGACATTTTACACCTCTTGGAATTAAATGAACACTGAAACTTCCAGGGCCCTATTTTGCGTGTCTTAAGTACGGTACATGCAAAATAGGGCCCTCTGTGTTTAAGCATGGCATGTTTTAAATGTATTCATGAACATGTTTCCCTTATCGTTTATTTTTTTTGTTTTATCCTTATCTCCGTTTCAGAACAAGATTCAAGGATACATTTTCGATTTCACCACAACGCAAGCCTTTGACATTGTAATCATGGTTGCCATATGCCTTAACATGGTCACCATGATGGTGGAAACGGATGACCAGACTCAGGAAAAGATCAACGTTCTCTACCGGATCAATTTAATCTTCGTCGTCCTCTTCAGCGCAGAGTGTGTACTGAAGATGATCTCTCTGCGCCAGTACTATTTCACCAATGGTTGGAATATATTTGATTTCATCGTAGTTATTCTGTCAGTTATTGGTAAGACGGACTTCTGAATGATCATTTTGATCTGTGTTCAATGATTTTATTTCCCTGCATTTAATTCAATTCAATTCAATTTTTACTAAAGTGTCAAATCACAAGTTGTCTCAAGACACTTTACATGTAGAGCAGAGAACCGACAGAGATCCCACCCTGAGCAATAGCAATTATTATCTATCTATAAATGCACCACGTCTCTGTATGTCTTTCTGTAATGCACGTAACTTCAGACCCGTTCGCCCCACCAACTTCAAATTACACACACGCGTTCCACACCCCCACACTGCCGCAGGGAGTGCAGTGCCCACATTGGTGTTGTGGGGCAATCGTATATTTGGGCTGATAACGAAAGGGTTGTTATTGCGTTGTCAATGTGTTTCAAATGCCAAGTCTATATGTTCAGTCATATATGGCCATGGGTGTGTGTGCACACCAAATTGCATTTTATCCATTCATCATTGTCAATTTTACATTTCCTCCATATAACATTTCTTAAAAGAAAATTAAATAAAAAAGATGGAATATCTGGGCATGAATTTGTCAACCCATCCTGTTTCTATATTTTGTTATCCATGCTACCAGGGTTCTGAGCTGCCCTGCCCAATGATAATGTTTTATACACAATCTGTGCCAGGAACGTTTGGTTATATATATATATATATATATATATATATATATATATATTTATATATTTATATATATATATTTCTTTCTTTATTTTTAATCTGACGTGCACGCGATGTGCGACCACGCTTATTTATTATTTTATTTGTATGTATTTTACAGGCTTCTTGTTTTGTGATAATAAGCTTGCTACTTGTTACATTGTTAATCTTATATATTTCTATTTCTATTTTCCAGGTATGTTTCTCTCAGAAATTATTGAGAAATATTTTGTGTCGCCAACTTTGTTCAGAGTAATCCGATTGGCTCGGATCGGCCGCATACTTCGTCTCATTAAAGGTGCCAAAGGAATTCGCACACTCTTGTTTGCCTTGATGATGTCACTTCCTGCCTTGTTCAACATTGGACTCCTGCTCTTCTTAGTGATGTTTATCTTTGCCATCTTCGGAATGTCGAACTTCGCTTACGTCAAGAAAGAGGATGGCATCGATGACCTCTTCAATTTTGAGACGTTTTACAACAGCATGATCTGTTTATTCATGATCACCACCTCAGCAGGGTGGAGTGACCTACTGGCTCCCATTCTCAACAACAACGAATTTGACTGTGACAGCCAGAAAGAGAATCCAGGTAGCCACATCAAGGGAGACTGTGGAAGCCCAATTGTGGGGATTATCTTCTTTGTCACCTACATTATCGTCTGCTTCCTTGTTGTGATCAATATGTACATTGCGGTCATTCTGGAGAACTTCAGTGTGGCCACTGAGGAGAGCACTGAGCCACTGAGCGAGGACGACTTTGAGATGTTCTACGAAGTCTGGGAGAGATTTGACCCTCGTGTTACCCAGTTTGTGAAGTTTGCCAACTTGTCTGACTTTGCAGATTCCCTGGCCCCTCCACTACGCATACCCAAACCCAACAAGGTCCAACTCATCTCTATGGATTTGCCAATGGTGAGCGGTGAGCGCATTCACTGCCTGGACATTCTGTTTGCATTCACCAAACGTGTCCTGGGAGAGGGCGGGGAAATGGACATGCTGAGGGGGCAGATGGAGGAGCGCTTCATGGCCTCCAACCCCTCAAAGGTATCCTACGAACCTATCACCTCCACCCTCCGCCGCAAACAGGAAGACATGTCGGCTATGACCATACAAAGAGCATTTAGACGATACCTGGTGTTGCGCACTGCCTTTAGACCCTCAAACACGTCAAAAGAGAGGGTTGGAAGCAGGGAGAGTCTCTGTGATAAAGAGGACCTAGTCACGGACAAATTAAATGTCATTCCTGCTTCGGATAAAAATGACTCGACACCCTCCACAGTCTCGCCGCCCTCGTATGACAGTGTGACAACACCAGACAAAAACAAATACGAAAAAGACCGAAGTGAAAAAGAGGTCACTGGCAAAGACGTTAAGGAGGAAGATTTGTAAGGAATTATAGAAGATGCAACAAAGACGTTTAATTAAAATGACATATTGTTTACAGCCTTTGAAGGTGACTAATACTGTACATCCATTGGACTCCCTTTTTATGTGGATATCTATGCCAAACTGACAATGCTTACTTGAGACTATAATACTGTAGGTTTGTGCCTAAAACAAAACAATCACTCACCACATTCAGGCTGCTTCAAACCATTTATTTTCGCTGGTATTAATGTAAGGAGTTAGAATGTGTAACAATGGGTACACTTTTGAGCATTTCCGCATATAGTTAAAGTAATGTTTTAACTTCTGAAGCTATTTATTGAGTTTCTTGAAATGGTTATATTGTTGTATTATTTTGTTAATTATTTTTCAGACAAACTATATTTCATTTCAATGATAATACTTGGCTTGTTGTTTTATATATTTTATTTTTATTTAGAAAGAAATAAAGAAATATAGAAGTTGCTTCAAGGTTAGTCTTGGAAAAATTAAATGGCATTGCTTTAAAGCTAGTGTTGGACTCTCTTGCCAGATCCAAGGGACAATGGAAGCTGCAGTTCATTAGAGTTGCAAGCCTGCATGAATGCTCAGCCATGATTATGCATGTTAGAATCTACTATCACCATCGCCTCTGCCATGCCTTGTGAGGATATGTAGTACCATGTAAGTATACATTAATATTATATATCTTATGGGAGTTACAACACATTACACAAACATTTCCTGAGCATACAGTCCAAATAAATCACATCACAACTCGGAACAATAAGACTTATACTCTGTTAGCACTTTAAACATTTGTTGATTCAACTGTAATTGTTCACACATTAGCTGAACTTAGCTTCACTATGTAGAACCTCTGTAAAAAGCTTTTGTAGCCAAGTAAAGTCAAAAGGGGATCTCTGAATGACAAAGAAGAGGACCCCGCACACTGTCAGGAACTTGCTAAAAGAAATAGCTATTTATTCGACATTTCGGTCATTAGATCTTCATCAGGACACACAATTAAAGTAAAAAAGGCATTATAACACTAAAAACGTACCATTTCAAAAACCACCATGCTCTCTCAGTACAGAAGCACGAAATTACTCTAAAATAAATCCAGTGGTCTTTGCACACTGTAAAGTAATTGGTACAGTATGAAGCTTTGATTAACCACAAAAGGTCTTACAAAGAACATGAAATGTGACCCTTAACAATCTTCTAAATTGTGGTTTAAAACCTATATGCACCTTCTCTTTCCTTGTCTTTTATTTTGTATTTTATGATATTTCATATTATGGAATTAATAGTAAGAAAACGTTCTTGGAGTATATAATAAAATATATTCATGTATTGGTTTTATCTGGACATGGACATGATGTATCTTTTAAAAGCAGAAAGATGACTATGAGCTGTTACATTTAGGAATTATCTTCCGTTTTCTTTTTTTTAAGGAATAAACCAGTGTTTCATTAATGGCATTGTTATATGGCCATGCTCCCTGCACAACATATACTGTTTTTCAATCTGCACTTTTTTTATTCAGAAACTTGCCTCTTGATCTAATGATTTGAATATGAGAGGGTTTTTCATGGGATGTTTTGCATATTGCTGTACTTCGGTAAACTGTAATCACAGTTTACTTCTCATTCCTTATCATACTAAATATCTAAGATAAATAAAAGAAGGTTCGGACAGTTCTGAACATGATTGTCTCCAGGACATAGCATGACACATCTTTTGTGATCTTGGCTGTTTCCTGTCTTTGTTTACATTTTTTTAAATAGTTCTAGAAGCATTATTTCTGTCTGTTCTATCCATTGTATAAAAAAAAACATACATTGTGACACAACTATCTGTTGTTCCATATTAAGAAAATATAGTATATTTTGCATGTAATGAAAATGTTCAATATGTATACTATATAATATACATAAACAATGAATGTTTTGATTACATAGATTTCAACAGGTCCCATCGCTCATTTATGAATTATGCTGTAGAGGATGACTGAACTGCATGCAAGATATTGCTATAACCCATCTCACTGAAAAGCCCCAAAAATAAAGACTACATATACCTCAAGGAAGTCTGTAAAACATTTATTTCTGTTATTGCACCTACAGTTTTAGATTATACTGTATTATACAGTACAACATGTCTCATTTATGTCTCATGTTGCCTAACAATCACTCAAATTGTCCATCCTGGCTATGGGATGCGGTTTAGCTTAACAGATCAATTGTCACTCAAGGAACGAAAACCATACTGAAACAGCAGTGGTGACTTGTAAAATGATATATTTCACCTATTCAGTCCAATAACTGATTGATTGATTGATTGATTGACAAATTTCATATAGTATCAGTTAAAGGTATAAAACAAACAATCTCAAGAGCTTATTTCCATTGTGGTCCTTGTCGAGCGCAAATGTGTGTATAAACTAAGTGGCATGTGTTTTTTGTTTTGTTTTTCATCCGCCAGGCCGAAGGCATGGCCGAGACTATGCTTTACACCCCGTCTGTCCGTCTGTGTGTATCCATCTGTGAACAGCTAATCGGTTGGCTTGCTCTGGTCGCAGTGAACTGCACCCACACTCCCTGGGTGCCACCTCTGCCCAACATTTCTCACATGGGCCTGTTATACGCCAACATGAGGCCGATTTTTGCAAAAACACATTTGACAGTACACTTTCACATTGACTTTGTCTGTCCCTATGTCTGTTCAGAGTATAACCTATTGACCCCTGCAAATGATTGGGGTCGTCGGGTCACACATTGTTCATTCACACTAAGCAATCAGCTAATTGGGGTCGCATTGGGGTCACACACACACACACACACACACTGCACCGCTCAGTTCACACAGATGTGATTTTTTCCAAACATCACGCAACTTGGTACACAGTATCTATATAGTCAATAGTCATTAAAAAAGCCTTTCAGATTTTTCACATTCCATTGTGATTGGCTAAGATTGGCTTCCAAAGTTTGCAGGAGTGGTCCGTTTTGAACACATTTCAATGCCTCAAATCATGAACACAGTGTTTGATAACTGCGATTTCTATGACATTTTGTTTGTGCATTCCCTCCAGGCAGAGAAAGAAATGCCACTTGGGAATCTTTGTGTGTTTTTACCTATACCTGCACCGATCTCTGTGAATAAATATGATAAATAATATATACTTTCATACAATTTATAGGCTATACTTTCATACAATTTATACAATTGTAAATGGAACAGGTTCCATATACAGTAGGTCTGCTCTTTATGGAGGACTTGAAGTTAAGAATGGAACTAATCAACTTATACTAACTGCTGCAGAGTATAGAAACAAATCCTTTCCCATACAGATATTGAATCTGTCTGATGATTGACTGGTTCAACAGATGCTGACATTCTGTAATAGGCCTATTCTTCTTTGTTTGTTGTCTGAAATACATTTTGTATCTTTGTTACGGCAGTATATATTTATCTTTCATTTGTTTTTCTACAGTTTTTCTCTCTGCTACAACGCAGGAACTGACATTTTATACCAGCACTACAGTACAATATTTCTTGGTTTGTTTACCAAATTAGATGATTTGTGTCATTTAGGCTAGTCAGTGTGCAGCAGTAAGGACAAATCTGGTTTGCCATGTCAAGCTTAAATGGATAATTGAGGATGGGCAGTGGAGAGCAGCTGTTCCTGGTGGATGACAGCTGGTCCTCTCGCTGAAGAGGCTGAACTCATGATAGGCTATATAGTGTAAATCAAACCATGATGTCTCCCACTATGATTTAGGGTGTGACAGAAACCTGCTCCATCAGCATCATTCAGTGGTTCTCAAATGATTTCATGTTAAGGACCGTCAGAATAATATGTATTTGTGTAACTAGAAGTCGACCGGCCTTCGGGCTGGTCTCGGTCTAGCACCACGCCACGCCTCGCCATCCAGGTGGCCAGTTGTCTGGGTGCCCACTCATCCAGGTGGCCAGTTGTCCAACTAGAAGTCGACCGGCCTTCGGGCTGGTCTCGGTCTAGCACCACGCCACGCCTCGCCATCCAGGTGGCCAGTTGTCTGGGTGCCCACTCATCCAGGTGGCCAGTTGTCCAGGTGGCCACCTGTTCAGGTGTCCACTCGTCCAGGTGCCTATTGTCCAGATGCCCAGTTGTCCATTTGCCCAATTGTCCAGTTGCCCAATTGTCTAGGTGCCCAGTTGTCCAGGTGCCTACTCGTCCAGTTGTGCAGGTGGCCACATGTCCCTATAGGTGCCAAGTTGTCCAAGTGCAGTGTGTGTGGACATTATGAATACTGGGCGAGCAGTAACGTCGGACTATTGGCATGTCGGACTATTGGACTAGTCATTGTCAGACAGTCATTAGTCCGACATCGACAACCATCTCAAACCCTAACCTAAACATAACCGCGAGCACAGGAGCAGCGCAGTTCGAGCGGAAGTCGAACCATTATTTCCGCATATCGGACTGTTGGTGTGTCTTAGTGCGCATCCCGACTGTCTGTCATGGTTTCCTATGGCATGCAGTATTATTTCTGCAAGGAGAGAGGTGTGCAAACGGAGTGGTTTGGTAGGAGAAGCGGAACGGATAAACGGTCATACTGTTTTGCCCCCGCTTTTCAATTAGGGTAGAAGGATTATGTATTCACGACGCATTATGAGCTTGTAGATCGGTTATTTTCAAATAGCCAGATGTACAGGGTTAAACTGATTATATATCGATTTTGACATAGGGATCCCTTGCATGAACCCCATCAAGGACCCTTGGGGCCCCCCGGAGAACCACTGTTCACCAAAGGAAAGAATTCTAATCTAATCTAATCAAATCAAAGTTAATTTATATAGCACATTTACATTGATTGAAACCTTTATTTCAGGGGAATCCAATTGAGACCAGGGTCTCTTTTTCAATGGCGCCCTGTATACAAGCAAGAACATTTACAGCAATGACTTTACATACTGTACATACATGACATGGACACATAGTACAAAAATAATACACAAGCACATACACAAAGAAACAAAACCTTATAACCAAATATTACAAAAAGCAGGTGCATATGCCTTCGTCTAGTGTGAGGTCAGTTAAGAGTCTTTTAAAAGTAGTAAATAAAACAAGCTGGACATTCAACTTCAATTTGTTTTCCATAAATGTGGAGCATACACCTTGAAGGCAGTATCTCCCAATTTAGTAGTAGTTTTTGGTACCTTCAATAAAAGCATATCTTGTGACCGAAGACAAACCAAAGTGCTAAAGAAAAGTGGCAAGAAAATAAGAAACAAAGCAAAAGAGAAAGCAGAAGTACATACAATATAATGGTATATGCTTAGTCAAACAAAGTAAAAAGCCAGGGAGACTTTTAATGTTGAGATGAGACATTTAAACACCCAGGGACTGGGCAGAGCAAATAGGAATTTGACCGGCCACGGAGAAGATTCGGTCACCTCTAGTGACACATTATGGTTCCGAGAATTGTTATTCTCCTAGTGCACCATTTTCATGAATTCCCTCCCAGCTAACAGTATGTGATTTGAGTTTACATTTTCCTCACACCTCATTTTCTACCAATTTGAATATCCAAACATGCAATCTCAATATAGAATAAGTGGTTACCAAACTCTTACCCGCATATAGGTGATATTTAATTTTACAAAAACATACAGTAGCAATCCTAAGCATTGCCAAAGGAGATACTGTATAGTCTTTCATTTCAAAATCATCCCAAACTGGTAAACAGAGTCATTGCATAAGCATCATCACTTATAATAATTTTCACTTGTGAGTCTCACTATGTCTAGTGACCACAGACAATTAAAACAAGCATTAAGAGCTAGCTTTTCCTGTTAGGGCCACTTCTGTAAAAGTCTAATTTCTCAGCATCCATTTCACATGCCAACTGTAATGAGCACTCAACTGTAAATGGTTCATTTTTCATTGATCGTTTGCTTTTTCCCCCTCTCTCGATCTCTTTCAGGATATTGCATTTACTCTAGCCAATGATGTTGCATGATATTGTTATTTGTTGGTCAGAAATGGCCAAAGATGGTGCTTAATGCTTATGAATGTCTTTGTTTGTGGTTTGTTTATCATATTTTAATTCTCTGTGCTCTGTGTGTCTGTATCCAACATTATATATTTTTTTTCTTTCTTTTTTTAATTGTCAAAATGCTATAATCTGTTTTTTGAGTGGCGCTTTGTGGGCGCTGCCGGAAGCTATTATCATCTTAAGTGGCTGGAACATTTTATTAATTATTAATCACAGGCCAAACATTCAACACAGTCCACCATAGCTTTTGCCTAGTGTAACTGCTGAAGCTGGAGGGCAGTAAACAAGAGGCGGATGGCAAAGTGCTGATTATTTCTGCCAATCCCTTCCAATGATGATGTGATTATCAGTCTGCACCACACCCTTCAGTGCTTTATGGCTCACATGATGCTTCTCCTGATCAAGCATGTCACTACGTGACTACGACAAAGCTGCTGAATGAGTATTTGCCTAGTTGCTTACACATATTTAAAAATCAAACTCAAAAGAAGTAATGTCGAGAATAACAGATCTACAAACTCACAATATGTAGCAACATGCCATCTTGTGAGCTTGCAGATCTGTTATTTTTGCTAATATTTAAATTATATACTATAACTAAGGCATTTATATAATAAGTCTAAGCATTGTCTTTTGACAAACCAACAGAGAGCAACAGGTGGCAACAGGTGCGGCTACAGAGCGCTTCTTTTAAAGGCCATTTAAATCTAGAGTGATTCTGCACATTCTCTCCGGCCTGTTGCCCAGCAACCTGACATCAAGCAACTCTGTTTGACAGATCAGCTGGCTCCACATGGCCTCAACAGGGGGAGGGGGGGGGGGGTTGGACTTTGCCCTGTCCTCCCCTCCCCTATGTCTGTCTAATGCCTAATTGAGTGTTTCTCAAACTCAGGGGTCCTGACTCCTTGAAGGGATTCCAGAGGGTCCCCAGCCAAGTTAATAAATATAGCATCAAAATCAGTTTAACCACTCTAACCCTATACTTAGGGTATTCAAAAATATATAAAATAGTCTTTAAAACGTTTTCACACAAATCTCTTATGGGGTCCCTGGCACAAATTATTTTTAGATGTGTCCGTGGCCATATTTAAATGAAAACCGATGGCCTAATTTATACTTCATAGTACGGTGGTATCTCTTGCCGTGTTGTCAAAGAGCAACACAGTCATACGACATAAATTACATATACTGTACTTAGTGTACTATAAGTGTTTTTGGGCTGTCAGTGTCAGAGCTTTCACTTTCACTGCTGGCAAGATATGTCGAATATTTTCAGAAAGAAATCTGAGAAAGCTATCCGTAACAGCTCCATAATGTAATTTGCTGTAGAGGGATGGGAAGAAAATCCCATTAGGCAGGTGGCCTACTGGTGAGTTCCCCTCTCACTTCCCTATTTCCACACTCACATTGCACACACACACACACACACACACACACACACACACACACACACACACACACACACACACACACACACACACACACACACTAGCTCACTCACTTACTCTTTCACTCACTTTACTTCTGTCTTCTCCCTATCAAACACTCACTGCCACACACACGCACGCATGCACGCATGCATGCATGCAACCACACATATACTGCCATTCTGAATCAATACATTAGGTTCTGGGATGTCCACAGTAATGGAAGAAAGAGGATTGTGCCTGAATGTTAAACAATTAGTCTTGTTTAATCATCAGATATTACTACCAAAGCTTATTTTAATTGTATTGATCACTCAGAAAATGTATGTATTTAAGTGAAAGGACATCAAAACCTCATCATGTTTATGGAACACATACAAAAAAGAAAAAAAGAAAATTGGAAATTGAGTTCATTAGCAAGTGAGCTGCTTGTATTATTGAGCATGACTCTTTGATCAATATGGGCAGTAGAAACCACAATGGGTGTAGCCTTTACAATGCTATAACAGTATATCCCAGGGGACACATATTCCATAGTCAATTTTCTAATAGGTTTTCAAATGCATTCTTCATAAGGGCAGCAGCACATGCAGTATTTATCACTCCACACCACACTAAGTACAACACCTATATCTGCCATGTACTATACAGTAGGCCTATTAGTATAATTTAAATGATTAATTGAATTGAAACACACACACACACACACACACACACACACACACACACACACACACAAGCACATTGAGGAATTGACATGTATTTGGTACATATGGTTATGGTGGTAAACTATAAAATGTTGTTGTATTTCTCTTCTTTTCTTTTACCGTGCTACATGGGTTAAATTCCATGTGCTAAAGCTAAACTGTGTGGGACAGCTGCTCATAGCTCGATAACAACCGGATTTACTGTGCCATTGACATGTGCTACTGAGAGTAATGATTATGTGCCACGTACAGTTCTCCATTGGGACAGTTGTCGTCCTGTGCCCATGCTGGACAGTAGACTACGCGGGCTGTTCCTGCAGTCAAATCCTGCAGTGTCGTTTAACTCTATGCAACCAAATGGACCAGGAATTAATGTCCATTTGGTTACATTTTTACACTCTCACATTTGCAATTGGATAAATGGGCATATTTTATTGTGCGCCTTTTGCACTGTAGTCTACTATATAGGCATAGCTGGTATAGATGGTAGGCTATTTATTTGACAATCAATATTGTGTAATAATAGCTATAGGCTACTGGACCTGGACCAGCAGTTATCACTGGCCGGATGGAAATAGGTTTCCATTGCACGTGATGAGAAGAATATAATAAATGAGATGATCCTGGTTTCTGAATGGGCTGAACTAAGCTAAATATAATTTGATTGAATCATTATTAGACTAGATACAAATATTTGATTTGAATTGTCTTCTAGTCAGCGGATGGGTTCAATATGTTCTACTGTACATGCATGCACGCTCTGACCACATTAATCCAAGCTCTGAGACTGTGTGAATGTAAAGAGAAACAACCCAGAGCGATAGCGTGACTCATTTCCATAAATTCAAAGTATCTTCACCTTACTTTTACATGTCATGGTTTTCTTTATACACTTCAAATGCCACAGCCTTCAGTGCTGTAAGGACTTTACATATTATTCTACATTTCTGGGGGGAAAATAGCCTATAATTGATATAGCCTAAGCCTACTGTACTATATAGGTCTACTCGGCTACTCCTAGCCTGCAGTTCACACAGCAGCCATGTTGACATTAAAGTAGGCGCCACAGGGCATATAGGTGTAACCAATGATACTAAGGGGTCCATTCAGGTCAAACAGTCTGTGTGCTGCTGCTGATTCTTGTTGCTCACTGCAAAGGCTCTGCTGAATTACTGAAAAGGGAATGGAGCCTTAATTAGTATAATTGGTAGGCCTGCCCCTGTGTTTACCATAGTATTTCATGTCATTATGGCTGCCAATTAAAGGTCCATTTGTCACAACTTCACAAGGTTTTCCCCAAGGAAGAATCACTCTAAAACGGCCATGTCAGTATGTCAGGCTTAAAAAATAGTTTTAACCAAAGAATAGGATGTTTTGCTTAATTATTTTCTCAACAAACTTATGAAATAGCCAGGACAACATCATCACCTACAAAAATAATAACACATGGATAAAAAAAGAAACAGCAAAGCATAAAAAGGGAAGAATAATACAAAAAGTGATGTATAAAGGGATAGGGAAGAATATAAATAGAAAATAATACGTTTTTCCAGGCGAGCGATATTGGCGTACTTTTCAAGAGTTACTGCTCCATCTGGCGACAATATGTAGGAACTGCCTCTTGCATTCACATTTTTGTTAAAGATGGCGGCGGAACTGAAGTCGTTACTAAGTTACAGGGAACGCTAAGATTGAGAAGTGACAACATGGCGAAGACACATTGAAGAAAAAACTCAATCTCTTACTAGACTAGAGCAACAACAATAACCTCAGTTTTTTCTTTTGGTATCAGGATAGTTAGCTTGTGTTTGTTTGAACCGTTAAAGAGCTTAACCGCGTCGCAAAAATGGAGGAGGAAGAGACAACATTGGTAAGCCAGTTGCATGTTATGATATAGCCTAGCCCCTCTCGGAACCCTCCATAAAGCTTTTATGAAATTTGGATGTCGCTTTATAGTCTTAAAAATGTCAGAAACTTTACTACCATTGGTTCTGCTTGTGGGGCTAGATATAGCCCTGGTCCAGTGCTAGTTATGATACAGGCAAGAGCCTGATGTTTGTGCGTTTGTATCTGCGGCACTGTGTATCTGGTGCCATGCGATCTTGAATTTACGACTTTGATCCGTTGTTAAATTTACTCGATTTGACTGAGATTACCATTATCATTAGACCATTTGGTCCAAAAGATACAAATTCCAAGAGCTATGGACCAGATCTAGCCTATGCTCTGTAACAGTGGTTCTAAAACATTTTCAATCCGAAAGACACCCCAAATTGATATTTTTGCTCAAGGACCCCCGTCAGAAAAGATTTTGTGCCAGGGATACACAAAAGATAATAGGTTTCTCGATTAAAAATCAATAAATACAAATCATTGCAGAGCTTACAGATCTATATGTTCAAATAAAGTAATAGGCCTACATATTTGCTGCTGTAGGCCTAGTATACTCTTCCTGAACCCCCTCGACTCCTGAACTCCACTCAAGGACCCCTGGGGTCCGAGTGACCCCACTTGAGAACCACTGCTGCTCATGCACATGTCAGTTTTCTCTTATATTAACCATGCATAATGTACTCTTGCAAACAAAATGACCATGCTTTGTTTCTTTTTTCTTTACAGGGTTTGATTAATTACTATTGCTATGAAAAGTATTACAATCATGTAGTGAATGCTGCAGGTGAGGCTCAAAGGAAATTCAGCAATAATCCAATCTTCACATTTTTCCATGCTTATGGCACGCTTATGCAAGGTAAGACTTGTAATCAACTTCACCACTTGAACCTCAGCATCCCTACTCTGGGGGGAACATTTGCCTAAAATATCTTTTGCCAAAAACATTTGGTTTGGAGTGGGGGGTGTTTATAATGTGTTTATCTGAAGTCTTGGTTGGACATTTGGCTTTATGTTATTTTTCAATAGATCAAATTAATGACGCTGTAACTAAGCTGGAGATGATAAGAGACAGACAGGACGTGGCACTTTGCACACTGATGGCACTTGTTTATGCTGAGAAGAAAAAGCAGCATCCAGGTAAACCAAGATGATTATTGTATTTATGTCACAATTAAGCTTTTGTTTTTACGGAATGCCTCTGCAGGAGTCCTCTATAAGAGGACCTGTCCTGTGTGTGTGTCCGGACTCTGGAGGTAATCTCACCGCTGAACCGATCAGTGCCAAATGTCTTGCGCACTCTGCCAGTAGGGCACAAACTTGGAGTCATGCGTCCTAGATATGTCATAGATGACTGAAGTCACAGGCTAGCCACATGAATTCTGAAATCGACATTGTAGCCACGTTGTTCCCAATTTGTGATGCTCCTAATTGGTTTCTCTGTGTTGCTTCATGGCAGACAGAGAAGTTATTCAAGAGCTGGACGGTAAGGTAAAAGAGGATCGCAAAAGTGCATCTCCCAAGAGTCTCTACTATGCAGGAATGTTCCTCTGGCTCCTGGGTCGAAATGACAAAGCAAGGGAGTACACAGAGAGAATGATAAAGCTTTCCAATGGCTCTAGAGAGGTGAGTTGTGTACCCAAAATAAGCTATATTAATATTGAACTGGCATTAATTGAACATTACAGTACCCAATTTGTCATACCACCTGTTGGATTTTTTTTTGTTTATTCTTTTTTATTATCTATTGTTCAGGGGATTATCCTAAAAGCCTGGATAGATCTGACATCTAGTAAGGATGCGTATGCCAAAAAGGCTGGAAAATACTTTGATGAAGGGCTGAAAGAGAAAGCAGATGTCTTCGGCCTAATGGGAAAGGTAAGACAGGTCCCATGAGGCCACCATGAACAGCATTTCTCAACAATGGCTGCTGATCCTCTGATAGGATACTGAAGCCTGTTAATGACCAGCTCTCTAAAGATCTGTCAACATCTCAACTTTCCTATTATTCACTTAATGTGTCTTTTGTGTTGATAGCATATATCATTTTGGTTGGTTTCACACTGTAAAATTGCTAGCAATGCTGTTCTACCTAAATGTGTACATTTTATAAAAGCTGGTCATGGACACTACTGTACATGACACATGATATGATATACTATGTATGATTTGTCCATCCCAGGCACAATACTATGACTATCGGCAGAATTACTCTGGAGCTTTGGAAGTGGTCAACCAAGTCATTGTTAGTTATCCTGGGTTCTTGCCCGCCTTTGTTAAGAAAATGAAGCTGTTACTCAGCCTACAGGACTGGGAGCAAACTACAGATGCAGCACAGAGGTAATTGACTGACACTTGCTATAGACGGGGCTTACTAGATTGCCTGCCCTGAACTCATTACATTGTACTTATTGGGGGGTGTAAGTCTTCTCTATTGGTAAGATCAGAAACAAAAATGTGTAATAAGTTGCACAGTCAGGCTTTGCAAGTGGCTTGGCATTCAAGTGCAAATGAAAAACTAGCGTGATGCCTCAAACCAGTGCATACTAATGAAGCTATTGTTCCCGTTTGCCCTCCCCTCTGGACCATGGCCAGTGGCGGGCAGCATAAAAAGGCCTTTGAGCTGAAGTGCTAAAGACATTTCCCCGGATTCATTCAGCCTCAGGTTGTATGAACGGGTCGGTAATAGGAGAGCAGGGGTCATCAATATGTCTGTACACAGACAAAATGTGTCTGTGGCAAAGACTTGGTCTTGTCTGTGGCAATCTTTTTATTTTGCTTTTTACACATCTCCAGGTTTTCTTCAGAATATGTATGACACATATACTATTATTATTACTATTTCCAAGGACCCCTTTAACTCTTTAATTATAGTACACTCATTTTGTATGTCCGTGGCAAAAAATGTGAATTTTGACAAAAATGTCCACACATGAAGTGCAGCACAGCCATTTTGGTCAGAAAAGAAAATATTTCACCGGAAGAAAGAATCTGGTCAATGTTTTTTTTTAAATTGATATAAGATCTGTAGTATCTAAAACATATTTTTTCTTCCGGTGAAATATTAGTTTTTCTGGCCAAAAAGTGCATTTTATACGTGTGGTGCGGGGCTCAGAGTGTGTGTGCCCACCACATCCAGGCTTTCATCACAAAATCGTCTTTCTATTGGTGAGTAGAGAAAGTGTTTTTTGCAGCAGTCGACAGTCGGTGTCATTTTATTTTCAGTTTCATGTGTGCGCAGGAAGTTGAAAGTACCATAGCGTTAAGGAGAAGTCCTTAACGCTATGGACCAGAGCTAGGCGATGACCCCTGAGGGCGAGTGACCACTCGGGTGCAGCCAAATTCTACAGATCTTGAGCAAAGTCAATAGTTATCCCTGCTGTGCACTATTGTATTGGGAATTGGAAGGGATTGCCTGCTGTGCAAAATGCACATCCTTTCCTTCCAGTGTGTGTGCTTTCTTCCATAGATTTAATTAAAAATGTTCAACTGATCATGGAAATTATCATGAAACGACTCTACCTCAGCAGTCACCATTGTTCTATTAGCTATGATAAAAGGCATATGCCTCAATCTGTCGAAGATGGTGTTCCTTTATTGGATTTTTAATGTTATGCTTAATATTTCAGGCTCTTACAGAGGGATAAAAACAACCTGGAGGCTCTGAGGATGCTAGCACTACATTCTTTATGTAGAGACGGTGATATTGATGAGGTAATAATGTTTATTATTCATCAAACACTTATATAGAGATCAGAATAGAAATATGTGAAGTAGTTAAGTTGTCATGTGTTGAGTTCTGATCCGGAGGCTAATTGATGAGAAATAATCTTTATACCCCACCTCTCACTTGACAGGCAGCAAAACAGCTGTCAAACCTCATCAGCAGCCTGGAGATTCTAGAACCTCACAACCCTGAGCTCCTCTACAGGATGTCCTTGGCTTTCACTCGCACTGTGAGACACGCTTCATTATTTTAAGTCACTTCACTTCAGCAAAAGTCTGAAGCCCACCTGGCTGTGTTGATTTCGTGGACTAAAACTATAACGAAAAGTGTTCATCGACTACCTTTTTTCACTGACGAAAATGAAATAAAAACTAACTGCCAAGACTAAATATAATATATATTGACAATTTCATCAACGGACTAAAATGATAGGGAGGGACTAGTGGAGAAGAGATCGAGTAGAACTAAAAGACAAGACAGGTGCAACACCCACTCTGAAAATATCTACAAGCTCATAGATTGACTCGTGATGTATAGCTCGTAGATGACTATGAAATATGACTAAAACTAAATTACATTTTAGTCAAAAGACTAAAACTGAATCAAAATGTGCTGTCAAAATGATCACACCGCCACCTAGACCTAATCAACATGCCCATAAATGGCCAGGCTGTAAATGTGGTGATAATATGCCACACTGTGTTTCCGTTAGAGTCCGGCTTTGCATGCTTCTATGGCTTGAAACTATAGTGCACATGTGTGCCTGCTCTATTGTTGAATCACCGTTGACCAAACCCGGAAGGAGTGTGTATACTTACAGGCCGGGGCAGCATGCGCTGGGTGAACAACTTTAATTGAAATGAATGTTCTGTGGTGTGGGGGTGCATGTGTCAATCCTCTAGTTTTATATAGCTTGTCTGTGATTGTGATTTTGTGATAAAAGAAAAAAAGAGATGCACTAGAAAAGCCCTTGTGCGGGGAAAACTGGTCAAAAACATTTACATTTCAACCTGCATAGAGTCTTCATCAGAAGGAAACGGCACACATGCAACATTCTAGCACTTAATATGTTTTGTGTGTCTGATTGATTCCTAATAGTGTGGTCAGAATGAGAAAGTGATTGAACAGACACATAGGATGGTGGAGAGAGCCTTTTCTCGGGCGTCAGCCGATTCAGACCTGGCCACTGAACTGGGTTACCAGCTAGTGCTGCAAGGCAAAGTCAAGGAGGCCATGAAGTGGTACAAGACAGCCATGACTCTGGATGAGACCAGTGTTTCTGCTTTGACAGGTACATGATCCAGCTGTCTGCTTAACCCATTAAGACCTGAGGACCGATTCTACAAATGTCTTCTAAATCCGAACAGTTTTCTGAAAAATGTTGCTATGTCACTGTTTCATGTCAAGCTGGAGCCCCATCTGAAAATATGTTGTTTCAGGGACCCCCCCAGAAGCAAAGATTTGAGTTAAACGTTCGCTGTGAAAGAATATATACTGTATTCAAAGATTTGCACACATTTTCACGATTTTTCAAAACTAGCTAAAGTATAAAATAATGGTTAAAAGCTAAGATGCGTTCCAGGTGTTAACACTGACAAATTCAATTTGTATTATGTATTTTTTGTAATTGTATTTATAAAGTGTTTGCTTATAATGACTTTCCTATAATAGGGATGAAAGCAAAAGCAAGCACTCGGTTGAGTAATTCCACGTCATAATGTCACGGGTGCACGGTTCTGGAAGATGCAGACTGTAGAAAAGAATAACGTGAGTGCTGGTATTCTTTTCTACAGTCTATAATAGGGATGCCCAGGTTAAAGTGGTTAAAAAAACCAATTCCTCTGTTGCATAGGCATAATTCGTTGCCAGTTGACTGAAGGGCACTTAGAAGACGCAGAGCAACAGCTGGAATTCCTCACAGAGATCCAACAATCCATCGGAAAATCCGGGGTAAGGCCTATATTTAAATATTGCTATTTTCAAATATTGTTCTTACCACTCTGTGGTATGCTAAGCCTTAGCATACCACAGAGTGGTAAGAACAATATTTGAAAATGGGATAATTGTTCATGGGTTACAGCTCATGATGATTTCATTTAAAAAAATGTAATTGTCAAACTGTTTGTCAAGCCATCTAAGAGGATGAGCAACAGCTGGTTCTGTAGGTCTTCAGTGTTATGGCTTTAGCTTTCCTTCCTTGGAGAATTGTCACAGTCACTGTGTGTTTGTGTCCTATCTCTGGTATAAGTACTTCAGTCAACGTCCTACCCTCACCCACCCTTTTGTCCCTCTGTCCATCCCCTGTCCGTCCATTACTGTACTGTAGCCTACTCCTTTTACCCCTCCAATTTCCAAAGCAGTTACACAAACACACAAATAGAAACAGACAAACAAAAACAGAACAGACACTCTCATACTCTCCCAGCACAAATCGTGCCCTTTCCTCTTAATCCCCGTGTTTCCTTAAACAACCATATTATGATAGAATGCTCATAAATCTTGAGAAGTACAAGCATTTTTTCTATCTTAACGGGTTCACATTCGCTCTGTTAGGAGCTGTTGTACTTGCGTGCGGTGCTTGCAGTGAAAAGGCGGCGGCCCCAGGAGGACATCGCCAACTTACTGAACGATGCCGTGGACACCCACTTCTCGGCCCTGCAGGGTCTGCCTCTGGGGGTGGAGTACTTTGAGAAACTCAACGCTGACTTCCTCCTGGAGATCACCAAAGAGTACCTGGCACTGTGCCCAGCTAAGGTCTCATTAGACTGTTGTTGTGATGCATCACTTCTCTATCGATCATTCATTTAAACAAATCGGATTCCAATCTGGATGTGGCACAGATCTGAATTCAGGCTGGATTTGGCTGCTAGTGTAAAAAGTGTCTGAACACAGTTCTGCAACAGATCCGATCTGGTCACTTGCAAATGCAGTGTGAACAGTCGGGCCAAAAGATCGGATTTGAGAAATAAATTTGCTGTTTTCATTTATTTTTAAATAATTATTTTAGATTTAATCTATTTCTCCATGCAAGTGCATTGAAGCAGTCTAGAGCGCGCTGCGTTGTGAGCTTGTAGATCAGCTCTTTTCACTACTTCTTAAACATTTGTTTTCTTATATTTGTTTTATTTCTTTATGACATTACTGAAAATTTATGTTTTTAATTCATGATTTTTTTTGCTTTTTTGGGGATGTTTTCTTTGAAAATATTTTGAACTAATAATTAAAAACAAAATGTATAAAACCCATAAAAATTTGTCCCGCAATCCACAAATGGGTCCCGACCCAGCGTTTTGGAAACAGTCATCATCATCGGCATCATTTTTCTGTTCCAGCCTCCAGCCCAGGGGCAGCCGCCCGCTCCCCTGCTCCAGCGCTGTGCCTCCGTGTTGGACACCGTGGTCAAGATTGTGCCAGGTCTCCTGCAAGGCGTATTTCTGTTGGCCAAAGTAAAATTTCTGTCTGGTGAGCATTGCATTTAAATGTTAGAGAAAGGGTGTATGGTTTTGTTTTATGTTTTGTACAGAAGCACTGCAATGATGACTTTTGTGTTTGTGTTCTTGTGTGATTTAGATTGATAGATAAATGGATGGATAGAATACTTTATTGGCAGTTTTAAAAAGTTTTACAAAAAGTGACAAAGACTGAGCTCTTTTCCATTGTGGTCATTGTAACATAAAACTATACACAAACATACTGTACAAACAAAACAACCATGAAACAAAGATAATCCTTACCCTAAGAATCCAGAGCATGGGAGATTGGCTATACCCGGTCAGAAACTAACTACGACCAGTTAGTGTGAAGATGGAGCCATGATTTAAGGTCTTTCCTAAATCTTGCAAGATGATTTAAGGTTGTCAGGGCTGGAGGGAGTGCATTCCACAGAGTAGTGGCTGTGTAATAAAATGCATTTTTCCCCTTGAGCGTCCTGAAACTGGGGGGAACTAGATCATAATAACTTCCTCTGGTTGAGTACCCGTGAGCATCCCTCACTCTGGGCAGGTATCCCAGCAGGTACTTAGGAACAGATCTAGGATCTGGAAGACCAGACACAATGAGAGCTGAGATACTCTCTCCTCCACTCTTAGCCACCCCCAGGATACTAAAGTGGGTAAAATGAGACCTGGGGTTTCATTTTAGTAGTAACCTCACAAGCTTGTTTTGGGAGGTTTAGAGAGGCTTCTTAGAGATGCCTCTGTACCATGAAGTACAAGCACAGTCAAAGTGACACTGCATGAGGCCACCAGCCAAGGTCCTCATAGCACTGCTGTTGACATAGCTAGGGTTGTAGGCAGTTGATCTAACTAATGTATTTAATCTTTAATCTCTTATTGTATAAAAAAGAAAATTCAAACATTTAAAAAAAGAGCGACACTAGCAGATCTACAAGCAGTTAATAATTTATTTTCATTTTTCTTGCTTGTCACCAATTTAGTTTTCTTCCAGGAAATAAAACGTCTGGGTTTCCGAGGCTACCGATTTAGTTGATTAGTTGATTTCACATCAAATCATTGATATAAAAAACAAAGACAATTATTAGACAAATGTGAGATTATTTGATTCATCAAAAAAGCAATCTATAGAATAATTGCTAAGACAATAGCAATAGTTGAAGCCCTATTTGAGCTGTAAAGTGGATGTGTTGCAGGTGACATTGATGCTGCTCAGAGCAGTCTCCAACATTGCCTGAACCAATGTCCTTCTCACGCCGATGCTCACCTACTCATGGCCCAGATTCACCTGCAACAAGGAAACTTTAAACAGTGCTCCCAGTCTCTTGAACTCTGCCTCAGCTACAACTTTGAGGTAAGAGAGAAATCCAAGTGACACTTCATGGCAATATAACAGTGGCTCCCACACACGTCGTGATGTGACGTGTTGCGATCTAGTCCATTTTGAGCATGTAGATTGGAATTTTGGGAACTTTTGATAATCTGTATGGAATAGCAAGTGGTTAAACTTTTATTTAGCAAATACAATATAAGTTTACAGAGAGTGCTAATATAGTTTGCATGGATATGAATACAGGTGTGTTTTGAGATTTTGACAAGTCAAACAACAGTTTGAAAACCACTGGAATTAGAGAGAACAGTTTGAAAACCACTGGAACCTAAATGGTTAAACTTATTATGTTATCTGGCCAATAAACAGAGTGATATAGCATATGGATATGAATACAGGTTACAGGTTTTGACTTGCCTTTTGAGCACTTTGGGCAAGTCAAACAGAACAGTTTGAAAACCACTGGAATTAGAGTGCAGTATTATCTACAGTGTATGAGTGTCAGGTCTACCCAGGAGGTGGATTGAAAGCACAAAATTGGCTGTGGAAAAGGGATAATTATGTGTTCTTCCACCCCAGGTTCGAGAACACCCCTTGTACCACCTGATCAAGGCCCAGGCCCAGAAGAAGATGGGTGAACTGCCGGGGGCCATACAGACCTTGCAGATGGTCATGAGTCTCCCAGGGGTCCGTAGAGCTGGATCCTCATCCAAGTCCAAGAGCAAGAAGGTTGAGCTGAGCCACGCCGACTGTGTGTCTGTCTTTTTGGAGTTAGCCGAGGCCCTCTGGCTCAATGGAGAACAGGTACAGTATGAGAGCTGCACTCCTAAAATAAAAGTGGGTATCAGACCATATTTATATACAGTACATAGATTAGAGGGGTCCACACCACAAAACTAAGCTGTACTCATAATAACTACCGGTATAATAAATACCAGACCAGCGTACAGTGGCATCTTGGAATATTCAGACTTCTAGGACACACTGTATCAATAGGACGAGGATAAATAATGTCTTCAGGTCAATAAAGATCACTCCTCAGTCCTCACATAGCCTAGTCTTGTGTCACACTAGGCCCTAGTGTAAGACAGAAAGGCCATAGCTAACGAGGTTTAGCTCATACAGTTATGCTGAGTTAAGACCGGTTTAGGCCATTTGTCCACTAGATGTCTTTTTTCAAAAAGCGCTGAGGCTCATAAATTGAATTAACACTAAGAATTATATTTCAGCATGAAGCAGCCAAGGTGATGCAGGATGCCATCAACGAGTTCTCAGGCACCCCTGAGGAACTGCGCGTGACCATTGCCAACGCAGATCTGGCCCTGCTGCGCAGTGACACAGAGCTAGCGCTGACTATGCTCAGAAACATCACTCCAGAGCAGCCCTACTACATACAAGCCAAGGAGAAAATGGCAGAGATTTATCTGAATCACAGGAAAGATAAACGCCTCTATGCCAGCTGTTACAGGTGAGCGGGAATCTTTAAACTCAGGCCCGTCCATTTCATAGTCACTAACAAATGATGCAGACGAGTGTCCGCAGGTCCCGCACAGACATAAATGATGTCATTGCAGACCTAAAGTGGGCCCTGAGCAGACGTCCTGTCATTGTGCCTATAACTGTTAGCGTACCCTGTGTCACAAAATATGGTTCTGTTTGTAAGTTTAAGTCTGCACACTGCAAAGTAGCTCCTAAAGAAGTTCACTTCATCACATTTTAGCACCCGTATGTGGTCTCATGTACAGTACCACCTCCTCACTTTCCAATGGCATTGTTGTTTCCAATTTGCATGCAAAAACAATGTTTTCTATAAAATGTGGTTGGTACACTTTTTGAGTATTGTTGAAGTAGGTGTACTTGTCTGAATCCTGTATGCAGCTTTAATCTTCCCCTGGGCCCTGTGGCATAATGCCAGGTGGCAGTCAAATGATACTCGCAGCCATTTATCTTTTTCTAGCGGTTTATTGTGCCTACATCACATCCACAGCCTATAGTATGAAAAGATTGCGAAAGTTCACGATTTTACAGTAAATGTAAGCGAGAAGTTTAACTGTAGCTGATCACAGTAAACAAAGGCGACATTTGCGATGGTGCCAGCCTCTAATGCTGGTAGAAGTGTACAGATAGTCCCCTTCATACTTACAGTACGACTATGTTCACAGGCATTCCAACACCGAGACACTACTTAAGTAATCAAGCATCCAGGGAAGATGCGTGTCTGTATAATGAAATGGTGCAATGTCAGGATTTAACTCATATAGGCCATATTTAGATGGTGGCTATGTGAATGTGGTCAATGCGGTGTGTCATTCTATTCCCCAGAGAAATGGTGGAGAAGCTGCCCAGCCCTCACACATATCTCTTGCTAGGCGATGCTTACATGAACATTCAAGAGGTGAGTGGGAGATTTTGAGTAGTATAGATGTCTAAATGTAGTATGTTTTTCATAATATTTAGAGTAAGATGAAGCCAACAACATGCTGTGACTTCATCTCCTTACGGGGAAAGGAAGATCTGTCAGAGTTTCTGGTGTTGCAAAAACAAATCACATCAGAATTAAATGAAATAAAGTAAATGTCCGTAGCCGGAGAAGGCCATAGAGATCTATGAGCAAGCTCTGAAGAAGAATCCAAAGGACGGTGCCTTAGCCAGCAAGATTGGGAAAGCCCTTGTGAAGACCCACAACTACGTAAAGGTTTGTGATGCATTGCACAGCAGATAAATCTGTTTCATGGAGGCCATAGCTGCCATGCCTCTAAGTTTGGCCTTATGCCCCTCAAAAATGATATGCTCTAATACGTTTTTTAAACATCAGTCTTTTGTTGAGATTTTGAATTGTTATCGGGCAACAACCATAGGGCAAACAAGTGAAAGTGAAGTAAAATGGCACAATGGAAAATCCAAACATATTTTTATTCAATTATGTATTTATGCTGCTATCTATATGCTGACCGCTTCTGTTATGCACCTTCATGTAGTTAGGTTTTTAATATTGATTTTATTTATGCAGTTCAGTTTGAACACTGATCACATTGAGGATTTAATGGCCAACATCTTGAGACTGTGAGGTGTGTGAGGTTTAGCGCACAATGAAATTTAATTGCCTTTTAATCTGTGATTGATATTGTTGACAATAAAGTTGAACCTCGAAGTAGAACCATGAACCTTTATTTCATACTACGTATTAAAAATTAATTAATCTGTAACACTTAAACTATGTTCATGGTTTGTTAATGCAAGTAATTGTTTTACTTGACCCTGCTCGCTGCTCTGGTATTTGGCCTCTGCTCTCAGAAGATTTACAGCACCAAAGGCCAAAGTGGCTTTGCCCCTAAAAGACTCCAGGTCTGTCCGCGACGCAGATCAATGTTGACACAGAGTTGCTGTTGACTTCACACAGGCCATCAATTACTACGAAGCTGCCCTGCGGACTGAGCAGCAGAACTTCCTGCGCTATGACCTCGCCGAGCTGCTGATGAAGTTGAAGCAGAATGAGCGCTGTGAGAGAGTTTTACACGAGGCTCTGGCACATGACCAAGGTTAACCACTTAAAACCATTTAGACCTAAGGACGCTGCGTCGCCGCACGCATCTATGTCACCTTTAGCTGTTGAAAAATAGCAGATCCTCGCTTTTTAACTCAAATATTTGCTTCTGGGGGGTTCCTGGAACAAATTATTTTCTGATGTGGGTCTGCGGCCAAATGCAGATAATTCTGGCGGTCCTTGGCATGGAAAAAGTTTGAGAACCACTGACAGAAACCTAGGTTTTTCAGAAAACTGTCAGGATTTAGAAGACATCTAAATATAAGGTTTAACTTAACACCCTATATATTTCATTGAACGGGGTCTCCAAGGGTGCTATCATTGACCCCACTCCTGTTCCCCTTTACACCAAGGGCTCTATTTCCTTTCCAAGTCCCTAAATCCACTATTTTGGGATTTAGCATTGGGGAAGGGGTGTTCCCCTGCAAAAGTTGCTATTTTGGATACCAGCCTAAATCCCTAAAATAACTCTGCTACCCGTTACATTATGCCTAGTTACTGATTATGGGGATTTTTCTATTATTGTAATCCATTAATTATTTTCTGCGTAATGGAGTGATGAAACAATGCACGGCACAATGCACGGCACAAATCAAATAACTTCTTTGAATAGACAATTATATAAACACAATGGACACAAGGAATTGCCACTCACTTCTGCTGATTATAGGAAAATTGCAATGACAGATGCGTGGAGAATATGTAGAGATGTTGTCCGTTGAAGCAGTCCATTGCTGCAGTCACGCCGCTCTAGACCAAAAGGATTTTACATTACGGCTTACGGCCGGGTGCTTTTAAACACCGCTATGCGCTTTCCCAAATGTGTGTGGCCAAAATAGCAATTTTGGGGAAAATGTGCCAACACGCCCATGGCCATACCTCCAGGCGCAAATAATGGTGTCGGCATAATGGATAGCGGGTAGCGCTGCACGAAAATACAATTTATGGGCAGTGCAAGCTGCCCTACCCGTAATTTGCGGGCAGCATCGCGGGTAAGGGCACTGATTAAAATGGAGCCCCAAATCTCGAAGCCAAAATAGCCTTTCTACAAGCTCACAACAAGCTAGGTCTGCTATTTTCACCAAACGATAACCTATTATGACATGCCCAGAAAAAATGCAAGGGTTCAAAGTGGTTAAATGTTTACAGTGAGCATTCTAGACAGAGCTCTCTGGCTTTAGACGTGGCAAACAAAGTCACGGAACGACTGAGTCACCCGCAATGGCTTTTGCACATTTGTGATGATGCAAATCAAGCATGTATATACGTATTAACATCTGGATACAAAGACAATGCAATTTCGACCCGAGGCTGAACTACTGTGAATTTTGTAAAACAAATCAAAACATCTGTAATGGCTTTCTAGAAAAATGAGATGTTCCATGCCATACTACTTTTATGTTATTCTAATGGTGGTCTTAATACTGTGTCTTTATACAATCTGTTGTACTGAGGCAGTATGAGCTTGTAGATCTGCCATTTAAGTGCACACCGCGATGCACAACAAAGTATAACTCCGGCTTAATGTTTGCTTTATGTTTTGATCTATGCAGTGAATGAACTGCCAGCTCTCACAGATGATTGTCGTTATCTGGTCCTGTCAGCAAAAATCCAAAGTAAGGTTGGCAAAAACGAAGAAGCTTTACTTTCTCTCCAAAAAGTAAGTATCTCCAGATTACCCGCTTCTCTGACAGGCTCATATAGTGCTCAAAATGTTCAGCTCAAATTGTTTGGCAAGAATCACCAGTTGAATCCAGGTTGTGTCTTTGCCATTAACAAAGTATATTTACTTGAATACTGTACTTTACTTCTATAGTATTTACTGCTTTACTTTAGTATTTGTATTTTTTCACTCCACTATGTTTCAAAGACAAATATTGTACTTTTGACTCCACTACATTTCTAGGAAAGAAAAAGTATGAATCATGAACTAACCACTTAAGCCTTATTTCAAATATTGTGATAATGGCATATTTATATGTTCACAACTGACGGGCAGTGAGCTTGTGCATGTACTATTTTCACTGTTATTGATATTTTTGTTCATGCATTGTACTTTCTACTTCAGACTATTCTTTTTAGCAAGTACTCAAGTACACATTTTACCTTCACTTACAGCCTAGTTTAGTAATATTTGAGCAGGACTGTACTTTGACTCAAGTAGTGTGGTTTAAGTATTTGTTCCACCACCACAGGCCCGAGACGTGCAGGCCAAGGTACTGAAGCGGGTGCAGTTGGAGCAGCCTGACGCCGTCCCTGTGCAGAGGCAACTCGCCGCCGAGATCTGCGCCGAGATCGCTAAACACTACACGAGTCAGAGAGGCTATGAGAGAGCAGTCAAATTCTACAAAGAAGCTCTTGTGTATTGTGAGAGTGATCGCAAGGTCAGCGCAGCTGAATCAAAAAACATCCTGTGTGTCCCGACTGCAGCTGTACTGGACAAGCCCTGGCACCTTTTTTTAAAAGTCTTATCCCTGTGTTGTGGTTTTAGTCCTATGCGATTGACGATTCAATTCAGGCAAGAGTCAAGCATTTAAGCTTGCTACAAATGCATATCGTTGAAGTTGGCCGGAAACCTTTTATGTCCAAATCCGTTACTTTGGAGGAAATGGAAAAAAGCATGTGTGTTCCAATGGATCCAATGTAGTTATTATTTAGTCACACACTTTTGTTAATACTTTTCACTCCTTCCACTTTAAAGAAAAAATTGCAGATCCACAACGCATTGCATCGTGATGCGTTGTGAGCTTATAGATCGGCTAGTTTTTCTATTTTGCACTGCTGTATGAGAAAGTAGGGCATAATTTATGGAAAGAAACATGGAGAAATATGGAGATAACAAGGTTTCTGACTATGAATTTATGAATTAGGGAAACAAAGCACAGTTAATTTGACCGGAAAACAACCCACTGTCTCTGATAGTAAACAGGGAAAAAAACAACGTGTTCTTCAGTTGAATGAATGCCCTGTTTCTTTTCTAGGTGATGCTGGAACTGGCACGATTGTATCTCACGCTGGACGAGGTGGACGCCTGCCAGCAGCAGTGCAGCGTCATTCTGAAGAATGACCAGTTCAATGAAGATGCCACACTGGTTTGTTCTTTGTGTGTGTGTGTGTGTGTGTGTGTGTGTGTGTGTGTGTGTGTGTCGACCTCTCTCTACCTCTCTTATCTATTTATCAATCTATTCTATATATTTGTCTGTCAAGTTTTGATTGTTGCTCTTTTGTCATCTACGTATGTCTTCAGATGATGGCTGACCTGATGTTCCGGAAGCAGGACTATGAACAGGCGGTTTTCCATTTCCAGCAGCTCCTGGAGCGCAAACCAGGTGAGACCAGGGCCCATGATTCTCTAAACAAAAGAGGACAACTTGAAAGACATTTCATACATTGGTTCTCAAACATATTCATGTCAAATTGATATGTGTTTTTAGCCACAGACCACATTTTGTTTCAGCAACGCCCATAAGAGAAGCTGTGAGATTAGCTATTTTTGAATAGCCGAAGTATAATTAAAAAGTAAAATTGGGTTAAAGTGATACAACTGACTGTGATACTATTATTAACTACGTTGGACAGCCTTAACTACCCCTGGACAGCCTTCAAGGGTCCCTGGACCCCACTTTGGGAAAACACTGTGTTAATAATATGCACTGCCGATTAGATCTGCCCTGAAAATGGATTGTACCAATTGTAACTTTGTTTTTTCAGACAACTACCAAACACTGTCACGTCTAATCGACCTGCTTAGGAGAGCTGGGAAGCTGGAGGAAGTTTCCAGGTTTCTGGACATGGCGGAAAAACATTGTTCTCGTGCCAAGTTTGATCCCGGCTTTAACTACTGCAGGGGACTTTATCTGTGGTAAAGCCATCAATCCAAAGCAGTTTTGATTCCTCAGAAGGTTATTATGGGCCTATCTGTTTGGCATCCGCTGATTGAAGTTGTACCCACGGCACAATTCAAAGCCTGCAGTTGGTCAACTAGATAAAATTAAGTGGCCAACTCAAAACTTATGGGCACCAAGAGACAAAGAGACAAAAATAATAAAATAAACTGTAGCAAACTCAACGGTACACTGAGGGCGGGTGTGGCTCAAGGGTAGAGTGACTGCGGTTCCCAGTTCGATCCTGGGTGTCCTTAAGCAAGACGCTGAACCCCTTATTGTTCCCGATGTGCAGGTTGGTGCCTTGCACGGTTTCCTCTGCCATCAGAGTATGAATGTGTGTATGAATGGGTGAATGTAATGCACAATCTATGTAATGCGCTTTGGATAAAAGCGCTATTATTGCACCATTTACCAAACGCACCATTTACTCACTGTTTAGGTATACAGGAGAGCCTAATGATGGCCTGCGACACTTCAACAAGGCCCGGAAAGACAATGACTGGGGCCAGAATGCGGTGTACAACATGATTGAAATCTGCCTAAACCCCGACAATGACACTGTGGGAGGAGAAGTATTTGAGAACTTAGACGGTGACATTGGGTGAGTTTCAGCACATCGGCCAATATCCAGTTATTTTAAGTTATTTACGTTTATTTGGGCCATTTATATGCAGTCCTGTAGACTTGAGCAAAAGACGGAGAAACACAAAATATACTTAAAGCTCTGTGTTCTAGGTGATGCTGTGAAGTTGCGTCTAATGCCTCATGTTTGCCTCTGTATAGGAACTCCACAGAGAAGCAGGAGTCAGAACAGCTCGCTGTCAGGACTGCGGAGAAGCTTCTGAAAGAGTTAAAGCCACAGACGCCCGGCGGACATGTCCAGCTCCGCATCCTGGAGAACTACTGCTTGCTGGCCACTAAGCAGAAGGCAAACGTGGAAAAAGCCCTCAATGTTTTCACAGAGATTGCAAACAATGAGGTAAGTAGTCTACACTCCAGATGGCGCACGTGATTACATCACATTCTTCTGTGCAAATTGTCACTCTCGAGCTGAAACCTTGTATGTCCATTGTCCACATAGTTACTTTTCATGGAAATAGAAAAAATAACCCGTGTTCAAGATGGAATGCAGAGACTTTTGTATTTTCTTTTTTGTATGTGTCTATGGCATTAACATTACTCTAACAGACCCCCAGGTGAGGTTAGAATATTGAAATATGTCTTCCCTGTGTATTTTTGGTTTCTTCCTGAAAGCTGAAAGCCTTTGAGTCAAAAGGCCCAATCGAAATACACCACGTTCGTGACATCACAATATCATCCCCTCCCCTAACCCCTCCCCCTTTATCATACAAAAACAGCTGTGGGTTCGGCTTCAGTTCACCCACCCACCTGAAAACCATACTTTATGAACTGGTGGGTGTAGCCACATAAAAATATTTTTAACACTTTCTGTACACTTTCTAAAAAAAAAACTTTCTCCTAGACCTAGTTAGTATAATCATAGTACCTGATAATCATTTTTAGCAAGGGGGGGGGGGGGGGGGAGATCACTGCATCTATCTTTAACAAAGCATCCAATTTACAATTTTACAATTTAGGCATCTAGCAGACGCTCTTAATCCAGAGCGATTTATAATAAGCAAGAACAAAAAGCATGGCAATACACATAATCACATACATACATACATAAAAAGTAGTTATCATGAAACATGCGTAAGCTAAGAACGTAACAGTGGAATATCTCTATAATTAAACTATACATATAAACTATACATACACAATACTATACATATATACTATAAAGTGCTATGACTACATGAAATGTGCAATTCTAGTGCTGTCTACTTAACATGCTATATGTCTGTATAAAATGCTATCTAAATCTACATAAAGTGCTATCTAAGGGGCTAGGCTAGGGTAAGTGCTACGGGCCATGATGGAGTCTGAATAGGTGGGTTTTGGGCTACGCCGGAAGATTGGGAGTGAGGCTGCAGTTCTGATTGTAATGGGAAGTGCATTCCATAGTTTTGGAGCCAGAAGGGAGAAGAGTTTGGGATGTGTGGAGCGTTGTCCCGGCGGTTTTAGTGAAGGTACTTCCAACTTCCCTGCGTTGGCTGATCTGAGTGGAGGGTTTGTAGGGTTCGATCATATTTGCAAGATATGGGGGAGCCATACCTTTGGTTGCTTTGAATGCCAGCATCAGAGTTTTGTATTCTGTGCGGGCAGCGACCGGGAGCCAATAGAGGGAGCGGAGAAGGGGGGAGACGTGTGAGAATTCTGGCTGGTTGAAGACCAAGCGAGCTGCGGCATTTTGGATCAGTTGGAGAGGCTTAAGTGCACATGCTGGTAGGCCAGTAAGGAGGGAGTTACAATAATCAAGTTTTGACAAGACTGTTGTCTGGATTAGGAGCTGGGCTGACTCCTGTCCTGGGTGAAGAACGGTCTAATACGTCGTATGTTATATAGAGTGTAAACCTACAGGATCAGGTGACAGCTGTGATGTGTGTTTTCCCTCCCATCCAATGTTGTTATTATTTAGTCACAAGCCCTTGTTGTTGTTTTCATTAGACAATCATTTCAGTATCATCAATCATGATCAATCATCATTTCATTCAGACAGATTTAACCATTTTCAACTAGCGTCTTGGAGAGTTTTCTTTGCAATGAGTTGTGAGCTTGTAGATCAGTATTAGAGGAGTAGTTCACCCAAACTTTACTTATTTTACACTATCTATTTTACTATCAATTACACACCCCATGAAGCCTTGAATTCATACAGATATTTCTGTTTTTGTTGCTTTCCTAAGCCAATAATTTGATGACTGACGGGAAGGCTTCATTGGGTGTGTAATTGATGTAATTTGGCAGTACAAGGTTTCTACCCGACAGTGATGAAATATACCCTCATTACAGGATTATTATCCCAGACCCTGTTGGTTGAGCTGTCCTAATTGATTTCAGAAGCTCCCAACTGGAAAGCTCTTTGTATCATGCCAAACATTGCTATAACATAACGTTACATAGTTTTTTCCTTAGAAGTGAAACATTACAATCTCTTATTTCATTGCAAATATATTACAAACTGTACAAAGGGGTCCCGCCGCGCCTCAAGCCTGTTATAGGCTGGTCCGGTGCATCTCAGGGGCAGGACTGGTAACAGGTAGAAGGAAGGCACTGGAGCAAACTCGGACAGTTAAAGCCTTTTATTCAGCAGGGCGCAAACAACGTTGTTTTTTTTTTACTTCACCCTGCTGGATAAAGGCTATAACTGTCTCCAGTGCCTTCATTCTACATATTACATGTCTGTCTACAATGTTGCTGTCATGTGTGTTCTACATGACAGCAGATCTAACCAGAGTTGTTTCTCACTTCAGAAAGACCATGTGCCAGCGCTACTGGCTATGGCGACCGCTTACATGATTCTGAAACAGACTCCTAGAGCCAGGAACCAGCTGAAGCGCATAGCTAAGATGAACTGGAGCATCGTTGACGCGGATGAGTTTGAGAAGAGCTGGCTGCTCCTGGCAGACATTTACATCCATTCAGGGAAATATGACATGGCTGGGGACCTCTTGAAGAGATGCCTCCGTCATAACAAGGTGAATAAATAAATGGTGGTAACTTAAGGCTGAATATCTGTTGTGCAAGTTTATGGTTATTTGTTATGCAATATAACACATACTGTACATACATACATACATTTAGGTATGCGGTCTAGTCTAACTTGGACTCAGGGGGGTGGACGCCTCTGCTTTGCATAGTCTCCAGTGAATAGGCAGGTTGCCCTTCACTGGTAACCCTATGTTGGAATTCTTTTTAAATATATGAAGGTATTGTGGGCTGGGATTTTTACAAAAATGCCCCCCTTTTAAATACATACACACATACATACATACCTACATACATCTCAGAAGTTGAAGCCGTTTTTAAGGACCCACTTTTAGGCCAGTGCAACAGAGCATGCTTTTGCCTTTTTTTAAACCCTACCCATTTTAACCAAATACATACATACATACAGTATGACACATTTGTCCTCTTTCCCAGTCATGCTGTAAAGCCTATGAATATATGGGCTATATAATGGAAAAGGAGCAGGCATTCAGAGATGCTGCACTCAATTATGAAATGGCATGGAAATACGGTAATCGGACAAACCCAACCATTGGTATGTCAAAAAAACAAAATAATCTGAAATGCTTAGCATGTCCAAATCTATGAAATTTGAAAATGATTATCATTGATCATGCATTTCTAATACACAACATGTATATTTATTTCAGGGTACAAACTTGCTTTTAATTACTTGAAAGCAAAAAGGCATGTTGATGCCATAGATGTGTGTCACAAGGTGAGTGAAACAAACGTTCTCAAACATTGTAATAAAAAGATAAAATATATGAGTGGCCGGCCCTATGCATTAGGCCACATGCCACAATAACTGAGTGTAATTCCAAGAGTTAAAGTCCTGTAAGGGTCCATTTGGTTAACAATATTGTCAGACATTTTCCTTGGAGAACCCCTGGAACACCCTGGACCCCATTTTGAGAACCACTGTGATTTATAGATTAAGTGTATTGTCTTGAATGTATATTATTCTTCATACTGTGTATTATGTGTTTCTCTTTGAAGGTTTTGGATGCTCACCCAAATTATCCAAGGATGAGGAAAGACATATTGGACAAAGCACGTGGTGCTCTACGATCTTAAACTTGAAGAGAGGGAGGGAGGGAGAAGGATAGAGAGAAAGAGATTTGATTGAATACTTTATTGGTTGGAAATGTAAATGGCACGTGGTACATTCAGACATTAAGGCTAAAAGGAAAACAAAAAGTCCTGGGGACTTGTTTCCTGTGTGTGTGTGTGTGTGTGTGTGTGTGTGTGTGTGTGTGTGTGTGTGTGTGTGTGTGTGTGTGTGTGTGTGTGTGTGTGTGTGTGTGTGTGTGTGTGTGTGTGTGTGTGTGTGTGTGTGTGTGTGTGTGTGTGTGTGTGTGTGTGTGTGTGTGTGTGTGTGTGTGTGTGTGTGTGTGTGTGTGTGTGTGTGTGTGTGTGTGTGTGTCAGTGACGTAGAGTCTGTGGGGGCCGACGGGCCAGGGCCCCCATGAGGAATTGGACCTGAATATATATTCACCTCGGTTCGTCCCGTTTGTACCGCACCAGGTCGCATCTATTTTTATTGACAAATTCAAATAATCTGTTTTACAATGAAATTAATAAACAATGAATTAATGTAGTCATCAAAAATATTTGCATTTGGTCTTTGACACTCTTTTTAATGCATTTCTAGAATTTTAGATTTGGGGGGTTCCAATGCTTGACCAGACATTATGGCTCCGGGGACATGCCCTTCAAAACCAGACATTTTTATTATTATTTCTAGTGATTTGGGCAGTTGATATAGACCATTTTATACTTTATCGTAATCAAGACAATTCTTTTGAGAATACCTATTTTACATTATAAGATATTCTAAAAGAAGCAATGTCCGGACATGGCAAAGATCTGGCAAATTCTAGATTTAGTATTTACACCGTTCACCTATTATGTTCTTATTTTGATCATAGACCCAATTATTGAAAGTAAAGTCTCCAGGTTTTCTTCACAATATGTTTGACACTATTGTCACTATGGCACATTAGGAGTCTAACTAGTGGTTCTCAAATGTTTTATTTGCAATTAGGACCCCCTCTCTGAGAGTATGGTCCATTTGGTTAGTGGTTCTGGACCCGGTTAGCTAGTGAAATGGTGACATTTGTGCACTTGCTCATTCTATGGTGAACTTCAAAATAAATTATCTGTCAATGAGCCAGGCATACATTTGAAAATAGTTAAAAGATATGTTGGTCTTTTTATGTTGTGTGCATCCTTAGAGTATAGAAGTGTGCATCAGCCCATTTTTGTCAGCCTCATTCATTAAACACGTCACGTTTGACAAACTCCAGTTGGCAAATGTGTGAACACGTGCAGGAGTGGACACGATCAGAATAATGAATGTCCATATAATGTTCGTTTGAAAACGGTAGTCTCTATTGGACATTAGATTGCTCCCTTGCGCTGATGGTATGGTACAAAAAAGACAGGGGGGGGAGGATGATTTTCCTGACATGGAGAATGACTTGTGGTTGTGGAGACTGGAGAGCACAGTCGCTGCGTGCACATGGAGTCATTGTGTAAACCCTTGGCTATAGAGGACTTCAAACTGGGCACCCGAATGTCTTCAGACTCCACGTCTTTTCTTTACCCCCTCAACTGCCTCAAGCACCGAACTCCTTATGAATACCATTTGGCACCGCACCTTGGCCGACCTGACGATGGGATAAAAACTTGACCAATGTGAGTGTCAGCTTTTCTTACTTCAATAATAGGCTAATTAATGAACAAACGCGATAACTTGAATAGAACGGCATTTTGGCATAGTTATAACTTTCTTTATTATGGCAGTTATCATTCCACTGAAATGACGCTCGACTTGAATTAAACTTTTGTTAGACCGTGACTTTTATCCACATCATTTTATAAAACGTGCTTGATGTTAAACTTATACTAATCACCGTCGGACGAGTTAGGCTATATACTTTTATTTAGTTTGGAGATTATAGTCTTCGCTTAAGCCTGATTGCATGCCGTGTGTGAGGTAGGCTATAGGGTGCGTTCCTCTGCTATTTGTAACCCAGCAACTGTCCCAGTGAATGGCTGGGTGCACAAATCCTATTATTTAAAGAATCGACACTCTTATTGGATCAGACATCCCGCGGAGTACACAGTTTCTAATATCAGGCTGCCTCAGACAACCCCCAGGTCATTTTAGTAGTTCAATTACCAAACTTGGACATTTTTGGGGCTCTCCACATGGTCTCCCCTCTTTAACCATATTCTGTACAGCAGTTAGCCTACATTTGGACAATGAAAACGAACGAAATTTAACTACCTACTACCAAAACTGGCTTGTGGATAATTGTCTACAAAATTGTCTTACGTTCTTGAAGTTGACTCTGTCACTCATGCATGTTCGAGATCAGTTACGGCCCGGGTAACTCACAGGTCTATATAACTGAGAGAGTGCACATGATGGAACCAAACGGACCCTTTTGGGTGCATTTTGGGATGTGTACGCTAGTTATTATCCTGGATCCTTGACCAGAAAAGGTTTGAAAGCCACTGTGCGTAAATAACGCTTCCACAATGCCTGCCTCATTTTGACAAGCAGAGAGACCCTTTGTACGCACGCGCGCCAGAGGGTCTCCTGTCTGTCTCCTCCTCCCTGTGAGGTACCTGAGAGAGAGAGAGGAGCGCACCTGGATCCACAGAGACGGAAGTCTTCTCTGCACAGATTTGAGCACTGCAGCGCAAAGCGACACGGACGCTCTGGAATCCATGAAAGGGAAAGAGAGTCACTTAATAAGTTGCCCAAAATAAAGCAGCCAGGATGTTATTCTTTGGATTTTTAAACAACCCTACGTTTCCTGCGTCATTATGAAGTCTAATGGTATGTGGTCTTCCTCCTTTTGTCACTATATGATTAGGCTACAGAACTTGTTGAATGGATAGAACTGTACAATAGTGCTACCACAACAAAACAAAAGTGATTACCTCCTTTGAGTTCTCACCGGAGGTGTCCATGACTGTGCTGTAAATCAATTTATTGTTATGAATGTTTATCTTGAATGTGTAACTGAGGTTTTGCGTGACACAGTATTCTCAATGGCATCCTGTCTCTCTCGCTGCACTTCATTTTAGTTTGTGTGTGTGTGTGTGTGTGTGTGTGTGTGTGTGTGTCTACGTATAGCTGTTAGTAAAGACCTGATAATTTGTAAATTTATTGCAGGTGAAATCAAGTCTTGATGAAAAACAAGCTCCCTTCATTGCAAGAAGAATGACTACTCTTCGCAGAGTCCTCCGAAGGCGCTTGCACCCACTCAAACTGGCGGTAGTGACCATCGTCTTTGTCACTTTTTTGTTCTTCATACAACGTGAGGTGGGAAGCCAAAGCCCACAGGAGGAGCCGTGGCTGAAAGAGATGGCCGTCAAGAGGGATGCCGTGGTGGGCATGGTGATGGGAGCGGTCAATAACCTAAGGGACGCAATGCCAAAGATGCAGATCAGAGCCCCGGTGCGTCAGCAGGACAATGCAGAGGGACTGTCCTGTGTGCCGGGCCACTATACCGCCGCTGAGCTCAGGCCAGCCCTGCTGCGTACGCCTCAGAACCCCCGTGACCCCGGGGCTTCTGGGAAGCCATTCCACACGGACTCCCTGACTCCGACTGAGCAGAAGGAGAAGGAGAGGGGAGAAGAGAAGCACTGCTTCAACCTGTATGCCAGTGACCGCATCTCCCTAAGCAGAGACCTGGGTCCCGACACCAGACCACCAGAGTATGTCCTTGATAAAAAAACAAATAACAATAACGCGCCACAAAATCCTTAGTGTGTTAATTGAATCCCTGAGAGTATAGAAATTATAATGCAAGGGTCCAGTGTTTCATGCCATCCAGTGAATGTTGTCACCTTTCAATTACCATGTGATTCTTTTGAAAATATTCTTGATCTATTGGTGCACAGGAGCCACAGATTTGCTCCACCTAGTGGAGTTAAATATAGCTTCAGTGAGTATAGGGTGAATCAGTTTCCTTTTTTATATGCGCTTAAAACTGTCTTACTGGCTCAAAATGTAACCACAGCTACGTATGGAAAAACCGCAGAAGGAAAAGGAGATATGGTATAGATTGTTTCCAACAGAAATGCCTGTCTAACCAAAACAAGTCTATAATATTTGCTATTGGTTACTGGGGGAAAATTTCACTCAAAAACCACAGGGAGCTTTTTTTCTCTCACTGAAACATTGTTTCAGTATGCCTGCCCAGTTGATGCGGCCAGTTCAAGAAGAAGTACAGTTATGTTTGGCTAATTAACCCAGTCTGTCCATGTTCCGACTATTTTAATAGGGTAATTTACAAAGTCTCCCACCGTTAATATGGCTGGGCATTTCAAAGGCTGCCACACATGCCGTGTCACAGCTGAAATGGACACCCCACATGGGAGGGGACCTCTCTGATGTAATAACCACAGGCTATTGTGCTGCTCGGGGAACTATAAAGGACACTGGATCTTTGTGCTCACTATCTGTGTCCCCTTCTTCCCGCAGATGTATTGAGCAAACGTTCAAGCGATGCCCCCCTTTGCCAACCACCAGTGTGATAATTGTGTTTCACAATGAAGCGTGGAGTACCCTCCTACGGACGGTCTACAGTGTCCTGCACACCTCCCCCGCCGTGCTCCTCAAGGAGATCATCCTAGTGGACGACGCCAGTGTGGACGGTAATACTCTGCAGGGCCCGACCAGGACCACCCTGCTCTCCGCTGGATTCAATTTCAGACAGCCGGTTTGGGGCGGCCGAGCGGCCCTTTTTGGAGTGCCATGAAATGTGCCGAACGGAGCTCCAGCTCTGTGGCTCGTGAAGAGGGTTACAGCAGGAAACAAGAGGGCCGCTAGTGAATACTTTCCTGAGAGGAGCTAGCCGCGGTCATGCTAAGAAATGAGTCAGAATGAAGTTGGCTCCTGGAAATGGGTCACAGGTCACGAGTTGGGGGGGGGGGGGGGGGGGGGGGGGGGGTTTGGTGCAACAAAATGCAGGAGAGCAGAGGTTTCAGGGAATGAAGTCGGTCTGACACTCAACTGTGTGTTTGTGGTAGTAGGGTGCTATTAGAGCTCTGCTGAGCAACCGACTCCCTGGCTGTGTAGTCCAGGAGCCGGTCAGATGGACTTGGCAGCCTGCCATGCTGAGGATACAAGCCAGACGGCTCTTTCCCTGTAGCTCTGTGCAATTGTTAGCGTCCAGGCTGAGAGCTATGAATGAATCACATTCACACAATACTGTATTCATGACAAAAAAAATCAGTCTGTGGTTTTGATCAAAATGTTCTCCTTTTTTATTTATGTATTTGTTATTATTGCCGCCTGCTGTAGTTGTAATTCAGTAAAATGGTTATATGCTTAATTATCAACATACTGATTGTATCACATTGTGGTCATTGGTGACTCGAGTGTCCATAATTAACCCTGCGTTTCCTATACTTCCAGATGTGTTGAAGGATGAACTGGATGAATATTTAAAGCAGCTGGACATTGTTCGGGTTGTCCGCCAGCGAGAGAGAAAGGGACTCATCACTGCTCGCCTGCTGGGTGCTTCTGTGGCCACCGGCGATACACTCACCTTTCTGGATGCCCACTGTTAGTTGACACCGGTGATGTCAAACCACCTGGTTATTCACATATCCTGAATAGACAGAGACACAGTCCTCGGACACACCCATTCACACATGCACCCACTCACTAATCCACAACCACACAATGTATGCCTTGTGTTGCAATTCACCTGGCATGCTAGGCTCACTTAAAATGACCTGCAGTGTATTTAATTTAAGCATGTCAACAGGTATTTAGGGCTGATTTATAGTCCGTTGTACGCCAGTGTTGCACATCGTAAATGGCAGACCTACAAGCTGTCAACCCGTTGCAGTGTGACACATTGTGAGCTTGTAGATCGACTATTTTCAGTGTCCAATACCGCAACTAAGTATAACTCAGGCATAAGTCTCTTTTATTATTGTACCCCATGTTTTAACGATGGTGGATATTATCAAGGCTCATGTTGTGACACAATGTACTGCTTGGCAGGCGAATGCTTTAATGGTTGGTTGGAGCCTCTTCTGGCCAGGATAGCGGAGAACCACACAGTTGTAGTGAGTCCTGACATCACCACGATTGACCTCAACACCTTTGAGTTCATGAAGCCATCGCCCTATGGCCAGAATCACAACCGGGGCAACTTCGACTGGAGCTTGTCCTTTGGCTGGGAAAGTCTGCCCGATCAAGAAAAGCGAAAAAGAGAAGATGAAACGTATCCTATAAAGTGAGAAAACATTCAGTACAGTGTGTACTTTTATTATTGATTAGTATTTCTTATTATTCAGTTTGAAGACCATTGCAAACTTTGCTCTACCAAGTGATCCAAATGTCCCTGTTGAATGTAAATTGTACCTTTGTTTTTCTTCTTCTTTTTCTACAGGACACCAACATTTGCCGGTGGCCTCTTCTCAATTTCAAAAGAATATTTCTATCATATTGGAAGCTATGATGAAGAAATGGAAATCTGGGGTGGAGAGAACATCGAAATGTCATTCAGAGTAAGAAGTCACCAGGTTGTCATTCTGGTTCAGTTGCATTTTCTCCTGGTGTGTCTTTATGATATCCAAAAAGTTGCCTGTGACACTGATTTATAGATGTGTTTCATTGCCTTTTGTTGCAGGTGTGGCAGTGCGGAGGTCAGCTTGAGATCATACCCTGCTCTATTGTGGGCCATGTGTTCAGAAACAAGAGTCCTCACACCTTCCCTAAGGGCACGCAGGTCATCGCACGCAACCTGGTGCGCCTGGCCGAGGTCTGGATGGACGACTTCAGGGAGATCTTCTACAGACGTAACCAGCAAGCCACGCAGATGGCTAAAGAGGTACGTACTGTACTACTGTACTGCTCGAGATGCTAGTGCGCCTCAGTCATTTATTCAGATGGCTAAAGATGTACGTACTGCTCCAGATGCTAGTGCGCCTTCAGTCATTCATTCAGTGTGTTACTCATCACTATACTCAAACAAAAAAAAATGTATTCCTGCCTTAAACGGCAGGGGTTTCCTCTGGAATGTTTTAATTCAATACTGTCACGCGTAGTAATATGATTTTCTTTTCTTTCTTTTTTTCCCTCACGTTATCGACTCATGAGGCAAGTTGGGGCAACCCAATGCTGAGCGGCCTGTTGTGTTTTTATACAGTCAGGACTAAGTCTGAACATGTGTCACATGTAACAGCGTTCTGTATGGAGAAACCTGGAATTACACATGTGTGTAGGGAGCCACAGTGTTTTGCTGTTGTGATTCTCAGTGCATGAAATCCCTGGATATGAGAAGTATTCTTTGACAGAGAGAAATAGATTATTGACTTAGAAACCCTCCGCCTGAGGCTGTTAGAGGTTCAAAGCGGTTAGGAGACAGAGAGCGGGGGCCCAGGGGAAGTCTACTCTGGTAAATGACACAGACTTGCAGCGTTTCCCAATACAGGCCCTCATCTTTGTGCCATAAACAGGTCTCCTGGGGCTATACCTCAGAGAGTGCTAGGCCAGCGGGCCTTTCCCGCTGCCTTCAAACAGACACACTGTCTTTAACAGCCTCAAGGAATCTGCCATAATTGTGTGTGTGTGTGTGTGTGTGTGTGTGTGTGTGTGTGTGTGTGTGTGTGTGTGTGTGTGTGTGTGTGTGTGTGTGCGCGTGCGTGTGTGCACAGTGTTTATCCACATCATTATAGTAAGTACTCTCATTATTCCAGAGCTGGTGGTGCCCCAAATCCTTTCAAATGTACTACACATAGAACTATGAAAGGAACACTGATTGAATACTGGTGATTTTGTGTTGAGAAAAAACGTTGCCTTTAGGGCATTGGACCACAGCAACTGCAGTTTGAAAACAGAAGTAATCATATTAGATGTCCCTCTCAACGAATAATCGGTCAGTTTGGTCTTAGTTAAGCTAGACTTTGTTTATTGAATAGACGTTTCTTCTTTCTTGAAAACAATTGCCCAATAGCCATTGTGAAATCAACATTAGAATGTTCAGTTCTCAACCTAATCAACCTGTGGTCTATGTGGCAAACACACATTTTTCAATTCTAGATTGTATTTAGTCGAGGGTAGCCCAAGTTAAATGAGGAAAGTAAGAAACTACAAAATCGGAGTATTCTTGATTGTCTCCACCAGGCCGAAGGCATGGGGAGAGAGTATGTTTTGCACTCCGTCCGTGTGCGCCACCAGGAGGCCACAACCTGACCTGCCCTGGTGGAGAGTGGAGACCTGTGCCCAGAGGGGCACTTTATCTAGTTTCATACTGTATTATATTTGTTCATGCTTGTCTTTATACTATCTTTATACTATATGAATTAACAACGGTATTTTGTATGTACTATATATGCAATTTGATTAAATCAGTTGAGGGTTTAATAGAATCGTGCCATTTTAACTGTTTAAGTTGTTATTAAGCCTTCTTCATGAACCACCTCTGCACAGTGTAAGATGACCGACAGGAAGTGGTCATTTGAGTACTCTGGTAGCCTGATTCATACTTGGTTTCTCTTCATGTCTCACACGGAAAATAGCCGATCTATTCTCCAAGCTTGCTGTGACATGTTGTGAGCTCGTAGAACTGCTACTGTCGGCGCGAGACACCGCTGTGCAACTAAGTATAAATCAGGCTTTACAGAGCCTGGCCAGTGTTTAGAAAACGATTAAAAGTTCCCTTGCTGTAATGGCTGCCTGGAATTGTTTCCCACAGAGAACCTTTGGAGATGTCTCCAAACGCATCGAACTGCGCGAACGGCTGCAGTGTAAGAGTTTCTCCTGGTATTTGAACAACGTCTATCCAGAGGCCTTCATTCCTGATCTCAACCCACTCCACTTTGGCTCGGTAAGACCACATATACCGCACCACTGCCTCCTCCGTTTCTTTCACAACCTCACAACTGTCTGGCCACTGTGGGTTTAACCACAGCGTGGACTGAGGCCGTCCAGAATGAGCTGTTTCCAGTTGGCCACGGCCAGTGGTGGAAAGTAACCTAGTCCATCTAGTGCTGTACTGATTTGAAGTACAATTTTGAGGTACTTTACTTCAGTATGACAATTTTTCAAAACTCCGCTACATCACAGAGGCATATACATTTTATCTAATTTTTATCCCACGATTTTGTAACTCATTTTTCACCCCTGTGTCAATTATCTAATGTGATCCTGGGCTCTACACACCCTCCGCCAACCTAGTCCCCATATATGGGGGACATGGGGAGAGCAACGGACTTGAACTCATGCTTCCTTCATGCCTGAGTGTCCCCAGGACCTTATAGCTGTGAGGCTAAAGCACTACCAACAGTGCCGCCGTGCCCCCCCCCCTGCAATTATTTGAATACTGTAGTTACAAGTTACTTTAAAGATGTTGATTATTATTTCCAAAACATACATTAACCAATTCATTCCAATGTTATACTTAATTTATTCAAAAATAGCAGGTCTAAAAGTTCAGAGCTCAAGTTTGGAAAACATTTTAAAAAAAGTATAAAATCAGACATGCTGCATAATGAGAACCTTTACTTTTGGTACTTAATATATTTTGACGTCAATACTTTGGTAATTTTACTCGAGTGACATGTTGAATACAGGACCTTGTAACAGAGTATTTTTTACCTTGTGGTATCGAGTACTTCTTCCACAGTGCTAAAAGAATGCAAGCAGCAAGATGTCGTCGATGTTTGAACAGCTTGCGTTACTGAATTACTTGTGTGTTTTGTCATCCACACCACAGGTGAAAAACGTTGGTAAAGACTCATGTCTGGACACTGGGGAAAACAATGAGGGTGGGAAACAATTGATCATGTACCCCTGTCACGGTCTTGGAGGAAATCAGGTAGGATGGAGGCTTAATTTATCTTATTCGATTGCAGCTGTCAGCAGATACCTTGTATCTCCAAATTTCAACATTTAGTTGGCCTACTTTAGTTGGTCTACTTTGTCATACAATTGTCAAAAAATAGCTTATCTACAAACTCACAATGTGTGTGAGTGAATGGTGTGTCACCATTTCTGAGTTTATCTAACCAAGGAAAAGTATTATCAAGAGCTTGTGACTAAAATTGGGTCCATTGGAAAACTGGTTAATCTTTTCCATATCCTGAAAAGTAATGGTTTTGGACATACAAGGTTTCTACCTGACAGTGACAAAATAAATGAGTAATACAGATGAAGAGTAGATGGTCGGTATTAGTGATGGTTTTCCCATTCTTTTTAGTATTTTGAGTTCTCCACACATCATGAAATCAGACACAACATTCAGAAGGAGCTATGCTTACACGGGGCAGAGGGGGTCGTGAAACTGGAGGACTGCCAATATAAGGGCAAGAACACGTTTGTCGGAGCACAGCAAAAGTGGGAATTGAAGGAGGTGAGACTGCCATTCTTTTCGTCCACACTTTTTGACTTTCGGACAAACGTTTGACGTTAATTTTCTTGTCTGTCTTCTGTCCATGATAGAACCAGTTATTCTACATGCCAGGATGGAACATGTGTTTGACTTCTCGATATGAGCACCCATCACTGACTGCCTGCAATCCATCAGACAGATTCCAGCTCTGGTTCTTTCACTGATCAACCTGATGGACTTCTTTACCAATGAACACACACTGTATGCATGTGCATACTAGGAGGACCATGTCTATAAAGCAGCAACATACTTTTATTTTTTAGATTCATGACTGCATCAAGTTTTTATTTATTATTTTTATAATAGAAGAACTGAACTGCTGCTGGAAAGTTTGGACTTTTGAAGATGTTGCCTGCAACCGCCGGAAGGAAGCAGTCAATCTTCTTCAGACTGTGTATGTTTGCTATTCAAGCTTTCTTACCAAGCAAAGCCACAAATGAAGACGCCTCCAATATTATTTTAATTTTTTATCTAAGTTGTATCTTTTACAACAACTTGTTTTTTCAGGTGCAATTTAGACATTCTGAAGTCCACAAATGATGCACCAAAGACACTGACCAGGACCATTTTTGTTGGAATTGTGTAGCACTACTGTTTATGTGAAGCCAAACTGGACACTACTTCCTCATTGTTGAGAATATCCAGTGGCAAACATTCATGTAATAATCATGATTACCACTAGAGGGGGAGGTCTTCCTCTGTGTTGCAGGGTTTGACGCTGCAGAATAATAACCCACAACCCTTATTTACAGTCACAGAGTGCCTTCCAACAGAGGTTGGAGTTGAATTCACTTTAACAAACTATTCAAGGAATGAGTTTACTTCCAAAGTCAAGAATGGGACAGCGTTTTTCATACATGATACAAATATTGTTAGATTCATACTGTACATAAATAAAACGTAAAGGATATATTTTTAGTCTGCTAGGTATAGTTTCCGTTCCCATTTCAGAATTAACCCCTAATATGCTGCAAATACTGTGCTGTGGAACAAACTGCCTATTTAATTTGTTTGTGTTCACGATTGGATTGGAATTGTAGTGCAAACCCTGTAGTGAACGTACAAATACAAATGTATTTGGCCACACAATTTTGTGTTCGAATTAAATAATGTATTTGAAAATCTTCAGTGACCTTTAATTCCTTTAGTCTAGTATAACCTCAAAGTATTGATGGAATTGGGATTGCCATGTTTTCAGTTAAATGATAGTTGCCAGATTGGTATAAAATGAATGCTTCAGTGACTAAGAAGATTTTCTATTCATGTAGACACTATGATTATAGGTAATGAATATAATAGGAGAGTAGGACTTCAATATCACGATTGTTTCAAACTTTTGCCTCAATTCCAAATAATGATTATTTAAAAAGGTGAAAATAGTCAAGCTTGTAGAGCGTCTATTTTTGCTATTTGTACACACCACCAGTGTACAACTAATACAGGCCTTGGTTAATCAGACTAAACTAGTTAAATTATGTTTCTCAATTATTCAGCTATAAGTCTGTTATTGGTCCTAAATATCGGTTTCGATATATTTTCGATTAATTGCCCAGCCTGTATAGGACAGATATTAAATCTCTCCAGACATAGGGCAGACATGTTTTGCAGAAGGCACTCTGAGAAATGGCTGTAACATGCATAACAATTTATTTTTGCTCTATAAGCAGTGTTTAATATTAAGATGCATTATATCTATCTTGATTGAATTGCATCCATTGCTGCTTAAAGCCACATTGTCTCATTTTCCACTGTTCTCACAGGAGGGCACTTCCGCACTTTGCACTGAAAAGATCCCCAAGCTGTTGAATAACCTAAACAAGGTTGTTCAACAAATATCAGACTGCCTCGATGACGGGTAATTACATTTATAATTTGTTTTACTTCATTGGTGATAGATAAAAAGGACACATGATTTCAATTCAATTTATTTCAAAATCATGTTCAAAAGGAAACAACCCAACATAACGTGAACTCTTTATCTACAGTTATAAACCAAACACATTGAAACATTTATACCATTTTGTGCAAAACTTATCCTGTTTCACAGAATATGAAATATAATTGAAATAAGGAAATCAGGCACATGAAGCTGTACAACTCACAACCAGCATGAAACATAGGACAGTTTTAAGACAGATAAGCAATTTACTCAATACAGACCGTTTCAGTAAACCACAATAAATACACATTTCAATATATCATTCATAATAAATACTGGAAAGAAATCAAATACAGAAATACTTAACTGGATGCAATGTCACTGTATTTACCCTTCTCATATGCTTTGGCACACTGATTCTGTGTTCTAAGGCTAGGCTATGTTGATGGCACTGATTGCCTGGAAACAGTCCGCACACTTTATTTGACCTCTACTAGGGTGACATGAGAGGAGGAAGCTTACTGGGCATTCACTAGGGCTGCAATTATCCATTACTGATTAGGTTTAAAAATCAAATTATCGACAAATGCTTTTTGGATATGTTTTATATCAACAAATCAACATCAATTGATTAGTTCGATTATTGTCGCATCCCCAGCTTTAGACAGTACTGACAAAACACTCCAGTATTGACCGTTGTGATTACAGCGCCTGGGCAGGATAATGGCAGGCTTGGAATAGGGGCAGAATGGCAGATATTGTTATTCATGCAGGAGAAAATGGCTCAAGGTAGAGCTTCAGCAAGGTATTTCAGTAGTAAATATATGCACTGAATTATTGCCGTCCCTAAATTTTGATATCTGAGGCCTTGATAAGGTCACAAGCATTCACTTTCCTCTTTATATCACTCATTTCATAAAGAGGTGTTAAACGGTTATTTATAGATTTTTGGCAGATCATATACTGTAAAAATTTTTTCAATGGTTCATTGGATTTGGACATACAGTTATCAATTCCTGATCTGAATTGCATTTAAAATTGATTGTCATTCTCAAATGTTTTTCCTCCTTTACATATTATTAACAAGAACCCATTTTTGGTTTCTTGCATTCAATCTTGGTGGTACTACAATACCAAGTATAGAGTAGTACTTACAGGATGTACCACAGAGTCTATAGGATCTGTTTGCATTTGCTTTGAGGATTCTTCTATGAGAGAAAAGCCATTGAATAGCCTTCAAATTATTGCACTTAACACTTAACACCAACCAAAATCATCGGAATAGATCAAAATCTCAAATGCTGAGATTTTAATAATATTGTGTGGAATGTGTATATTGTATTTTTTTCCCTGTCCTACACATCACTCAAATAACTGCCATAACCATTGACTTAATTTATTAAATACTGAAACACATTAAATTAGGTTATTCAAATTATATCTACAGTTAATACGGTAATTCAATGGAGACAGTTTGTTGCATGGTGACGCCCCATGTAGTTAAGAATAGTAGATGGTAGATTCCCATAGTAGATGGTGGCAGGGTTCGATATGTAAAAATAAATCATAATACAAATTTGAAATATGTATGCCAGGGTTTATGTAGTTAGCATAATTTATTTTATATTCAATTGTGATATTATCAAACATAAATTCCCAGAAAACTGAACCCTGGATGGTACAGAATAACCTTGAGTATATGACATTGGCATTTGGAGATATGTCAAAGTGCTACTTTAGTATATCCCTGTATACACCATCAATGAATATTTCTCAAGAATAAATATTTTTTTGTGGCACTGGTGACATTACCAAACCACCACATTATTCTAAGAGTAAACTTAAAAAAAAGAGGGACATATGAGAGGGGCTGCATTATTTCGTATGTATAAAATAAAAACAACTGCCATGTCATCAGACCCCTCCCCTACACAAAAGTGCAACATGTTATGAATTATTTTTGAATATATGTGTGAAACCGCTATATGCTCTTGAAATTGTATTCCAAAGATACAAATAGCAAGTGCTTTTCAGATCATAGAAAAGCATGGATTAGTGACAAAGTGGAGAAAAGTGAACGGTGCGTACAGCGTATGCTGATTAGTTTGTTTTACAAACCAATGGTCAGTTTTTCATGAATGCCACTGAGATCCCCAAAACAGCATGCTTATCATTATCAAAACATTTACAGTATATAAGTATACACGTAGTTCAGAACCAATAAATAAACTGTGACAATAAACCTTTTTTTGCACATTTGACACATAAAGTAGACATAGAAAAGTTCCATCTACAGTACAATATCTGCTTAAAACTAGAACTTTACATCTGAAATTACAAGATACATTGCACAGCGTATATTTTTTGATGTTTCCACCTTGTGGCTTAAAATACTGTAGTGGAGAAAAGAGCGAGAGAGAAAGTGGATGAATCCTCAGACATTTCCATCATGAACTTGAGGCTTAATAGTTATTGATGGAAATGTACTGTGGTTTTGTAAATTGCTTTGAAATGTAAGGTCAGGTACCGTAAAAGGCCATGAATATGTTCCCTTAAAATACCACTTTGTCAGGATTCTTCTCAGGTAAAGACACAGAATGAAAGAACACTTAAAAGAGTGAGGCCCTTTAAATGGCCGTGACCTCGGGGCAATGGTCTGATAATGGAAGGGTCTTAGTACTGTCTGCTAATGAAGGTACTTCAGAAAAACCATTAACACTTGACTCTTCCTGTGGCTGCTCTGCCACTAAACAGGGGCTATGGTCGTAGGAACCCTGGGAGTTATTGTTAAGGTAGTTCTGAAAGTCTATCTGGTTCGGCACAACAGGCTGCTCCACAAATGTTGCTTTGGAGAGGACTTTCTTCTCTTGCTCGGGTGTGCAGCAGGCCACTGGGGTTGTTGATGTGCCATTGGTGAGAGCGAAATGGTGACTAGCTCTGTATTGTTCCTCGGCTTGTTTAGGGTAGTCCGTGTACTGCTCGGCAGCCATGTTAAACGGTTCTTGGGGCATGTTGCCATTGGTAGTGCTTACCGTGTCCTGGAATGCTAAGGCGTCTCCGTAGGGTTCACTGGGCTGGCTGCTCGGCCCATTGGCTGAGACGACACTGGAGCTGTCCAGCTGGTAGTACTCAGCCGGAGAAGAGTTGATTAAATAAGCGTTTCCATTCATGTGGCTTTCGTGTGTCACGGGGGCTTCTGGGTAACACAGCACTGAAGACAGAGGGACCACCTCGGTGTGGGACACGGACGGAGTTGCCACAACGTCCTCAAAGTCCTTCTCTTCATCCATCTCATCCTCATCCTCTTCTTCGTCAGAGTCACTGTTCCCTAAGCTCTGAGTGCTCGAGTCAGACAGCCCACTGCAAACACTGCTACTGTCCTCTTCATCTTCTTCATCTTCATCGTTCTCCTCGTCATCATCATCATCATCATCATCGTCATCATCTTCTTCATCCTCGTCATCATCTTCATCATCTAATGGTTCCTCCATCTCGCCTGTGGTCTGCAGGTGCATGATGGCGGTCTGTGGCACAGGCTCTGACAGGGAGTATTCTAAGTTGTGCTGGGTTTGGACAAGAGGGTTACCGTTGCCCAGGCTATTGGTCTCACTATGGTAACCGTTGGTAGGGGATGTCTGCTGCTCACGACTCTTCTCCAGCTCCAGTTTCATGATGGTATGCAGGAAATGGGTCCGTACACGGATGGGGTTGAACTCTACCCTTCCTGCCGAGTTGCTGCAGCCCTCCTTCGTACAGCCACAGGGAAATGACATTCGGTCCACCTAAAGAGAACAAAAATACCTGTTGGTTAATCTGCAATACATTCATTGTTTGCAAATGTTGCACTAGTTTGACAATAAGGTAAAAAAATGTATCCCATGATTTGGTCAAAGGCCCCCAAAATGTTTTATTGGGTGCTGTTGGACACCCAATACTAAAAACATAAAGTTATTATATATCTTTGACTTCCTCAAACTCCTGGCCAGATATCTTGTAGTCGAAACGAATTAAGTGTAGCAACAGTGAAAAAAAAATCATATTACAATATCACTCTTATTGTACGAAATCCCCTCACTCAGTGGGAGCTGATCACCTCATTCCTCCTCTAGTGGTGGGTGGGGCCCTATACTAATTACTAGTTGGGCACACCTGCGGCTGGCCTATATAGGCCCAGGTGGTAACCTCACAAACATTTTGGCCTCTATCAGAGACGTACTGTGGGAACCCTGACAGTTGTGCCACAAGTTGATGCATTATGTACATTTAAAATCATCACTCCATGTCATCCTCAATAAATAGCCAGTCTGGTCCTGGTGCTCACTGGTGTAAGGGTGATATACAACCAGCAAATACCCTTCTTACAACCTACTAGATAAAGTGCCCCTCGGGCACATGCAGGTCTCCACCAGGGCAGGTCAGGTTGTGGCCTCCTGGTGGCGCTATAATAGGCCAATGTGAAAAGGGTGACATTTATTGATTTGAGGCATTTTGTTCCAAAAAAGTGTTTTGCAAAAATCCACCTGTTGGTGGTGCTATAACAGGCCAATGTGAAAAGGGAGGGATATATTCCTAGTAGAAAAGTCTGTGAAAGATTTCATGTAAATTGCACGCTGCATTCATGATTTGAGGCTTTTTGTTCAAAATGGGCCAATCCTGCAAACTTTGAAAGCCAATGTTAGCCAATTTGAATGGAATATGAAATATCTTGAACACATGACTATAGAGAGATGTGTAACGATTTGCAGGATTTTTGGACAGAATCTGGAAGAGTAATAGCACAAAATGAAAAGTTGGCCTCCTGGTGTCGCTATAACAGGCCGTTCTGGAAAATGTGGGGCAGAGGCATCCAGGGAGTGTGGCAGTGTGCGAGCAAAATTTGGCATTGTCCGGGTTAACGGTGCCGGAGATTATCTGGTAACAGACGGACGCACGCACGCGCACACACACGGACAGAGTGCAAAACATACTCTCTCCCCATGCCTTCAGCCTGGTGGAGACAACTAAGCAATAAGCATTCTTCAAAAAGTAGCACATATGCTCGTATGTATGCTTGTATTTTTGCATGAGCAATATGAGACAACAGGGCAAGCTCATCTCATGCATATGTATACCAGTCCCTTGCTAGAATGGTCTTTGACTTTTTCTGTGCAACATGCACAGAAACGGGAGATTTTCTTTTGACGCTGGCTAAAACAAATGGATGTTTGTTATCGACTGGCTTTAGCTAGCCTACAGCAGGAGTAAATTGATATTGTCCATATTGTTGCCTTTTGGGATATTAATATTCTGCATGTTCGTATATCTAGATAGTGATACGATAACGATATATGTCGTCCAGCTAACAATACTTTCCTAGGCTTTGAAAGGGAAGAGAAGAACACCAAAGGCATATATTATTATATGCGTGTGGTGGGGATTTACCTGGCACTTGATTCCTGCTACGCTGCAAGCACAGGTCTCTGGGTCGCAGAAGACTCGACAGTCACAGCCACAGTCCTCCCTGGACATCCGGATGGCCCTCAGCTCATGTTTCTCCTCCACGTCGATCTTCTTCACTCCTGAGGTGCGCAGCAGTGCTCGCCTTTTCTTCGTGGTGAGGGGCTGTAGGAAGAAATACTCGTCCACCTCTGTGTTGTCCAGGTCAATGTCGTCGTCGGAAATGTCCTCTGCTGTGAGCACGTTGGCTTCCTCGGACTCCACTGTACCATTCTTAGTCAGCTGAGAAAACAAGGAGACATCACATTCAGGCTAGTTTGAAAAGTAAGCCTATGCGACGCTGCTGGGAACACAGAACCAGAGTCGGGCATTCTTAACAAAACCATTGAAATGCTTTCTTCATACTGATTTCTATTTAATATCAACCTTGGTGGGACTATGCATGACTCCCTTCGGGCTATTCAATTAAACGCAGCACGATGATGATAGTGAAGTGATATTTGGGAATCAATGGTGTGACCTCGATCGGAAAGTGGGTACCTTGAGTTTAATGGAGTTGAGTTTCTCTTCCTTCAGGTGGTCTCTCAGCATGTCCCTGTGGAGTCTCTCTTGTTCCAGGGCGAACTCGCCCAGGGAGTACTGTCTAACCCAGCTGTGTCTGTTGGACATGCCAAGCGTGCTGCCACCCTGACTGGGCACACTGGTGAAGCCCTGGCGTCGGCTGAAGTAGTATACCGTCACGTTCTCGAAGTGCACCCTCCTGGTCCGCAGGCGCTTCTCCCTCTTCAATATAGAGTCAGCTTCATGGGGAAATAGACATGGGAGTTGTTACAACAAATATATACATTTATAAAAGGGAAATAAAACCCTAGGCCAATTCTTTGAGTTTGGTTCAAAATGGTTCAAAATCATAAAAAGGCTAGGCTGACCTTAGCTTTGAATAGTCAGACAATCAGAGATCTCCAGATGTCTGGGGAAATCTAAATTCAATGTATGGTTGTGTTATTATTATTTTTTGTTTGTTAATTGTTTCTGCCCAGATATTCATTGAATTTAGGTGTCATCAGACGTTTTTCTATAGTCTGCCATTGTCTTGTAGGTGCAAACGCAAGTATCAGCGAGCCGATTCGGCGGAGCCAAATGCCTCTGCACTCGCCTGTGCCAACCACTGGAAAGACATGATATAGACTAGATTAGAGGATGGCCGTAAACACGAGGAAGAAGAAGCCGATCTGCGACAGGAAAAATTACGACGGGACATCCAAAAGTAACACAGCTGCAGCCAATTAATTTCATAATAAGTGTGTTAGATTTAGGTGTGCCAATGTGCAGGTATTTAAAATTCTACATAAGCTATGGTCACACATGAGCAGATGCAGGGAAGAGGCAAATGCCTGAAATCTGCGTCCAAGTGAAATTAGATATTTATATGATAGCAATAAGCTCATAGCATTGGCTTACTACGGTTTAGTTCCCCTTTACATTTTTGTAGAAGGCTGCATCAGTCAAAGTTAAATTAAAATGTATGCTCCTTGTTGAATACAGTGTGTGAAGAAAATAACTTTGTTCATACAAAGCCTATGAGATGCAGGATAGTGACCTTTAGGCATTTAGCAGACGATTTAATCCAGAGCGATTTGCAGTACGCGACAAACATTTGTATATGGCCTGAATTTATATAATTTAAATGTTAAATGTTTAAAATATTCTTTAGTAGTACTTTAGTAGCCTTTTTACCTTCACGTGAAGCTTATCAAAAAACATCAAAGGAATGCTTAATTTGGTGAAGAAAAGTGATATTTGTTGGAACAGTAATGCCTGAAACATGAGTCTAGTTTTTGCTCGTCAGCCTTTTAGCACGCTTCAGGATATCCTTAACTCAACCCAGCTTCGTAGGAAAGGATTTCATCATGTTTCTTTGCTGCCACTTGGCATGCAAGCCCTCCTTGGAGTGGTTTTTTAAGGACAGTTCTTCAAGAGGGAGGGGCAAGGATCGAGGAGGGCAACGGTTGAGCATAAATAATCCCTTGCCTGGCCCAGAAATGTAGAGTCCTGGTTCACAGACGCAGTGCTCCCAGCATTCACCCCATATCAGACAGACAGGACAAATAGAAACCATCTGCTTCCAACAGCTCCCTACCCCATGCAAGAGGGACAGTTAATTTAACGCTGAGAGTGAACAAATGGAACCAAATGGACCCTTTTCCATTATACACATGTACTCAACGTTAAAAATGGGTATTCGTACATTTGTACATGAGAATACCGGTACATTATATCACTCAGGAATATACAGTTATAAAACAGATTTGTTAAAGTTACCAAACAGTGATTTATTTCATTCAATCAGCTTCCTTTCCCTTTCCCTCTCAAAGCCATATAAAATGGAAGCATTTGCTTGGAGCATTATATTAAAGCCCAACAAAACATATCTGACAGACAGGTCTTAAAAAAAATGACAAGTGGATATCTTTTACCCTTCTATCTCTAATGCCAAACAAAGCATGGTTGTTTAAGATCTCAGTGACAACACCCAGTCAAGATCTGTCTACATTTGACACCTCTGTTCAAGCGCAAATGTATAGGTACTTGTCTTTTGTTGCATGACCGTAACGCACACTTGCATAGTCCCCTTATCTCTTCAACCACAAAAATTTACTGAATTCTTTGGAAAATAGCCAATCTACATGCTTGCATAGTGACACATTGTGTGAGTTGGTATTATGTGCTATTTTCAAAATATCTTTGAAATCGTCGTGAATTTCACTTTTAGTTTTTAGCTATGATGACATGCCCCAAAAATGGGATGGCAGGGTTAAAGTGGTTAAGCTGACCTCCAGCCCCCAGCTACTAGCAGCTGCAGCTGACACAGAGGCCACACTCAGCCTCCCTTAGGGACACAACACCCTTCTTATACTGTATGTCCCCCTGCGCCTCTACAGAAAGAAGCCCAGTCACCCTGCTGCCTGTTACATACAGCATAATATATACCCCTAAATATGTTGAGGGTAGATCAATCCAGCCACCCATTGGCAAAACAAAGGAAAAACAGCACCCTCTTTTGCTTTGAATTGAAAAGGGCAGATTGAATTTTAAAGTAACTGATCTGGAATTATTAACACCGTGTGACAGAGAAAGACTTTTGGCCAAATATGGTCATTTTCACTTCCGTTTTCCCGGCTCACAGACCGCCATTGTAAGAAATGGCTTATGTTAGCATAGCTCACGCGGTTTATCTTTCACCAGAAGCGTTAAAATATGTTGTGCACGATGTGATGAAAAATCACAAATCAGATCCGAACCTCGGATGTACGACCATCACCACGGACAACGCCGTATTTTTCAGAGGAAAGAACCAAATAAGATCCTAATGGGACCCTATGGCCTATGGGATGTGCGCACGTTTCCTGATGCTGGTGGTATGCAAGGCGTTGCCTAGCAACCGGGCCAGTGTTAAAAGTAGATTTTCAGCTAAACCGTTTCATGTTTGATATAAAGCTTTATCCACGAGAATTCTCGTAATTGACAACTGATATAGAGGGAAAGTATGAGAATTCTCGTAGTTGACATACATACAACTGGTGTAGAGGGAAAGTATACGAGAATTCTCGTAGAAATAATTAACTAAGCTGCTGATTTTAACGATTCTAAACGAACCAACTTCTTCGACCTGTATCTGTCTCTCTTCTCCTACTATTATTTTCTATTTAAAAAATATTTTCCCATTTCAGGTTATAAGGCACCAAGCACCACAATAACTATAAAAATAGTTTAAATAAAGGTTCTAACTCAGTCAAGTGGATGGCACAGTTCACACCACAACTGTAAGAAAGACAATGGTGAATGAAATGTACGTAGTTCATGTGAGTGGACCTTCATGAACCATTTTACTGTGTATCTAATTATTATGCTTTGCTTATCTTTCAGCCATTAAAAAGACACCCCAAAGACTTGCAGGGAAAAATAACAGCTCAATTGAAATGTGTCATCTTTTGGAAACTAAATAAATTCGAATAAATCATTGGAATTATGTGGATCTCGGTATCCACATGGGAATGGCGTGGCTCCAATGTGGACCTGGATTTTCATGTGGCAGCCTGTGACATCAGTGACATACGTATCTATGATGACAAAATAATTGGGTCAGTCTGGTCAGAGCCCACATTTACTTATATTATACAATTATTAAAGTTAAATATTAAAATAATTATAAAATATGACTCATAGACTGACCCATAGATGGCTAACTGAACAGCAATAAAACAAGTGGAGCTGAGAACCATGTGTTGCAGACTAGCTGCCTATAGAGCCACACTGTAAAATAACCTTTCATAGGACATAGACTGTATATCGTATTGCTATCATATTAGGCCAGTATACAGTAGATGCCTGAATGAGCAGCAGGGTGCAGATATGTATATCATACGTGGCTGACTGAGGTCTTTATTACCATAGTTCTATGGTACATCATCATGACCCTGTGGTGTTGCACACACACATCCAGGGACTGCATCAGCTCATTCATCTGGCTCAGCCTGTCTGCTGACGCGCTTCCTAATGAGAGAGTCTGCCTGTGCATTCTTCCTCTTTATTACAGCACTGGCTTCTCTCTGCACCAGCTCTCCTCTCCTCTGCACTCTGTGCAGCAGCATTGAAATAATAATCACCATCTACGAATGTGTCCATTTTTCTTTCCCTCAACCTACTGTATGTACCTGTCCGCTGGTGTTATTGTGAACTATGCTGCCCTACAAAGCCACAGTGCAGTAACAACAGTTTTGGAGACTTATTTATTTGTCTAAGGTCAATTCAGCCTTCATGATTTTGGGGGATAAACTAATTTACATTTTTTCAATATGAACAGATACAATTAGTGCAACATCACATACATACCGATACCTAATCTAGCCAGTTGAAAAAAAAATTGTACAATTGTCCAGCATTGAAATAATATAATAGTAGTTTATGTTTTTACCTGTGAACTACGGATAGGTTGATTGTTCATGTGTCCACTGTTCGACTCAGGATTTTGATGCAGCATATATTGCACATACTGTATTGTATGCCTTGCAAGACAATAATTATTTTAGCCTGGCTTTCTCTGAGATGATAATTGGCTGTTAAAACCTTTTGGTTTTAAAACCTTTTGGTTTTAACTGTTTAACCAGCCTGTTAAAACCTATTGGTAACACAATTAAAACCTATTGGTTTTAACTGTGTTGTGCTAGCCGTGCGTGCGTGCGCGTGTGTGTGTGTGTGTGTGTGTGTGTGCGTGCGTGTGCATGTGTGTGTGTGTGTGTGTGTGTGTGTGTGTGTGTGTGTGTGCGCGTGTGTGCGCGTGTGTGCGCGTGCGCGCATGCATGCATGCATATGTGTTTGTGCGTTTGTGTGTGTTTTGTCGGGAGGCAGACACTCACGCATGAAGGGGCCTGAGGCAGAGGGGTTGACACTGTCACTGCTGTCCCCACTCTCACTGCAGGAGACCTCATCGTCAGACTCCCGCAAGGAGGAACACGGGGAGGAGGAGGCCTCCACCTCCTCAAACTTCCTCTTCAGTATTCCGCTCATCGCCCTCCGCATCTACACCTGGAACAGACAGACAGACAGCAGAAGGGCCACACACATTATCTAATAGCCAACTTAGGACCCTCCACAATCCTCAACACACTCAATTAGCTATGGGACCCAGACCCCAACACACCTGCCACAGTCCATCAAGGCATCAACCTTCATACACACAAGTACGCTTGCCGACAAACACACACACGCGCACGCACGCATACGTGCTCGCTCGTGTCGTGTGAACACACTCTCCCATGCCGCCATCCCAGATCCCAGGTGTCCCCTGGGCGATTGATCACCTTGGCTCAAAGGAGCTGAGATGGAAGGAGAAAGCTGCTAATTGCGTAATGCCTACTACGTGTGCCTCATTCATTCTCCTGTCTTTGATTGACTGACTGCAGAAAAAAAGATACTCTGAGTCTCTGACAACTTGTCTCGTCTGCTACTGGTCACAGTGGCCTTCATGTAGACAAAAGGTAAATGACAGCCGACTGTTTGGCAAAACACTTAAGAATCTGTTAATTGCAAATGGCAGAATGCCTGAATTGAAAATGAAAGTATATGAAAAATGCCCAGAGCAGCTTGATATCAGCCTGTAGCAAATAAACAGAGGAATTATGTGACTACACTTAATTGCTGTTTCACCTAGAAAACACAATGCATAAAAAAACATCCATAGGCTTCAAAATTAATTAACTAGCATCTTAGGGGAAATAAAAAAAAAACCCATATAGCTTATTCAAGGCACTGCGAAGAATTCAAACATGCGTGTGTGTGTGTGTGTGTGTGTGTGTGTGTGTGTGTGTGTGTGTGTCCGTGTGTGCGTGTGTGCGTGCGTGCGTGCGTGCGTGGGTGTGGGTGGGTGGGGGCTACTTGAATTCAATATGTGCAGTATATAATGTACGTTACCTTAAGTTGTACATAAATTATCATATATTTAAATGCTTCAAATCTATGTGACAAAACTGACCACCACAATGATTAGTGAATAAATCACACCATTCAGTGCCAGAGGAAGAATAGAAGAAGCAGCTGTGGCTGGGAAATAATAAAATATTAACATTTGTGGGTCTGCATGTTGTTGGTCTGTCACGGTCCGCTCCTCGGACCGTGAACTTTGAGTATCTTGTCAATATCATGTCAGTATCATGTCAAGTCATGGTCAGTAATGTCAGTTTCATTGACATTCATTGTATAGTTTCATGTCTAGTAGTATCAGTATCAGTTCTAGCTCCTTTAATTTGGAACCCCTTATCTATGCTGCTACGCTTTAGCCTCAGTTTAATTGTTGCCTATGTGCCTGCGTTAAGTTTATGTCGCAGTCCGCTCCTCGGACTGTGAACTATGTACTATGTACTAGGTACTATGTATTTGCTCATGTGTTCCTGACTGTTCTCTTTGGTTTTGGTTATGTGTTTCTTTTTGTAGTTTTGTGCCTAGTGTTCCTGCCTTGTAATTTGTCAGTGTTTCCACCTGTGTCCTTTTAGTCCCCCAGCCTATCCTAATGTTGATTGTATTTTGGTTCCACCTGTGCCCTGTTACCCTGTGTGTATTTAAGTCCTGTGTTTGCATATTGTTCTTGTTGGTTCGTAGTTTCCTGTGGTGTGAGTTCCTGTATAGTTTATGAGTTTTTGTCATGCCTTCTTTGCCCTGTTTATGGAAGAACCTCAGTTTGTTTAATAAATCTTTCTAAGTTTATTGCTCTGCCTACTGTCGCCTGCATTTGGGTCCTCTTCCGTACTCACTCCTGACATGGTCGTGGTAGAGATCTGTTACAGATCATTTCAAAGTCAATCGAGAGTGCTCATTAATGCCACTGCAGTCACATCCAGTCAAATTTATTTCTCAAATCTGATCTTTTGGCCATTTGCAAGTGACAAGATCGGATCTGTTAGAGAACTGTGTGTTCAGACTGGCAGACAAATCCAGCCTGAATCAGATATGTGCCACATCCAGATTGGAATCTGGTTAGTTTAGTTTTTTTCAACCAAGGTTCATGTTTTAGGACGGTTGTTATTAGAGAAAGTAAAAGAGTAGTATTATTTTTTTTCTTCATTTGCTGCTTTTTTTAGTTTTAGCGATTTTAGCTATTTTTTACAGGGGGGCTGGGGCATTCGAACATGGGGCTAAATATGTAGTTCTTTATAAAAAAAGATTACGGTGATCTATTTTTTATTATTTACTATAGCCCTACTAGACCCCAATAAATTACATCTGGGCACGAAATATCACGGGATCTATTGAATGTGAAGGGGGAGGTGATTGAGCCTATTACACACAGGGCTCCATCTTGCGCCACCCTTATCCCTTATCCTTACATCTACACGTTGTGAGCTTGTAGATCAGCTATTTGATCTATTTTAAAAGGCAAATAAGTTTAGGGATAAGGGTTAAGGGGTGGCGCAAGATATAGCCATACAGTATGGGAGCCCTATAGTACCTCCCCCTTCACATTCAGTAGATCCTGTGATCTTTTGTGGCCAGATGTAATATACTAGGACAAAAAGCTGTAAAATTTTGTGAAAGAAATACATATTTAGCCCCATGCGCATGTTCGAATGCTAAAATTGCTAAAACGAAAGAAAGCAGCAAATGAAAAAAAAAGAACACTCATCTTTTACTTTCTCTAATAACAACCTAAAACATGAACCTTGGTTGAAAAAACCCAAAGTTGTCCTTTTAAAATAAAATAAGTCTAAACACAAACAAGTCACATCATGGAATCCGACTGAGAAACCACCTCTGAATGTGGCTAAAGTCACATTTGTAAAAATCTGATTCCATGTGACTTGTTTGTGTTTAGACTTATTTAAATGATTACAATGTGGATGTGGCACAGATCTGATTCAGGATGGATTTGGCTGCCAGTGTAATAAAGGGGGCTCTAAGTCCTCTGACTGATGGTGCAATTAGACGTATAAACAAGTACAAGCTCATCAGTCAACCACTAATACTAATCATCATTATACTGGAACTGACTTGAATGAGTGGTGCATTGTAACTGTCAAACAATGTATTACTTTGATTGCTGCCTCTCCCCCCTGAATAATATCCTGTAATTATTCCTGCAGCAATTATTTTGATGTTAATCACCACCCCCCCCCCCAGTGTTAGGCATCAATGAACATATGCAGTGTAAATGTTTTGCTGAAATGTGTTTAGTTCATGTTTATTAAGTCCATTACTTAATACTTAGTGTTCTTTTTTATGTGACGGCAGCAGTTGGACCCTCATGTCACACTCTGAAATAAACCCATAACAGTGCCACTGGAGCGGAGCACGGAATGCTAGGAGCCTGGCAGACCTCCCGCCCCCATGCACGCAAGCACGCACACACACACACACACACACACACACACACACACACACACACACACACACACACACACACACACACACACACACACACACACACACACACACACACACACACACACACACACACACACACACACACACACATTTTTTCTTTAGGAAACCAAAATCAGGAAAGACTGCATACAATTTCAACCAGTCCCAGTCTGTCTGTCTATCTGCCAGAGCAGCTTGTGGGCGAGTTCCCATTCAGAAAGAGCCATGCTGTTTCATCTAGACTCGGCTCTGCTATCAACTCATTACAGATGCAAATGCTGCCTGAGAGACGAGGCGGTGTGTGGAGCTCAAGGGAGGATTGGTGCTGCCTGCCAGCCAGAGGGTCATTGTTCCCAGGAGGCTGTTGCTTGTTCAGTACTGTGACATGGCACTGTGAGCGCTTGGAGAAGCTCCAGTGTCAGCCTCCGGTGTCAGTAGCTTCACCTAGAACTGAGGAATGTGGGAGACAGGGGAGGAGAGAGGTCTCCGTCAGGACAAACCCACGCTAATGGCTTTCCCTCCAAATGAATAGTAACCCCTTCTGACCTTAAAGCTCCCCATCTGGCTGAGCAACGCTCTCGCCGCCAATGCCAATAAATGGGCTGACTGACAGGGAACAGATGATGTGCCAAATATAGATTATGAATAATGATGATGACGAGGCAAAGCAACATTGAACATTTCACTGACATTGTTACATATATTCATTAAATATATATAAGGAAATTAAATTGAAACCCCAAATGTGCTCCAATGCAGTTGTTGCTCATCTTTCTTTTGTCCCATTTGCTATATTTTCTAGCATGGATGGCAATTTCCACATGGAAATTACTTGTGCAATTGTAGTCTAGTTCCTTGGATCCTAATTAGGTAACATTGTTGGAAACCCATGGATATACTTAGACCTCAGCAGATGCTGCACTAGGCTTTGATATCCAAAAGCGGTTTCCATGGAGATTCTAAAGTATCTCAACTACTGTTCCACAACGTTTATAAAGACCCTACATACTAGCACCAACATAAGGGTGGATTAAGCCATACAGATGATAAACAAATTATATCTTAAATACATTATATTTGTGGATATTACTGTATAATGGCATACTGTATTCAGTCGTAAGCTTTTTAAATAGATCCTATCTAAAGAAAACACAGAACTAATTTGAAAAGCTATAACGTCTCCCTGACACTGAGTGGGCATGACATCATGTGCAGCAGCACTGTGGGTAATGTAGGCCGAGTCTACTATGCTCAGGGCTTAATAGAATCCAGAGATCAGAGATTGTTCCTCCTCTCCACCATACAGCTCGTTCTTTGTCTTCTCCAACGTCGCCTTACCACTAATCATGGCTGGGCAGCACACATCACGGTGCGAGAGAGAAAGTCCTGGGCAAAAATAATGCAGCAAAAGCCTGCTTTAGGAAAGCCCCTCCCTGTGTTGGCTTCACTGAGCACACACAGACATGCACTGGGGAAACCAACTCCAGTCCTTAATCAACAGCATTCACACACAGACACAGCAGCACTCCAGTACACATAGAATTCTGAGTCAAAATCCTCCTTTTTCCTCCGCATTCATTCACTTGGCTCCCACAATCACAATGAACACAAACTTCATGCTGCAGACAGACCTGTTTATAGAGTAGACAACCACAATAGACAAATACTCATCGCAAGTGATGCCAACGAGGCCATGGCATCTACTGCGAGTCATGACACATCATCATGACACCTAATCCATTACACTGCTCTGTGTGTCAGCTCGTACAACTGACCTGTGTGTGTCCACTGGCAGAGTGCGACTCCTTTCACCTCTCCTCACAACAGCCCGGCAAATAATACTCAATTGTCACTATTCAAAAAAATCAAATAAAAGATGAAACATGATGAATAAATTGCTTTAGTCCACTGACTTGCTGGGACCCCAGTGCACCAGGGGCTTACAATGAAAACGGTTGCAGGAGTGTGGGAGAGACTTTAAAAATGTTCCTGCTCAGACTCCACTGCCGGTACCATATGATTTATTGTTGCATGGCGATGGAGTCTCTCTCTCTCTCTCTCTCTCTCTCTCTCTCTTTGGCCACACAAAGGCTCATTAGCTGTAGCCAGCTGAAAGGCAGGAGCCTGACTGGAGCGGGAGTGGAGTGGAGCAGAGGCAGCCTGTGAGATCACATGGGTGGGATGTCTGAGAGAGAGAGAGAGAGAGAGAGAGAGAGAGAGAGAGAGAGAGAGAGTTCAGGCGTGCCTCTGCTCCTGCTGTCTGCAGATATTTTTACCAGCATGAGCAAGGGAGGGGGGAGGCAGGAGGGAGAGGTGTGTGTGTGTGTGTGTGTGTGTAGGGGGGGGGGGGGGGGGGTCAGAAAGAGAAAGTGAGGGAGCATGAGAACAGTGGAGAAATAGATAGAGGGCATATGAGAGATGCAGGGTGGGGGAAGGGGGTGTATGAGAGAGATGCAGAGAGGAATGGATTCAGAAGGGAATAGTGAGGGGAGGGGGTGGATGAGAAAGAGGTGGGGGACTCGGGGAGAGAGGGAGAGAGAGAGAGAGAATGAGGAAGTAGAAAGGGTAGAGAGGGGCAAGGGGAAGGAGAGAGAGAGAGAGAGAGAGAGAGAGAGAGAGAGAGAGAGAGAGAGAGAGAGAGAGATCTGATGCCAAGCACAACACAATAAGCCAGGAATATTAATAGGCAGAGGGCATAAAACTGCAGGAGGAACAGCAAGATGACTTATATACCAACTGGGAGCAGAAACTCCAAGAACTGTCAGATATGCAGCAGGGGAATATTATACATTGTTTGTATTCCAGAAATGTTGGCAAAATTGGCAATGATTCATCATCAGCTGGCTTTGCAGAGAAAAGGTGGGATTACCCAGAACATATTGCATGTGTCTGTCAACAGGCATGCAAATAAATACTGGTATATTTTCAGCACATGTATATTCATAATCTCAGTAAAAGCTAGTGTTAATCAGTCATATAGCTATCACAGTAACATTTGTCAGCAGTGGTCCCAACACTTCCTGTGCCAGGAAGGTCTGCTGAGAGTTAGTGCGGCCACAGCCTGTGGACTCAAAGAGCTATGATATCATTGTCGCGCTCAACTGGACAATAAATCAACATAAAGGTCCTGAACTTCCTTGTATAGGTCAGCTTAAAACCAAGAGGCTTTTCCACCACCAGCACTCAGTAGTACATATTAAGTAAGTATAAGTAAGTAGCATTGCCGAGCCATGAGGCCCACAGGTCAGGAGTTTATCTCCTGTCACTGTCAAGTACACCCCCTGGCCAGGACGCTAATTTGCAGGGATTTACCCCCAATCCAACCCTTGATCCTCAATTCCAAGCAGGGAGGCGAGCACCGAAGTCTGACGTCAATATCGGTAGAGGGCGCAAATCCACGGGTTCATGTACTTTTTATTTGCATTGTAATCCCCATAGGGGATTATAAGAACTGTGTTTGAAAAATAAACATGTCATCCCGACCGTTTCACTCATATGGATATGAAGAATCAACTGACTGAGAGAAAACAATATTGTTACTGCTACTGAATTAGTTACAATTTCGCTAGAAACAGACTGTATCATATACACTACAGTATGAGTGAATGACTGTCGCAAATGATACAGAGACACCTCCCTGACAATAACGCAGAGACAGCTTGTTTATTTTTGGACCACAATGCTTATATGAAACAATTTCAAGATGACCCCATGTTATTCTCCATAGAGAAATTACTTCCGTGAACCAGGCAGAACCAGGGGATGAGCGAGTGACGTCAGGACTTCGGTGCTCCATTGGGCCCCGTTTTACTGTCTTTATTGGTATGACCCCAGCCAATTTTAAACAACCCAATCCATAACCACAACGCCACTGAGCTGGTTCCTGCAGTTAGTTGGGAACTTTAAAATATTCAGCCACTACTACTGGATATTTTCAGTGTTATTGATACTCTTCATACGTTTGAGATACTTTAAGTTTACCCTATTATAAATAATATTATTATATAAATAAATAATACATTGTGGAATGACATCATAATTTACAATTATAATTTACAATTTAGACATTTAGGCTTTATCCATAGAGCAACTTGTTATAAGCAAGGATAAACACACACACATCAAATGCACAGAGTGTCTGTCTGCAGGCTGTGTGTGTGTGTGTGTGTGTGTGTGTGTGTGTGTGTGTGTGTGTGTGTGTGTGTGTGTGTGTGTGTGTGTGTGTGTGTGTGTGTGTGTGTGTGTGTGTGTCAGATGTAGTTATAAATAAACATAATTAGCTGCGGCTGTCCTATACCCTGTCTATGAAAAGGGTATATTTGTTAATAATATGAATAACAGGCAGGAGCATACATAATAGTCATACTGTAGCCTGTTAATGGTTACACATTGTGTCCAATTAAATAGAACATCTTTGCCTTCTGTGTACCGTGTACCACTACCTACAGTACCTACCCAGCACATCATAATGATAACACACATAGCCTGACTTTGGCCGCATCTCAAATCTTGCACACATTCTCCCACTTCCTCCAAAAGCAATAATAATGAAATTTGTTTTGTTTTGTTTTCTTTTTTTTTCTTCTTTTTTTTTAGCTGGAAAAACAAACCAAGCATCATGGAGAATGAGGAAGTTGTCGAAACTTGTCTACAACTTTTAAACAAGTGCTGCTTGTGCAACAAAAGAGAGTCTTGAGGGGGATGGCTAGCCTGGCTTGATTCGGTCTGGCTTATTAGCCAGGCTAGGGGATGGCTGGTTTATTTGTTTTTCCCGACTGCTGCTCCATGCTTGCCTCTCGCTGCAATGACCATTCTGGCTGTAGTTAGTAGTCTAGTCTACAACGTGCTAGCTCTCTCAGTCTTATCAAAGTGTCAGACAAGCTAATACACAACAATTCATCGCTCTTTGTATGCTGGCTGTACCTGTATGTGTGAGCTGCGCATGCTATGTCATGACCCCCCCTAAACAAATAATAATAATAATTGTCCCCGCACTTTTTACGTCCTGACGACACCACTGGCTAATGTTCCAATTAAGGTACAACTAGCCAATGGCCGGGTTTCCCAAAGCGATTTCAGGTTGTACGTAGCTTAAGCAGCTGCATAGGCTAAGAGCCTCCTAAGGTACTGTGTGCGTATAGCAGAAAACCTGTTTCCCGAAAGCCTTCTGAGCTTACGCAGTATCTTATTAGTTGCAGCTGGTTCTCAAGTGCACAGCGTTACGAGCTACCTGGCAGTGGCTTTGGGAAACAATATACTTGAGTTGGTTCTCAATAGTATAGCGTTGCATGTCTTCTTAACTGCCTTCGGGAAACACAAAGGCCTCCTAGGAAGAAGGAACGTTTCCCGAAAGCCATACTGTTGTTAGCCTAATGTCGTACACAGCAGTTTGTAAGAGGGACCTGGGGTACTCTTAACACCCTTCATGTTATCCAGATAAACCCATAGCTCACAACGCATAATGTGCCACACCTCCCCAAAAAACAGACATACAAGCTATCAACGCACTGCGGCATGGTGTGTCAACAGGTTATAGATCTGTTCTTTTGGCACGATGGCACTATAGGCACAACATGAACCCGACGTTTACAAAATGTACTGTCACGGACTCACGGATGATCCGATCATCTTATAAAAAATATTAAGCATATGCCAATTTAGCTAAAGTTATAGATGAGGATGTAATTTTCATATTTAAACTATGAAAGTCCCTGTCACAGGGCAGCCCGTGCCCTATATATATTGTACAAATGACATTGTTATTATTACACACAATGATTCCAAGAGGTTTAAATATGTTTATATTTGTATTGACACTGAGGTTGCATGTCTCCCCTTTGCATGGCTGGCACTCCTCTCTAGATTGGAGGGTGCCAAGTACCAAGGAGGAGGAGGGGTGTTTGTTCCTTTTATGTTACATTTTCATTGTATTATGTTGTCTTACGCTTTGTAAATGAAATGTAGTTGAATGTATATTCCTCTAAAAGATAGTGTGGAAGATTACTCGTAGGCCTTAGTTGGCCGTGTGGTTGAGTCAATTGATGCCACTTGCTGATTAGGGGATGGTTTGCCCCACCTGTATAAAAGCAGGATTGCTGCAGGTCGAGACAGTTCAGGCTGAAGGCTAGTCGTGAAAGAGCAACAGGTTAGAACTGTGAGCCAGGGCCTCATTGCAGGAGGCATTTAAGCCTGTAACAGTTTGTTATTTTCTTAAGTGTTAATTTTGTTTCCTGTGTGTGGAACAGGCCAGTAGTTCTTTCTTTATTTGCACTGTCTAAAGACACTTTTGGAGGTCAATAAAATGCCTCAAATGTGTTTGTGGACCTGTCTACTCCTTGGAGCCTCCGACCATCGGCTGGCATTATCCCAGTCCCCACACAGTGACAGCAGCTGTTGTACTTAGCCTACAACCTAAATATAAAATATAAAAAAACCTTGTTTAAAAAATCAATTGTTTTTTACACCCACAAAAAACGTAACTTTGAAGATTCGGTGGGTTTTCTAAGCCTAATAATTAGGCTAAAAAATGTGCTGTGATTGGCGTGGACTTTGATGTCAAAGTCCATTGATCCTATCCCCTCTCCTCCCCTTTATAGGCTAAAATAATTGATATAAATAAATATTTTTGGAAAGCTTCTGTTTTTTTTGTGGAACCACAAAATGTCTGTCACTGCTATGCACTATCCTGCATCTGATAGTGTAGGCCGGGCTATCACATGATTGGATAAAATTGCATGGTATCCCGACAGGAAAATGTATTTACTTTTCTTACTAAAAACAACACTCTATAGCAATGATTGCTTGCTTGCACGCACACACACACACACACACACACACACACACACACACACACACACACACACACACACACACACACACACACACACAGTGCCGGTTCTAGGCCTTTAGTGGCCCCAAGCAACATAATATTATGTTGGCCCTTCAAATTCTTAATATTGTTGCTGTCAGGCAGAAACCTTGTATTTCCATATTTTAACTTTTAAGCTCAAAACGTGATTGGCTATTTTTGCTTACTTCGAGTTTGGATCCTGAAAAACAGTTTTGGACATATGAGGTTTTCACGGTTCCACCGACTGTGACTATGCAATTTATGTACAGGAAATGCAAAAGCAAAGAGGTTATTTATATTGATAATGATCTGTACACTGCTGAGCTCTCAAGATGGGAGTTAATCAACTACAGATAAACCAGAAGGACCAGAGGACCTGCATGGATAATGTCACTGCTTGCACTGCAAGATGTGTAATTCAATTAATATAAATGTATACATTTTAAACTGGGCTCTACTGTATATGGTGCATGGTTATTAAGTACTCTGTAAAATTGAAATTTGGCCCTAACTGGTCTACGTAGGTCGAGTCTAAGAAGCTAACTACCATTAATTAAATTCATATTACTTCTATAAGCCATGCTAGTGGCACTACTAGCCTAGCGTAGGTTGCCAGGTTTGTTAATAATCTTTTAGTTTTGGTTTTTTACCTTTGATGTAAGCTGCTGTACTGAAAGATCTGCACTCTTTTTATGCTTCTCCTATGACTGAGTATCGCATATGCAGCTCTATTATATAAAAATGCTAAACACAAGCAGGAGAGAGGGCATATATTACACAAAACTCCATCGCACCAGTGATGGTGATCTACGTTTATTTGTTCTGAATTTCACATGGATTTCTTATTTGAAGAGCTCATGTGCATTTACCCCCTACACTTGTATCCTTTTAAGAGCCACTGTAATTAGGTTGTCATGACTTGAACTCTGACATATGGCCGACCTATTAAAAGAAACAAGGATCTGCCACAGTAACCGTTCCCTAGACCCCTCGATCCCAGCTGTGAAATGGATGGACTAGAAAAGAAGTGGGCAGGTGGGGGTCGAATTGAGAAAAAGTAGAGGGGCTGAATCAGGACAGATTTCGGAAACCACTATAGCTTGAATTCCCTAAAGACAATCTGGGCCATGTCTGCTTCTGCCAAAATGCCTATGCCACTCAATATGGCTGGGCTCGTCACAAATTACAACAGTCATGCAGCACTCATTTACACAGCCCAGATGGCTTTGAGGATCTTTGTTATAATTGTTGTTGTTGTTGTTGTTTTTGAAGCGGGATAACTCGTTTGGTGCCAATACACCCAGACTGTCTGTCTGAGCGAATGGGGGTGCATTCCAGTGTAACTGAGTGATGGGATCTCACAGCAAAGGCAAACCCTGAAACCACGAAGATTCTGGGCCGTGCAAAACAGTCTGAGGTTGGGCTCAACCTCATCCATCACCGGTGTCACACACTCGGCCATAAACGGCAACCTTGAGAGTGAACAAGGGAGGAAAAGAGTGAATGAGCAAGGTAGAGCAAGAGGAGTGTGTGTGTGTGTGTGGGGGGGGCACTGGGGGGGGGGGGGGGGGGGGGGGGGGGGGCTAGGTCTCAGCTGGGCCCCCCTGAGAGGCTGCAGCCTGGATGATTATACAGCTACATATGATGTCAATGGAGTATCCCTGCCACCGAGAGAACACAAACACTGCTCATATATTCATTGACACTGTTTTGTAGAGAGGGATGAGACAGACCCCTAAATTATACATGAAAGGGCCACAGAGGGATATCTTTTGTGAAATTGTGAGAGGTCAGGGAGCGAATTTTCGAGTATGCTTTCTCCCTGTGTTTCTGTGCACCATTGTCACCATAATGTTCGGGATTACCACAATGCATGTGACAATTTGCATCTTCTCGTCCCTAGGGAAGGCGTGGTCACATGTGCCACCCTCGACCAAACACAAATCGATGGGCAGGATGATTCAAATCAACCAGTTATTGATTACTTCTGCATCCTAATAGAAAACAATGATGAGAACAAAATGTGGTAACATGAGTACAGTTAACCAGAAGGCCTTACTAATGTTCGAAAATGGAATTGACCACAATGAGATCAACTGTAAAGTTGGTATGTTTTTTGCAATACCTCATGTTAATCTAAATATTCTTACTCATAAATTAATGCATTTTCTGAGGTGCAGAATGTAATGGCTAATTTAGTCATGCAAACCTTTTGGCCAGTGTTGCTGGACAAAAATGACTTGCTCCTCAGTATCATATGAAATGAATAGAAGATGGCTAATTTATAGACGATCGTCAAATGTGATTATTTTAATTTTGAATCAACTTCGGGAGAATTACACAATACACATGTGCGAGGGGGGAAAAAACACTCCACAATTAAACACAAAGGAATCCATTTAAGGAAATGTAGCGACATCTACAGATTTTATGCAAATGAGGCTTCACATGCGCTCTGTACATTTGTTAACTTGCTCTTGCCTGAGGCTGCAGACAGATCTGCTCCACACACATGAAAGGGAGGGAGGGAGGATGGGAGGGAATGGGGGGTGGTGGAAGGAGGGAGGGGGGTCCAGCCCACTGCTCAGCACTCAGTACACGGAGGAGCCTGGTGATGCCTACTGCAGCCTCCCTCCCGCAGCTAGAGTATAGCCTTGCACTGGCAACCATTGATCTCTTCTTCCTCCTCACAGAACAATAGAGGAAACACATCTACCCTATTAACCACATGGGTGCAGGGAGAGGACAGACCCACACAGGGTAACTAGAGAGAGACCCATCTAATGCAGGGAGAGGACAGACCCACACAGGGTAACTAGAGAGAGACCCATCTAATGAGGAGAGGACAGACCCACACAGGTTAACTAGAGAGAGACCCATCTAATGAGGAGAGGACAGACCCACACAGGTTAACTAGAGAGAGACCCATCTAATGAGGAGAGGACAGACCCACACAGGGTAACTAGAGAGAGACCCATCTAATGCGGTGCACTATATATTTCCTGGACTGCATGCGGTGTCATTGTTTGTTTTATTGCACCTGAGAGTGGATACCCCTAATTACTAATATTAGGAACGGCATAACCATTGCGTGCATTGTATGTGTATTTTAAGGTATATACTTGTACTGGAATTTGCTTACAAATACTTCTGATGACATTTATCCAGTGCTGCTTGATACAGTCACATGTTTGAATTGAGTCTTAATGCATGTGAGGAAATTCACATCTCATTCACTATCTCATTCAGCTTCTCTATTAAGAAAAGAAAACAGTTGATGGAAGCTGTGATCAAAACACACTGAAGCAGATACTGTATGTAAGCACAGAACTATAGCAGCCCCACATTCCAACTTTGTTTTGATTTGCTGTAATTCGAGCCACACACTGGAGGCATAATCAGGTACTTTTCACCCTCGTGTCAATCACAATGCTCGCCTGAATAATTCATAGCTCTATATTTTATTTATGACTGAATTTTCCCATGCCACCTGAAAGTTCGCAGAAGCCCGTTTGCTGGCAGAATCATAGCTGCCAAAGCATCTCAGTCTGAGACGGGTTTGCTTTCATCTCATACAGGCCGGGGAAGCTGTGGGATTCACATTCTGCAGACAAGACTTATCATTTATATATAGCCAGTATCTGTTGAGATCTAGACACATTTCATATGCGAAACATTAGCACCATTATCTGAGAACATTCACCAAGTAGGCCAGACCTAGATATGGTTGTAAGGAGAATTACACTGATGTTAAAACAACAAAGTGACACACGATACTTTGTCAGAAAAATGATGGAGGGGGGATCAGTGAGTAATTCAGTTTGCACACTAAAACTGATTTGCATTACGTAGTACGACAGTCTCGATTGTCGAAATGAACAAATTTAGTTATTTTCTGCAGCTGTACACTACCATTACAGTACTGCCGTTGCGAAACTATGCTAATGTAATCCAGTTCTCTTTAAAGGTGTGTGGTTCTTCTGACATCTTTTTATGGTTTAGGATTACAATAAAGTATGGACAACTGCTTTATCCCATATTCTGGCCCCAATCATGGTCAAGAATATTTTGCTTATAAGAAATGTATTGTTTTATGTATTGTTTTAAATGCTCCAATCCTGTCATTGCTCCAAATATACAGTAGGTAATTTTACTATAACCATGTACATCAACTTTACAGCACCAATTCAATTAAACATGTTTGGATGTTACATAATAGCACAAATCAGTACATTTCAAAGTATTGCATTTTATATATTATACAGATTATTAATATTGACTATTTTGGGATGTAAAGCCATTAAGATGTAAATAGGTCAGGAATATTGGTTATTATTTTATGAAACAAATAAACAACATGTCTCTGAGGCTTTTTGTTCATTGTTTAGTCCAGTGGTTTTCAAACAGTGGTCCAGGGACCACCAGTGGTACTTGAGGGGGTTCCAGGTGATGAGAGTTGGTAACCAAATGGACCCTTAACTTTTGAGAGTGTAATTTTCTCTCAAGAGTTAAATTATTGTTAAAAATCTGCATTACTTAATTTACAAGAAGTCTACACAATTAGAGAATGTAGAATAATTGCTATTTTGATCAAGGCCTGCTATTTCTCCTAATGGTAGCCTACCTACCACATCAATAGAGCATGGAATTGTAGATAAAATCTTATCCAACGACAACAAAATATTCAAAGTCTTTGGTCTGAGAGGCCAAATCTCATCAAATGCATGGTGGTCCGTGGCTCAAATGCCAAATAAATAATGTAACTTGATATGAAAAGTGTTGAAAACCACTGGTCTAGTCTGAGACTAGAATATTACGATTCACAGGCTGTCACTTAATCACTCTCTCTGGTCAAATAAAAGCCTGCTCTGACCCCATTAACCCCCTTTGGAAGTGCTTTTAATGCATAGTATACCTTGTGGAAATACCTGTTTCAGGTTTACTGTGCATTAAATTATGCAGGGCTGCAACTATTGATTATTTTTTCTACAAATACGTTTTGCGAATAAACAAATAAGCATTTCATACTTAGCCAGCCGTATCACGGTGTTGTGCACAAATAGTGAAAATAGCAGATCTACAAGCTCACAACGCACATACGTGCTGCCTTGTACATAGGCTATTTCTCACTATATATTTAATATCTATTCTTGTATTAACGCATTAATTACAGTACCGGTATTGTTTTATTTACTGCAAGCACGCACACACGCACCGTCTACATACATGTTGCACCTGTATAATAGTCCAATACAGTTAACTTGACATTTAATGTAGAGATGCAACAGTAAAACATGCGTGGTGCACTGGTGTTGGTATGTGGGAAACCCTGTCTTGGCTTGAGTGATTTGATCCAAAGGTCCCAGTAGTGATTACGGTAGAATGTTCCCAACATTAAAACTGGTTACCATAGTGATCGCACTCATGGCAAGCAGTGCCATTATGGGAATCATCGTTTGAGAAAATACTTTATATTCTGATCGAAGCCAAACTAAAAGAATGATGCTACAACATACTAATTTAGATTCTGTCCCTGCATTGTCCACATGAAATATACATTTTCTTTAATTATTTTATATCAAGGAATGAATGAATGAATAAATTAATGAAATAATAATAAAAATACATATACTGTACAGTGTACGCGCACACACACACACACACACACACACACACACACACACACACACACACACACACACACACACACACACACACACACACACACACACACACACACACACACACACACACACATTGCATATTATATTTCTTCATATATGAAGAAAAATACTTTATATATATATATATATATATATATATATACACATACACATATACATAGTATACATACATACATACACTAAGATATATGAAGATGTATTTGAAGATAAATAATATGTACATTTTGTTTCTCAGCAGTTAATTAGCTAGAGCCACACAGAACATTCCAACTAGATGTCATGGCAACATCTCCTGAGAGTCTGATCCTACACTATGAAAGCCCAGAGCTCAGCCAGCAATGAGCCACTCAGCCACACACAAACCCAGTCACATCTACTGATTCCTACTGAGACACACAGACAAAGTTGCTCTGTAATTGCAAAAGCGGATATTAGTTCATACTACCCTGCAATATTTAATTGATGCCATAATTTTAATTCAGTGTTGAATTTAGAACATGTAGAATGGGAATTGTGGGGAAGTAAAATGGCCCATTGCTGTTTTCTCTGGTGTCCGTGCTTTACAGTGCTACTGATGCAAAGTATTATATAAAGCATCAAATAAATATATGAACCCACAATGTAAAGTATGGTCCATTTACTTATCTCCACAAAGAACTTAGCATTTTGACCTAGAGTGAATCTGACCAGACCTCCAGGTCACGTTTAAAGCCATGAATCATGTCCTTCCCACATAAAAGGAAAGTAAATTGATTTGGCTCTGGGTGTGAACCTCTGTGTGCAGACTAGTCACCCGCGCTGGAGTCACGCAGTGAGACTCTAACCTGTGCTGTTAAGCCATGCCACCTCTCGTGTGAATCTTTAATGGACCACATTCATTGTTATAGAGCCTCAGCCATCTGTGCTACAGTACCAAAGCATGGCAGATTCATTCATTCAAATAAACCTGCTTAATGATCCTGTTCTGCACCCAGTAAATAATTCACTTAATGTCTTGATGTCCTTTAACTCTAAGCCACATGTACTTATGTACTAATTAAATCCTATTCCTATGAGGACAGAGTGCTGATAAATTGGATAGGAAAACAGACGGATTGACGAAGACAAAATACACTGCTACAATAAGAGAGATAATCCCGCCGCCACCGCAGCTCTCCCCTTCCCCCTTCACCTTTCAGATCTCAATCACAAAGATGGAACGGGCTGTGTGAGTGTGTGCACATGCACACGTGTGTGCAGTGCATGTGTGCATGCTTGTGCACAGCACAAGAACTGTCTTCCTTGTGACAAAAGAGACTGGTAGAGGAACAACAAAAGAAGCCAGTGCTGGATAATGACACATGCTGCCATATTCAAATATAGCCTACATAGTAAAATCCAGAATGTTCATTTAACTCTGTAAAAATTAACCCAGGATCTTTTTGTGTGTGTAATATCACCACTTTAATGGCACACCATGGCTTCCCCAATCTAGCCAAGTAAAAGAGACTGACATCTATCTATCGATCTATCTATCTATCTATCTATCTATCTATCTATCTATCTATCTATCTATCTATCTATCTATCTATCTATCTATCTATCTATCTATCTATCTATCTATCTATCTATCTATCTATCTATCTATCTATCTATCTATCTAGCACATCATTCTAAATCCTGCAAGTATTCTAGCATTGGTTGCTGTCTTTTTCTTATCACTGAGATATGAAAGGTATCTAGTATGTAGTATAATTCAGTATGACTAGAGCATTGCCAAAACTGTTTGTTGACTGAACAATGTTGTCTGCATCCAGATCAAATCATATCTTGTTATCTGAGGGTCTTTTGTGGCAGTGCCACAACCAGCTCTGTATAGCTGTTAAATCTGTCTGTCTCCCAGTCACAAATTCAATATGTCATTGCTTTACAAAGACAGACAGTGTCATACCATGGTGTTTAAAACAAGGCGTTGTAGCTGCAACGCGTCGTTAACGTCTAGATCTGCTATTTTCCGAGTGTGACACCGTCGTACGACGGACCAACATTTTGACACAAGGCATTAAGTCTTACCTGAAGTTAAAGATGTTACGCTGCACCAAAGCTCTCTCTATTCTGTAACAAAAGAGAACAATATTTATTGTTATTTCTGCAGCCAATGACACAGTATATACTTAACAGCTACCAATAATTAGGACTGTGCAATATTGATATTGTGAGATCTCATCTCTGATAAGGATATTCTAATGACATAAGTGTTGTCCTTTAAAGGCTGCATTACAGTAAAGTGGTGTAATTTTCTCAACTTACCTGACTCTGTTCTAGAATTTGCCTTTACCTAGAGTCACTTGTCCGTTGGACAAGTGACTCTTGGTTTCACTTTTTCTGTGACGCTCCTAGCAGCCAACAATATTGTCTGGCATTATTGTCTGGCTTTCCGAATAATCACCTTTCCAATATTGGTAATAGCCCTAGAATGTCTGTGATCTTACATACATTTCATGTATTCCAAATACACAGCAATCGATTGGTCCTATCCACGCACGGTTATAGCAGACTGACCATGACTGCATTTAAACTTGTAGCACTGTGTGTGTACTACTGCGTTTGTACCCACCCAGTAATTAATTCCTAAGACTTGGAGTCAGATATTGTGCTCTAGTTTCATATTCATTTGAAAGTTCTGGCAGAAAACGTGTTTTAATATCATTGGGAAGTACAAACGTATGGGGCACACAATTGACAGGTGGTAATTGATCACACCACCTATTTTTATGTGGCCCATACATTTGTGCTTCCTAAAGGATATGTTCAGTCCTGCACTCACCGGAGAGAATGACGTCCGTATTTGACTAAATATACATTTTATGCCAGAACTTTCAAATGAATATGAAACTAGTCCCAAAAACGACTCCAAGCCTTCATTTATTATTGGGTGAGTGCACACGCAGTGATACAAGTTTAAATGCCGACGAGGTCAGTCTGCTAACCATGCATAGAAACGATATGTGGCTGTGTATTTGGAAGATTAAATCACAGACATTCTATAGGGCTATTAACTTGTAAACTGAGAATATTCAACTAATATTCAAACATGTATTCCCCAAAACCAACTTACAGTTAGTTAATTTAAAATGTATTTGTATGTGCTCGTGCTCCAGACAAGTGACGTTTGTGAAATTTACTTGTGCCTCAATGTCAAGCCCTGCTTTACCCACTTAGTTATTGAGGCGCCTATATTCAGCTATAGTGTACTGTAGATTTTTGTCCTAACACAAATATTAAATGCCAATTTGACTAGGGATGACCCGATCCCGTTTTTATGCTCCCAATCCGATTCCAATCGTTTGATTGAGATCTGCCAATACCGATGTTTCCCGATCCGATATTTATATTTTTATAGAACACTTACAGTATGCCATATCACAACAGTAAAATATCCCAAATCACAGACAATATCCAGTCTAACATCATGATATGGATATAATATTGATACCAGGGATGTCTCAATTGCGTTTTATTGCTCCCGATCTGATTCCGATCATTTGAAAGTGACGTGATCGGCCCCGATTTCGGATCATGTGATCGGATCGGGACAACCCTACCATTGACAATGAATGGAGAATGTACTTCATATGTGGAGGAGCAAATTGCTTATTTCATTCCTACACAAAGACTGAATTCCCATTAACAATGAAGCAATAGAAAGATGATAAGAGCGCCCCGGGTGTGATTTTTAAGGGACACGTATCAAGATTTTCCATTGACAATGAACGGAAAATTGACGTCATATCTAAACGAGCAAATCAGCCAACCAATCACAGGCAACAGGCATTCTGATTGGCCAGTATGAGATGATGCATGATGATGTATGATGATAAGAGCTGATAATTCCGCTAAATATGACGTAAATTAAACATCAAAATGCCATTGACATTGAAGGGAAAACTTACGTCATATGTAAACGAGCAAATCGGCTAACCAATCACATGTTGGTGGGAGCGCTTGGCCAATAAGGGACCACCTTATGTAGCAATGTCAAATGTCTAACATAAATTGATGTACGATGACAAGAGAGCCCCTCATTTCACACGGGCGTAATTTTTATATTATATACAGCATTATATGATTATTTATTTTTAACCTCATCTATCTATAAAGGCACCAGAACCGTTCGCCCCACCGACTTCAAATTCGACACACACGTTCCACAACACCACAGGGAGTGCAGTGCCAGGCCTTGAGTTGGTCGGACCCACGATTGTCCAAAACCGCCACAAAAGGCCTGCCCAGGCTCCATATATGGAGCTGGCCTGTTCTGACATCACAGTGATGTTCTGACATTTGCATAGACTCCATATTTGGGCATGCCTGACAAAGAACTCTATATGGGCATAAAAGGGACACAGACATAATAACTGGGTGGAGCATGCATTTGACACACATGTCCCACACCACCACACACAACCTCGCCCTTTATTAGCCAATTGATCACACCTGATCACCCCCCAACGGGCAATGTTCTAGTTGGGTAAATATTGTGTGAATTGTCATCCCCACAATATTGATATGGTGATATTTTGTCCACAAACATCGTGATTTTTTTTGGTCCATATCAGCAAGTCCTGCCGAATATAGCCTAATCGTGCACTGTTCTCGAAGTAATCAACATTGTACTGTTATAATAACGAAGGGAACATGCTAACTTCATCAGGGACATGTCTTTTATCAGTGCATGCTGTTCACGATACATGGATTATTGACAGAGCATTTCCTAAGTCTCTATCTCTGTAGAAGATTTATCCAGCCCCAGGGGAGTCAGCAGCCAGCCAGCAGCCAGCCAGGCAGGCAGCAGGAGAGCATGCACTATCCCTGACACAGCTGCCTGGTCTCCAGGAGGGATCTGCATGAAGCAGCCACTGCTCTACACAGTAGCCTACACACATTGTGTTTCAAAATGTATAGCTAGTTGGCTTCTATACCAAATGACATAACATAATGCACATGTGCATCTTCAGTTAAAATACACAAAGGCATATGAGGAGGACTCTCTCTATCTCTCACGAACACACCAGACAGTGCGCGCGCGTGCGTGTCACACACACACACACACACACACACACACACACACACACACACTGGTGTAGAATTCTCAAGAGGCATTTGTGAGAGAAGTGCTTGATCAACAAAATGAAATCCTTGGACAAGTATAGAAAAAATGCATCTGCATCAATGCCCAATGATCACTTTGTTGGAGACATCATATCAGCATGCACTGGGTGACTGTTGGGGGTTACTACTATATAACTACACAGTAAGAGAGAGTTTGAGAAAAGGACATAAGTCGCTATAGTGTCAAGTGACTAAGATAATGTTAATAATGAATGAAAAATAATTACAACACCCCGAATAGGCCTACTACACTAGCGTTCGTCTATGACCACGTGTTTGCAGTTGCACTATATGCATTTTTAATGAAACAATGTCTATTTAATTAAATAGGCTATATAATCGCCACTTACCGTTCATTTCGTGTATCATCAGTAGCCTGCCTAACCAATGCCCGTTCAAATTAAGACACATCGAGACTTCAGATTTCTCTCCAGACCATTAAACACTTTACATTTACGGAAAATCTCCTTTGTCAGAATAACGCATTATTAGAAAAGGTCCGCAATTAGGATTTGACTACCCGGCACAATTGTCGCATCTACAGTGCCGCTATACAGAGACGCTTCTTCCGGCTGCTGCTGAGGGAACAATGGTGCAGCAACGCTGTGACAGCTTCACTGACAACGTGACCGACTCTGTCCAATTATGAACCAGCTGCATACATTGCCTACTGTAGGATTAGGTACATGCAACTCTCACGGCATCATCGTGCGAGTGCGATTTAGGTGGGGTGGGCTTAATTTGGATCATTATAGGCTATTAGGTATAGCTCTGGTCCATAGCCTTACTGCTCTTGCGCATGGACCAGAGCTAGCAATTAGGTAGGCTATTAGGTATAGGCGACATTATTTGAATAACTTCTCCAGGACCTTAGCACATATTGCATTAATGAGGCGACATGTCACATGGCTGAGTTGTTTATATAAAAAAGCGCGGCATTACCCGGCATATATGGTTATAGGCCTACCAATGTTTTTTTTAATTGGTTGCACTTGCAGAAAAATACAATAGAGCACGCACTTCCACTAACTAAATGCAAGGTGAACAAAATATAAAGTCCGCACACTGAGGCTATAGCCTAAGCTCCAAAGCTTAAAGATGTACGTATTTAAGGTTCCTATACATTAGGCCACCATAGTGGTCGTGAATCGTGATCGTGAGTCATGTCATGAGTCATGTCGACATTTGACATTTCGAGCCTCACTCACGGCTCTTCATCAGACCATCTAATTGAGTTGACCATGCTTGCAGCATTGCCTTTTATGCAATACATATGCTCTTGTAGCCGATCCCCTCCTCACTTTTTCTCTACAATGTAATTTTGGCTGTTTTAAATGTAATGTGTAATTGTTTATTGTGAAAATGGTCACTGCTTATAAAGGACCACTTCACCACTTGTCATCCTCTCTTCATATAATAGTAATTATATGATTATATGATGATTATAGTAGTCACTAATAATCATGATTAAATGGCACATTTACTTTCCCCATTTGACATGGGGAATCCAAATAGAAACTGCAGGCTCTCTTGTCCTAACAAGTTGCAATGCGAAATGGAAGCTATCGTTCTCACGATAATAAAAATATAAACATTTTTGTCACTGGTGGTCTGGTGGACGGGTTTCTGAAATGCCCACAGCCCTCCTATGAGACACAGTCACACAGACTGAGTAGAAAAGTTGTTATGCCATGATTTTATCATGATGTGAGCACCTAGAATTGAAAAGTGGTGAAGTGGTCCATATAAGCTCCCAAGTGAAAGTCCATTTTGCAATTCAGTGTTTGCAATTCAATTCAAGACCTATAGCCTATAGGCTATGAATTGATATCGATCCAGATGCAAGCTGCCATCTGGTGGGAATATCGACTACATTTTTGGATACTGGTCCTCAAAATGGGCCATCTACTCGTTCAGTTTCAATTTCAAAGAACCCCTAACCTTGCGTCAGCACTCAGAGACCGCTCGCCCCTTTTCCAACTCGCCCCAAGCGGCGAAGATCGGTCGCCCCAACGGGAAGATCGAAAGCCCGGCTTTGGGGCAACTGACAGCTGTTTGATTGTGCTGCGCTCTGCATATTCCTGTGTTGCCTTTGTGATGATTGGGGGGGATTATCTGGGATCGACTACTTCAGTCCTGACATAGGCCTACAACATGATGTGGGGGTGAGCCATTCATTATCCATGCATCATTTTCATTTGACCAACAACAACAAACTGGTTCTAAATGTTCTCCAGAATGGAATTTACAGAACAATGGAGTGGGTTGAGCCATTAATTATCCATGCATCATTTGACCAACAACAACTATTATGGTTCTAAATATTCTAATATGAGAAATAAGGTAAAATAAACATGAAATAAACATGTGGCGAGATATCCGTGCTTTGGGGCGAGATATCCACGCTTTGGGGGCGAGCTATGCACGCTTGGGGCGAGCCGTCTTCCATTTTCGAAATTCCGGGGCGAGCCGTCTTCACTTTTCGAAATTCCGGGGCGAGTTGGAAAAGGAGCGAGCGGACCTGTTATCCTTTCCACCCTGTCTGTCGCAATCATGGTCACAATGAGGTGAGAATCGAAAAAAACCTCTACGAGAATCTAAATGTTTGGGCTAAGGTTAGCTCTGGTCCATAGCTCTAATGCGTGCATTAGAGCTATGGACCTATGGACTGCGCGGGGCAGAATCGTAGAAGCAGTAGAAGGATATGGATCTAGGCTAAGGTGAGCTGCTCACGACCTGAATGAAGACGTATACTTTACTATTATGCTTAATTTATCGCTAGTTTGTTGTTAATGTTAATTAATGAAATCAAATTAGTAGGTCTAGCTAGGCCAGACCAGATCTGGAGGTTGTTCAGGTAAAAAGTGTTTGTGCACCACATATGTTTCACTGACTGTTGAATGTTGATACATTTTGGTCGGGAACTTGGGAATGATTATCCCATGTGCTTCTCAGTAATGAACAGTAGATGATGCTACAGCCTACAGCTAGTGCCTAGCTGGTTTTGTGGCGATTAATGTGACTTAGTTCAGTTGTTTCACATCAATTATAGGTCCAGTGTGGTCACGGTGTGCACAATCGCCAATATTCACACCACACAATATGCAGTCAATGATATACTTGCATTCTTTTAATTCCTGCAATTCCTGTAGATTTAAAGGTGCTTTATTTTGTTAAAGCTGCATGTATTCCATCACCTGATTGGATCAAATTGGTATCCCGACCAGAAAATGCTGGAGAGCATTTTAGCAGCATTTGCTATCAGAATAATTATGAACTATTTAACACTTGTTCTGAGTAGGCCTACACAAACTCTCTTTACAAGTGTGTGAGTGGGGGAGAGGGCAAGTAAAAACGTTATTAGGAAAAATCACACCCGTGTGAAGTGAGTGGTGCAACTCCATGTGGGGGTCCTCGGGGGGGGGGGGGGGTCCCGGAACTTCCAGACCTGCAGGAACGAGCCCAGGGTGCCGGTCCGGTTCCGTAGAGCCACTCCACGAAACGGTTGAGAAATTACAGAGTTAGCGTGAGGGGGTCCCCGGAACAACCAGATCCCAGGAACGTGCCCATGTGGTCGGGCCGGTACTGGCGAGCCACCCCGTGTCCAAAATGGTTGAGAAATGTGTGGGATTGTCGTGCTCAGACAGACGGACCCAGGCAGGGACCCAGGGACAAACAGTCAGAACTGCGGCATCACTCCCAATCTTCCGCCGTAGTCTGAAAACCCACCTTTTCAGACTCCATCATGGCCCATAGCACTTACCCTACCCCCTTAGATAGCATTTCTGTAGACTTAGATAGCATTTGATACAGACTTATAGCATGTTATGTAGACAGCACTATAATTGCATTGTATGTAGTCACAGCACGTCATAGTACATATGTATAGCATACTACTATACTGTTACTTTCTTAGCTTAGGCATGTTTCATGATAAATGCTTTTTATGTGATGTATTCCCATGCTTTTTTGTTCTTGCTTAATGTAAATCGCTCTGGATTAAGAGCGTCTGCTAAATGCCTAAATTGTAAACATAGCTCCGTAAAAAAGAAAGTACGAAAAGATAAAAGCACTAAAACGCTAAAAACAGGAGTTGATGCAAAGTCAGCTGGGGAAGGCAATTGTGAATACCGGTAACTGAGTTTTTAGGGCAGTTTTGAAGGTAGGGAGGGGGCATCTCTGATGCATTTGGGGATGCATTCCAGAGGGAGGCGGCAGACAGAGAAGGGCCTGTCGCCCCAGATTCGGAGCCTGATCTTCTTGGGGACTTGCCATAGAGTAAGACAGAGTTACGGAAACTCTGTTCACTTCATGGGGCCAGTCCAATGACGGCTCTCCTACATAGACTTCTATTGAGAATGGGGACAACAAATAGGGACAAGTCCTGGACCGGAAGTAGGCTGATCTTAAATCCCTTTATTTTAGATTGTTTTGTAGTAATCGTACAACATAAACATTATAAATACTTTAATTGTTACTGTACAATACTTTAAATCATTTGGCATGTTGCACACATGCTTAAAATTGCTCTTATTTGCGCCGCCCTCGTTGAAAACAATGTATTTCAAACTCCAGCTTGTCCCTCTCCAGGCTGCATGAAAAGCGCTCGAGCGCTCGGTTTCTGCCCCCTCAATATCGTAACTCTTCTATAGATGGCTCTGGGCCGGCCTCACTGGATTTGAGGGTGAGGGAACGGGACAGGACATGATGTGGCTGGAGTAGGTCAGAAGGGGGAGGCAGGTTGTGTAGTTGTGTAGCATTTTGAAGTGAATTATTTGTGTTACTGGGACTCTGGGAGCCACTGCCAGACTTGCCAGTGAAGGTCATGGAGGAATGGGGTGATGTGGTCTCCGGATCCGGTTCTGGTGAGGAGGCGAGCAGCAGAGTTTTGCACATATTGGAGTTTCTTGAGAACTTTGGCGATGGCACCGTAAAGGAGCCTATTGTAGTTGATTCTGGATGTGATGAAGGCATGACTGAGTGTCTCTGCAGCACTTTGGGATATTGGGATGGAGGAGGTGAAAGAAGGCTGTTTTGGTTATTTGGTTGACACGGGACTGGAAAGAGAGGGTGGGGTCAAGGATGACACCAAGGTTGCAGACTGTGGTGGAGGGGGTGGCAATGGTGCCATCAATGTTCAGGGAGGGAATGTTATGGGTGGAGCGGGTGAGGGCATCTAGACCAATGATGAGGATTTTGAATTTATTTCAGTTAAGTTAGTACTTTATGAAGTCGGTATTCAAGTAGGCATGCTGTCACTAATGGTAATGGTGACACAAATTCAGTGGGCTTATTTTTTGACGAGGTCTCTGTGGCATAAAGTAATGTTTTCTCCATTACTGTAATACTGTCAGACAAAATCTAAATTTCAGGATGGTCACTGACTGTAACCTACAGTATAACTACTTCAGTCAGATTGATATCAGCAATTGAAATGTGTTCATGCATTTCCTCCTATCTTCCTCAAGGTGGTGCTGGTTGGTAATTTGTCAATTGTATGAGAGTCTGTTTAATAATACTGAGTACTGAATACTCAGGAGGATTCACTGTCTCTCAAAGGCTCAAAGCACACACGATTAATTAATGAGATAGTTAGTGGAAAAACTTTTTCTGAAAACTGTAGCGTGTACTGGAAAATATGTAAACACTAAAGAAATTGGATCCAGGTACCCAGAGAGCTTAAACACCTTTATTACAAAATATATTCCTTTTCTGCTTCTGGTATGTAAATAAAAGAATAGGAAATAGGAATATTATGTATAAATAGTTTTACTCATTTGTTTTGTGTGTGCACATACTAGAATGTTGCACTTTAGTTTAGTTTATTTGCACAGACTACATTATAAAAAACATAATGGTAAAATAACGAGAAAAAATAGATACTTACATTTTCTTTCTCCCTTTCACACACATTTGAGGGATGAAATTGTCTAGTCGACATTAAGATCTCTTTTAATGTCAGTGAAATACCTCGCTGAGATAATCATGCAGAATATGCTGTCAGTTGTTTCATCTCTGTCAGTGTAAACCTGATGGCTGTGAATGGATGAAGGATCAGATTGCTTGCCATTTAGACAGATGCTAGGTTTGATGTTGCTACTTATGTGACTATTTACCCTGTCTTGCCATTGACTAGGGCTCTCTTGCCATTTACTCTGATCTTGCACTTTGTCGCTCTGGATGGGAGATCCTGCTACGTTGTAATCTGGATCAGGCTTCATGTGACACTCTGCTCTGGTCTATGTTGAATTATGCATTCCTCTCAGGTGAACAGTGAATATCTGGTGTCCTTCATTCAACACTTCCCACTATATATAGGCTACTGTACAATAGATCTGTCATTGGGATCTTATTTTGTTCTCTTTACTCTAGAATTAAGTCATTGTTTTAATTAGTATTTATTTATGTTTATTCTTTATTCATTTCAATTTTATAACGATCTAATAATGATAAAATTCAGCCTTCTTTATTTACTGACAGTTGTGCTACTGTATCGGACCACTTATGTACATGTTGTGTGAAGAGACCTCCACAATAGCTTTCTTTAGAACGTGATAAAGAGCCTTTGTTCTGAGACTGTACCATTTCTCGACACGTGATACTGTAGATGCACTAACAGAGGCCCTGGAGAGACTTCATAGAAAGTGGAAACCTGTCCAATGCGGTGACCTGTGTCCTCCCCCTCCTGTAGTTGGTGGAGCCTACCTGGAGCAAGGTGATACAATTCCCCCTTCAGTGGAAATTCAATCAAGAGATGGACCAGAGTCAGTGGCAACCGCTCTCATCTCCCTATCCTATCCTATCGACCAGCACATCTAAGGAGGAACTTCTAATAGAGCTGGATTAAAGGAGTTTCGGTGTTCACGAGTTAGGAGGGAAGAGTGTCAAGTCAACAGCAGTTCCACAACTGTGAGTATACGTTTTCTGTCTGACTTACGTAGGTCATTGTGTGTGTGTGTGTGTGTGTGTGTGTGTGCGCGTGCATGTGCGCTCACAGGTGTATGTGTGCGTGCGTGTGCAGGTGTGTGAGTGCGTGCGTGCATGATTGATTTATTTTCGTGTCCTGCACACAAAGTGCCCAACCCTCATGGGTTTTATAAGACACCATTTCACATTTGCGTTTACAGCATGTTTACATTATATTAATTTACAGCATTTTTACATTATATTCTTGACAAATAAAATCTGGCCACAACAAAAGTCCCTTTGGCAAAACATATCTCAATTTTTTTTAATAATCATTTAACTCTAGGAAATCCTCACAATCCTGCATGCTTGTACTCAAGATCAGGCTTAACTTTATCGTCACTCAAACTCTACACATGACAAGTTGACAACATGTGTGTGTGTGTGTGTGTGTGTGTGTGTGTGTGTGTGTGTGTGTGTGTGTGTGTGTGTGCGTGCACGCGCCGCACATGCACACGGTACCTGCAATTCTGCTTGATTGATTGAGGTAATGAGAATGTTTTGCTATAGCCTAAGGACCAAAATCAGAGGATTGTAGGGTCTCAGTTGAAGAGTTGTTTTGCATTGTGTGTAGCATCATAATACTTTGTCTCGCTGTCATGTACTGGTGGCCTTCACGATTCCTCTCCAATGTGTAACGATCATGTTCACTGAAGGCTGTGCATGTTGGTCGTTTATACTAGTAATGGTTTTTGTACTGCAGCTAATCAGTAAAGATCTTGTTAACAGACATTTCTTTGTAGTATAGCCAACTGAGAACATGATTTATTCAGTGTACTTAATAGCTAACGTTTTGTACAATGTGCAATGTATTCTACTCTACTCTCCTAAATGACTAAATTGTAAATTCTTCTTAGATATTTCTACTGTTCGTTAAAAAACAACAACCTCTCGTTATTTATTTAAATTGAGAAAGGCATTCTGGCGGAATACAGACATACATCATAATTTGGGAGCCATAATGTTCCAGTATTATAAACAGTCTGAATGACAAGATGTCAGTGACTATTATAATATTGTGATGTATGCAGGATCTAAATGCTTTATTTACTTTGAAAGAATCAGCATTTGTGTTTAATGGCCCATGCACGTAAAACATAATCAGCCTTTTAGATTGACATCTTTCACTCCTCTTGGCACATCCCACAGTGCTCAGTCCATATTTGCATTCCATTTTGTTATGAGAAATGGGTTTGAAATACAGTGTAGTCCAGGGATAAAAATAAAACTTCATAGACATAGACACTTAAGCCCTATATACAATATCACAGCTTATTGTGAACTTGTAGGTCTGCTATTTTCACCATCTCTGACAATGTTCACCTATAATGACGATGGCCAAAAGAGGGATGCCCGGTTGGAAGTGGTGAATGGCTGCAGGGGGCCTTACATGCTCGACATGATGCACTGCAATTCACTTCATTAGGCATACATTACCTATAATGAGAATCTTCTGCTTTTTACGATAATCTTGAAAAATGCTAATCTGTATCTTAAACCAATTTCTGTAAGCAATTCAATGTTGCAATAGCTGGTTTCCGCCACAGCATGGCAGTCTGGTGTCAAGAGAGACCACATGGCAAGAGTTATAATGGACTGACAAATATTGTTTGTTTGTTTGTACTTTGGAACTGACAAACTGATAAAATGGACCCCTTGAGAGCGTGACTGCTGCAGGCAAAATAGAATAAATTTGCCTAAACTCTGTTTCCTGGGATAGATGGTCAGGAACAACTGTTAAAAAAATATATAACATTGGTAAAAGTGTACATTAGACATTCATATGACCTCCTATCCACATCAATAATTTAATAATAATTTCTTTAGTAGCAACACCATAGCCCATCCATGAGTACACTTCACCACAACTCTATTGCTAAGCTATTATCAATATAAAAACACTTTCTATGAAGTAGATGAACTATAATGTATTATACACATACTATAAATTGCATCATAATGTGTCATGATTATCGTTATAAAGAATTAGGAATATGTATCAGTGCACGTAACTATAACCAGAATTATAGGTAGTAATAGTAGTAATATAATATATTATACTATTATAAAGCATTATATACATGGCTTCATAGAAAGTATTACGAAAAGGGAACAAACATTACTATGGTCATATTCACCTAATGTGAATAATAAACCAATAAATGCACCAAGTCAAGTCTCTGTCTGTATGCCTGTACGTCTGTCTGTCAGTGTCTTTTCTGCCTGTTCTGACATCTGTACAGGGCCCCTGCCCAGTGTCCATATCTGCCCATTCTTGCTCAAGATGAAAACTACATAGACTCCATATTTGGGCATGCCTGACAAAGAACTCCATATATGGGCATAAAAGGGACACAGACATAATATCTGGGTGAGGCACGCATTTCCAACTTGCATCGTTCCAAGTAGGCCAGTGCCCAACGGCCACCACAGTAGAGGGTCCAACAGGCACCGCTCTAGTACCTTCTAATTTCATGATTTGAGATGCTTACACTTAATTATGGAGACCAGTGTAGCCTGGCGTGAACCAATGTGACACATTGAATGTTAATTAAGCTCTGTGCACTTACCGGTAGCATAGTTACGCATGTGTGTTTAGTGTTGCACTGCTAATGACGTCAACGAATGCGCTGTCTTGTGACTCAAGTCTGAGAAAGGTTGTCAGTCCTGTGAGCAACCTTTAGCTGCTTGTAGTTTGCATGTACAGTATGTGCTGTTTCTCATACATTTGTACAGATCCTGTACATTCAGGGGAAGTGACTTATAGACTACTCTTTTATTAATGTTGCATCATATTATACACAGAATACGCACAACAAAATCTCTGAAAATTCTACCGTATGGGCCTTGAATTAAATACTGTACCACTGTGGCCTTGGAGGTTATGGAGAGACACTAAGGATTTCACTGTGCAGCAGTATACATATAAAGCAGATACACAAAGCAAAAAAATATAATCTATTGATTGTAGAAGCTATATTGATATGAGAATAATGCAACAACATTAGGACATATCCTTCTGTTGGTGTACATGCACTGTATGTAATATGCACACAAAGAGAAGGCTATGGCCTTTTGTCTTCTCATCTACTTTCTTTCCAACACATCGTCATCTATACAGTATGTGCATTGCATACAGTGTTGTCACAGAAATACCATCACAGACATGTAGTTAGATATTATAGCCATAGCGTCATAGGTCACTCAAACCATTTTACAGCCACTTCCAGCTTTAGCCAGCAGCACATTTTGGAAACGTATTTTAAAGCTTAATTAAGTTATGTATTACTTCTAATGTAACTATCAGTCCTCCTTATTCAGCAAGGCAGGGAGGGACCGATGTCGATGTGGGTTAAGTTGTGATTGGCATAGAGCCAATACCTAGCATTTTAATGACAGTAATTTAGGTCATCCTTCCTTGAGTCATGGCTCCCAGTCTTTTGTCACTTGAGACAGTTATTTTTAGGTTCTTTTTGCGTTTCCGTCGTGGCTTTGGGTGCCGAGATTGGGTGTCAGGCCATGGCTATGTCATAGGACAAGCAACGGCTAAATATATGCACTGTTGCTATGAATGTCAGTGATGTTGTGCTGTTTTTCCAGTTGTATTGATCGCACTGTAGTCTATGAGAACGCGGTGGTATTTCATGGCATGCATTTCTCTGTGAAAGGTGTTTGAGCTGATGCATGTGCATTGAAGTGTGGAATTGGATGTTTGTCATATCCCAGCCCGCTTTTCAACCTCATTGCTGCCCTACGTCGCCATGAATCGCTGCCTCTGAATTGCCGTCTCTCTTGGGCACGATTGGACAGACTGGCATAGGGCGATCCTGTTTGTAAAATACCTCTTTTTCACCCTTGTTGGTTACATGGCAGATCACACTATGCTGAAGTGCAGAGACAGAGACATTATGTGAGATCAGGGTTAAAGTGTAGAGTGATTGATTATTTTAAAGCGAGTTGACACCCCAATTGACGGACAGCTGTGTGTGGGGCAGTTAGGAGCCTTACGTACACCTCCTGCTGCTCTCCCAAATAATAATTATGGGAAACACATACCTGCCATTCCATTTTAATGATGTGCCTCCTCGGTTAGAATGACAGGCCCAGCCAGATCCCAGTTATAATTTATTTAACTGAAAATTCTCCTCTGGAGAAACTAAGGCTAAAACTATGGTAGACGCTTGCATTTATTTTGGTGACAATAACAGGGAGAATGCAGGAAGATAGTGGAGCAGCAATGAGCCTCAGGTCGGATTTGAACCTCATTAAGAAATTATTCAATTTTACGTAACAGTTAACAATTAATAAAAAATACTGCGGTTCTATGTGAGTGTAATGCTGTCTGCGCACGCACATGTGGGCCGGTTAAAAAAAGTCCCCCACACCTTGGTAGACACAGAAACGTCTCTGCTTTTGCATGTGATGTGACAGACAATACAGTGCACTTTTCATTATTCCTCATAAAAGCTGCCATTGCCTGCCCCTGCATCAAATACATATTTTATTAAGGAATATAATATGCCTTTTGTATTATTTCTGTATATCAGCAAAATGTAGGTTTTTATTTTTAGACATTGAGGGAAATTAAGATTCTCAGATAAAAACAAAACAAAGTGCTATAACTACACCCGACCGGTTAATCGATCGATAAGGTTATCAATTATGAATCGATAATTCTATAGTTGTTAGATATTTATTTTACTGATTCTAAGCAGTAATCCTCAAAAAATAAGGGATATAAAATTTTTAGTGTTCCATAATACACTTTCAGGTGCCACAGATCTAATTAAGATGAGAAGTGCTTTGTTCTTCTCGCTCTCTCTCATTTCTTGGTTGTGCTCTGAATCCCTGCCCACTATAATTTGGTGCCAAGCAGAAACAGAGATAGGCATGTGTGTGTGTGTGTGTGTGTGTGTGTGTGTGTGTGTGTGTGTGTGTGTGTGTGTGTGTGTGTGTGTGTGTGTGTGTGTGTGTGTGTGTGTGTGTGTGTGTGTGTGTGTGTGGATGGGTGGGGGCTGGGTGACTGTACAAGCATATACTCAGACCTATCAAAACTGACCCTGAGTCCAGATCACGGGTTTGAATTAAACATCTGTTTCATAAATAATTCTAGCTCTCTGCCCGTAATTCTGCCTGTCCTTGGGAATCCAAATTGGCTTCACTTCTTTGTCAAATTGGCTTTCCTTCTTTGTCCAACTGCCATTTGGTTCTTCCTTTTAGGAGTTTTCTCCTGACCTACAGTATGTCATTAAATGTCATGTTATTAAATGATGTGATTTATTCATAAAACACTTGCTTATCAACATTATTTTAAGTCATACACTGGGTTGGGTTTATCAAGAAGTTACAAGTACCGTTAGCTTGCATCAACTTACGTGCACTTGTGTGTTTGTATTATGTGTCATATTTTTTGCACATAATATGTCCCACTACCCTCCACTCAATATTCCAGTTATTAAAAGGTTACTGAGCTTACCTATTACCTAATAGGTAACTCTGGCCGATAGGTGAAACCGGTTTTGCAGACTTGACAATGGGGGCATTTGTGCTGTGCTAGTGTGGTTGGCTACAACAGACATTTGCATGCACAGGGGTGAGGTGCTGCCAAATGTATCCTTTGTTGTTTTCCTTTTTCTTCGGCCACGTCTTTCAGAAGCTAGACTGGGCAAGATCTGAATTGACTGGGCTTCTGACTGTGTGTGTGTTCGTCCGTCCGTGTACAGCTAATCTCTGGCACCGTTGGCCCGTCCGATGCCAAACTTTACACACACACACTCCCTGGATGTCAACGACGAACCTCTGCCCCAAAAGTTCCACAACGGGCTGTTATAGCGCCATGAGGCCGACTTTTGCTAAACACATTTCTGTAGATTACTCGTACACATATTCCATCCCCATTGGCTAAGATTGCCTTCCAAAGTTTGATACCTCAAATCTTAACACAGCGTGCGATTTCCATGCAATTATGCACACACATTCCCACTAGGCAGAGGTAGAAATGCCACTTAAACATTTTCACATCTGCCTGTTATAGCGCCACCTTTTATATTTTTCTTTACGTTACTCGCACAGATTTTATCCATACATCACGCAAATCGGTATACACTATCTCTATAGCCACGTGTTCAACACAGATCTGTTAGATTTTTCATATTATTACTCCTACGCCTTTTGTCCAAACATCACAAATGCTATTATCCTGGTGGAGACTTGTGGCCTGAGGGGCACTTTTTCTAATTGGGATGTGAGCTGCTCCGTCTCAACCGTGTCTCTACCACGTCCATTTCTTGTGTCCGCTAGTTTTTACCATATTTCCGAACCAAGGTTTCTTTATGATCAGTACTTTATTTGGATTTTTTACAAATAAACTGAAAAAACTAACACAAGCAGCAACAACAACAACAGAATACGTATGCATGGACATTATGTATGAACACAAAAACATAATATAAAACAAGGATAGACAAGATAAACAAATAAAAATAAAAATAAATCAAATTAAAAGTTTAAATTAGTTTACACGACCAAACACGCAGCATCATCAACCGTATCATGTATACTAAGACAGTAAACCATGGATCACATCAAGGACCTGCAACATGACTGAGAAACACGTTCCACTTCGAATCATATTTATCTAACTGATTATTCATCTTAAAAGATAACTTCTCCAAAGCAGCTATTAATGCTGTATAAATCCAGTCAGCTAGAGGTGCAGGGAGGTGTTTTAATGGCGATGGATCACCCAGAATAAACAGAGCAGGTGTATCCGAACCAAGGTTTCTGAACCATAGTTTTGGCCCGAAAAACTCAGTTGATTACTGTCTCTCCCGGGCCTGACATCAGCACTTTTCACTTGGTGATCAATTATGCCCGCATGGCTGCCCACTGAGCCTACAGTTGGTGGATGTCCAGGTTGACTGTGCCTGTGTTTCCCTCTACATGAAGTCTCTCCACCCGTCAACCCCGCCTTGTGACCCATGTGGCAAGTTTAGACTCAATCCACGGTCTGTCACACACGCAGATAGACCCTCGCAGAAACTGGTTGCAGTGAAGTTATATGCGGCTCAGATACTGAGGAGATTCACGCGTTCCAGGTAGGGTGTTCAAGACCTTGATCGGATTAGATTCTTGGGCTCCTTAGGCTCACATGTCAGCGCCAGTATTTGTTGAATTCTAGGGGGGGGGGGGGGGGGGGGGGGGGGAAGATAGTGGATCAACATCGTTGCTGTCATCGTTGCTGTCTGTCAGCATCTCCTCTCCATGTTTGAACTTTATAATTTGTTTCTGAAATTAATGCCCCAGTCATACAAGAGTGTTTTCAACTGGTGAAAATAGGCAATCTACAATATCGGCTATTTTCACTATGAATAGCAGTGTATAACCTTTTAGATAGGCCTAATAATAAAAAAGGAACGTTTTTTTTCCAGTTTGGATTCCTTGACGAGTTATGTGATGTCTCTGTCTAATGACATGTGGCTGTGCTTGTTATGTGAGTTATGTGATGTCTCTGTCTAACGACATGTGGCTGTGCTTGTGTGGCTTTGAAAAGAACAATGTTGCAAGTCTATTTGTTCCCGCAATTTGCAAACACTACACAGTGCTTTATATTAATTCTAGAAAATATATCATAACAAAATGTTAATGTTTCATTGTCTAACAGGATGTATGGATACATGTTATTATTAAACATGACATATAGGAATGCAAGATGATAACAGATATCTGTTATCATCTTGTATTTTGTCATTTACTAAATGCGTACTTCATTTACCAATACATACAACACTTCTATACCATAAAAACATACTTTTACCACTTTCAAACTGGCACACCTATTTGGGCATGTATACCCGAAAGGTATATAGGTTTAAAATGTAAATGTATTTTATGTTATTTTATACTATCCTACCTAAAATTAAGTCACAATGATCCATATCTGCTAACATTGATATTCTCAATAATTGGTGCTAGAACAATTACCAGTAGTAGGCCAACATACTTCATGACACTTGGAATATGTTTTCTTTACAATCAACTTGTCTCCCCTCCAACTAAGCCATTGTTGACGTGGTAGATGAGATGGTCTGTGTTTATGTAATATTAATAATTTTAAAAGTGATTGAAGTAATCTATCTGTTGGCTTTACTGTCGTCAAACCCTCAAATCTCCACCCAGCTGTAGTGTGTGTGTGTGTGTGTGTGTGTGTGTGTGTGTGTGTGTGTGTGTGTGTGTGTGTGTGTGTGTGTGTGTGTGTGCGTGCGTGCGTGCGCTGCGTGCGCTGCGTGCGCTGCGTGCATGCGTGCGTGCACATATGTGCCTCAATTCAATGCCTATAAGTACTTATGGCAGTGACTCATGGAAAAGGACAGACTACTGTTACAAACCATCAAGAGGTAACACACACTTGGAGAGGGCACACACTCTGTCACAACCTATACAAAGCTAAACATGCACACATGTTGGCAGCTAACACAGACACATAAAGATGGGACATGTATCCTGCTGTGATGACTGTGCCAACTGTCCAACCTTTGCACTAGCCCATTGAGACAAAGGAGGAGATAGAATAAATGATGTACGTGCATCACCCTGCTGGATGGGTCAAATCATGGAGCGTATCATACTAGAATTTCACCGCCCTTTGGGGCGTTAACATTTGATACAGGGTTGTTATCTCACAGGACTCTAATCTACAATCCACGGCTTTAACTCAGAGGGTATAGGTCCATTTGGTTCCATTTGTACAATCTCCGATTTACAGACTCAATTTAATATTTACAATTTGAGTATAGCTGAATAAATGGAATGACAGTACTGTATGCACTCAAATGGTAAATGAATGTTTAAATTGGAATGAAGTTGAATTCATTTAGCTTGTAATACATTTACATAATGCTGCCTTTTATCATTTCGTTTTTCGGGGGTTGTTTTGTTTTCTTTTGTGGATGTCGCGGGCCAGATTGAGATGGTGCCCGGGCCGGGTTCGACCCTTGGGCCGCATGTTGCCCATGTGTGATAGAATTGCATTCATACAGTAGACTTGGTGTTATCATGGTGGATGTTGAAGTGTGCAGAGCTGAGCTGCTAACTGAAAAGTCAAACCTCAGTCTGGAAGACAAATCATTATGCATGAACAGGTAATTGTATGCATAAAATACACATGAGTAGCCAAGCCCGTGAGAGAAAAGAGGGAGAGAGAGAGAGAGAGAGAGAGAGAGGGAAATACATTGAATATAAATCAGACATTTATTTCCAGCAAATTCAAGCATGAGCTGTCTGCATTCTGTCCATCAATATTTTCACACTGTAAAATCCTGAGTGTGGGATCATAGCATTGTGGTAATACTCCTTCTGAGGTACAAATGAATTAACTCTGAGGATTTACTGTGCACACACACATCGCAGGCTTTTCCTAAAGGCCAGCTTTGGCCAGCTGGGAGTGAGAGATTGAAGCTCTCGCACAAATCCCTCTATCTCCTGTCATTTAGGAAGCTCATAAGTCCACTGACACACAACTCGCTTCTCTCAGTCTGTCTCAATGATATGGGTAATAATCACCACCGGAGAAATCTCCCATTTATGAGTGACGTAATCCTTTTTCTCGTTGTATGATGATCTCGAGGACTGTTTGATGGTACGGTACATGTTGTCGGGTGACGTTAAAACACCCTAGACCTAGTTATTTACAGTCAATAAAACCATAACAAATTAATATACAGTATATACTGTAAGCTATATTCATTTGTTTTCACTGAAGTGTTCCTTAAGTATGGAATACTTCCTTACTTTCAAAAGATAATGCTATTTCTGTTTAACGTTCAATTTTCACATTTCGTTGAGCATGTCAGCTGTTCATAGTCAGATTAAGTGCTTAATGTATATCAGAAACTAACTTTATGTCATAGCCAGTGACCTAACACCATCCTAAATATATTTCAGACTCAGAGACAAACATAGAGATGGTGCAAGCTACCGAATCCCAGATTTAAACCACCATACACAGTAAAATCCTCAGTGTTAATTTATCCATTTGTAACTTGGAGAGTGTACAAATGTAACCGAATAGACCTTTAACGGGTCCATTTGTGTTTGTGCACTCTCTGAGTTAGATGAACATTTGGTGTTTTACTGGGTAAATAAACTATAGATATTGGAAGATGACGGTGTAATTCCTAAAGTATGCAGAAACAGCAGGGATACAATAATGTGACACCGTGAGTGACACGCCTCTTTGGGAGCTCTTCTTTCCTTCTTGGATGACTGTTTAGCATTTCTTATCTTGCAAGGTCTGGATTTCAGTAGTGTTAGTATGTGAGGTACAGTAAGGTTTCCCTGTACAGTATAGGTTCTTATAGCAGAGTCCCTTTTTGGATCTTCTTCTACCTAATTACCTGATTTTGTTTTTCCTTTGGGTGGTATATTTAATTTGCAAGTAATTTAAAAAACAAAGGATGTACAGTATTTCTGTGCCCTGTGGTGCTGATTAGTGACAGAGCAGCATACTGTATCCTCACAGCTGTCTTCCCACTGCCTCTGAGAATGTTGGAGGTAAGCAGATTTTCAACTTTGATGTCACTTATTGCCTCTGTTGCTGAAGGCATGCAGGGCTGGTTCTGACTTCATTATTACCAGCAGTAACATTCATAACTATACTATATGACCAACATACTATATGACCAATATACTATATGAATATGACCAAAGTGCTGCGACCAAGTCCTGCGTGTTCCTTCATGGTTTGTTGAGACCTGTTTGTTGATGATTGTTGATGTTTGGTTTGTTGAGACCTGTGATGAATAACTTGACTTGTCTGTACAGAGCCATGACCTTGACCAAAGGGTCCATTATGATTGACCTAATTATCCATATTTGATAACATTTGAATAGCAAATTATAAATGAACATGAACAGTCTACAGTTTATACCAGGAATCTGCTGGTATGGTCTTGTTATTATTTTGTCCCGCTGTCAGTGAAGTTGGCCATGGCAGGACTGCAGTTCTAAAGTCGGCCAGAGGGGAGACTCCAAACCCAGTCATGGCACAGCTGTTTTACAGTGTCTTCATAGCAGTGTTTGCATTGTAAAGCCCATTGCTTAGAGTAGGTGCATTTATCATACCATAATATATTAATATGAATACTATTTTACTCAGTATTTTACATCTCCAAATCTGTCTCTGTCTTTCTACAACAATTAGATTTTATTCCACTTTTTAATGTAATGGTCAACAATAAATGCAATAATGCATTAAGCTTCTCATAATGATGATGTTAGATTGTGGCTGGTTACCAGGAGATTTGGCACTGTAGCCAGACAGTAAAGTATGGCCATTATTTAAACTCTCTCTCTTCTGTTGTGTTCATTATTGTTATTATTGTTCTCTTAAGATGAAAAAACTAGGCATACAGCATTGATATTTATAGCAAATAAGCATTCATTCGAAATAATATTTTACACAGACAATTACATGTTTGAGCTAAGACGATATAACCTATTTTTTTTCCTTTCCCTTGGTCGTTTGGACTGATAGCCTAAACATATTTGTTCAGTTGGTGACAACCAGTACTAGTGCTTTTTCTTTTCGGGGTGATTGCGTCTCACTATAGGGTCACCTTGACCATCAGCCGCTCTACATATCAATTTACCTTAAAGGTCAAGGTCTCGGCACGTTGAGGGATTATGGGAATGATGAATGTGGACACATACTGGCGTGCGTGCGTGCGTGCGTGCGTGCGTGCGTGCGTGCGTGCGTGCGTGCATGTGTGTACCTGATAAATAAAGAAAATTGCTTGTGTGCATTATTATTTATTTAAGTGCCGTTTACCACGAAGCCAGAAGTACCCTGTGACAGAAAGCTTGTTCCACCCACCCTATAATAGGCCTACTCTGTCATGACAAGCTGTAGATCAGTACCGGATGCCTGGACCAGCTTATAGATGACAGGAATGCGAGGCACAGCAAGGAGTCAGTAAACTAATGCAACGGATGACTGTTACTTTCATACATATTTTGAGTATAATACTGTATTGCAGTGCATTTTTCTCAAACGTTTTAATTTCAGGGACCCCAGTTTGTTATGCATTAGGCCCCCCAAAAAAATATTTTGGGGGGTCCCCAATTTCACATAGGTGTAACTTTTTTTGCAACTGATTATTGTAGCGGTCAATTTGTATTGGGGTGGGGTAAACCCTCTTCTATCTTGAATCCTTTTGCCAGCATCATTCTTGTGAGAGCAACACAGGGTTGTGTAGCCTAGTTGTCTGTTGGTTTGTATAATTGAAGTTGTTCTGTAAAAGTGGTGGTATTAGGGTTAGGGCTTGTTTGTGTGTGCCTCGACGGAGCGGGCGGTATAGTTTCTGCTATCTGCACGCTGGTTGTGGTGGACTGGTCTGCGCCAAATTTGCTGACCGGGCAGAATTTTTGTCCCAGTCCAGCCCTGACCCCTACATTAGGCCATGATTGGACTCCCATTACCCTGCGGGTATACAGACCTTTACCGGTTGTTTGGAACATCCTCAGAGAACCCTGAGGATTCCTGGACCCAACTATTGTTTTCGTTTGGTTGATAGTTACAGTATCACTTGTATTCACAGTTTCAATAGAAGTCTTTCTATTCAGTGTGTTTGGAGTTTTGATTCACCGGGCACAAAAGCAGCAGGGGTGGGCAGCTGAGTGCTGGAATTCTGCACTCAAGTAAAGGTACAAGCATTCCTGTAAAACATATCCCTCATGTAAAAGTTTTTAAAAAAATCACCATTGGAGAAACCTAGAAAATCAAGTGCTAGTATTCATATTCAGCTCACAATATGAATTTGCCCCAGATAACTCAACAGCACATAATATTAGCATAAATTGGTATTACCTGTGACCTGTGTCAAAAAGCAATATGCCACTGTGGTCTAAAGTTGTTTACTTTATTAAATTGAAAAATGACTAGACTTTTTGAATCCACTCTCTCATTCATTGTGTGCACCCATTTGGGCGGGTTTCCAATGCATCTTTACAGAGAGCAGTAGGGTCATCCCCCAGTCTTAAAATGTTCTCTCTGAATAGCAAAGCTAGCTTGTCAACTCATTTGTCACGTAATGGATATTGGTCACAGGCTCACAGCAATGGAGGCGGTGCCAATCATCATAACACTGTCTGCTTGAGCAATTGTTTACATTACATCATTGTGGTCCAGAGAGTAGCATGGTGTAACCGTCCAGAATGTTGACTGACTGCTGATTCCAAATCTGACCGTATGAAGCACCATTAGTACTGCTGGGTGGCCGGTACCTAGGTTTGTTTCTGTATCATAGTTCTACTCTCCGTCTAGACTGTCAGTCCAGACCACCACCACACACAGAGCATACGTAGACCGTGAGGAGCCTAGAGGAGGCTGCCTCTGTTCTGTGGTGTTGTGACCTGCCACTTCTTAAAATACAGCATAATAATTATGACTGGCTTCTCCCACCTGACATTATCCATTAGACTAGGGTAGAAACCATTATAAAGCCTCCCATACACACTATAGATTCTTTGACAAGATTTTGGAAAGATTTTTAAAAAATCTTTCCAAAATCTTGTCAAAACTCTTGTAGTGTATGGGAGGCTTTAGACAGATTGATTGATTGATTGAAATCTTTATTAACAGTTTGCAGAATTACAGTACATTTCAAGCACAAACTCAATACAAAGACTGTTAACTGTGAGTGGACGACCCAATTAAGCCTTACACTTGTTTACAACAGGGTCCACATTGTTCAATTCATCAAAACATTTAGAGACAAACAAATAGACACTTCTATGTAGTTAAAGAACAGAACAGGAATTCATCATATAGGAAGCGAAAAGGGAAAAAAAGTATATATACAGTGAGGGGAACAGGGGGATAAAAGAAAAGAAAACGAAAGACAGAGTGTAGGGCGCCTGCACACAACACCATGCGTTGATGCCATGTGTGCATATGTGCAGGCACCCAACACCACGTCCATACAAAAACATAGTACAATCCATAGTACAAAGACAGAGTGTAGGGCGCCTGCACACAACACCATGCGTTGATGCCATGTGTGCATATGTGCAGGCACCCAACACCACGTCCATACAAAAACATAGTACAATCCAGATACAAATTCAGCTTTTACAGAGGCCAGTTTCGAATTGCAGCCATCCGTAGGTGCCCTTTGAGAGCAGTTTTGAAGGAGCCAAGGGATTCACATGTCTTAATGACTGTTGGTAGGGCGTTCCACATTTTGGTCGCATAGGAGCGAAAAGAATTTAGTCCCTTGTTTGTGCCGAATCTGGGTTGTACATGGTTTGTTGCACTCCCTCTGGTGTTGTGGGTGTGGACTTCGTTTACATTAAGGAAGTATTTAGACAGGTACATGGGTATCTTGGTGGTGTATCTAATCTTGTGGACCAGACCCATTGCAAGATGCTGTACTCTGTCGTCGACCCTAAGCCATCCCAGCCTGTCAAAGTGGGCAGGGGTGAGGTGGGTTCGGGGGGTGAGGCCAAGTAGGAGCCTGACCAGTTTGTTTTGGGAGGTCTGGAGCCTTGTTTTAAGGGCCTTTGAGGTGCTGTGGTACCAGGAGGTGGATGCATAGTCAAAGAAACCTTGTACAAGGGCTCCTGTTAAGGTCTTCAAGGTGTTTTTGTCGACCAGTGAGGAGATCCTGTAGAGGAATCTTGTTCTTTGATTGACTTTTTTGATTACGTTGGTGGCCATCTTATCACCGGAAAGATTGGCCTCCAGGATGGAACCTAGGTAGGTAATTTGATCCTTCCGTGTGATAATATCATCACCAACTCTAACCAAGAAGCCATCTGCCTTTTTGAGATTACTATTTGATCCGAAGAGAATGGATTCAGTTTTTCCCAGGTGTAAGGATAGTTTGTTATCAGCGAGCCAGGTGCAGATTCTACCGAGTTCAGAGCTGAGGGTCTTTTCAACCTGCAGTTTGTTCCTGTCCGAGACCAGCAGTGCTGAGTCGTCTGCGAACAGGAACAAGTTGTAGTCACAAGCTGAAGTCATGTCGTTTACATATATTAGGAACAGTAAAGGCCCTAGTATGCTTCCTTGTGGGACGCCACAGCTCACTGGGAGGGGGGGGGACAGTGTTCCGTTCACTTCCACCATCTGTTCTCTCCCCTCCAGGTAGGATTGCATCCAGCTCACTGATGTGCTATCAAAACCAATAGCTTTAAGCTTGTTAACCAGTATGGAGTGGTTCACGGTGTCAAAAGCCTTTTGGAGGTCCAGCATGACCATGCCGCAGTATTTTCCAGCATCCACCTCGTGTTTGATGTGGTCGCTCAAATAGAGAAGGCATGTGTCAGTGGAGTGGGATGTTCTGAAACCAGATTGGAACTCGTACAACAATTTATTAGTGGCAAGATACTTTTCAACCTGTTCATAGACTATTTTTTCCATCACTTTCGAGATGGAGCTTAGAATAGAAATAGGGCGGTAGTTGCCGGGTTCTAATTTGCTCCCTTTTTTGTACAGGGGGGTTACTTTGGCCAGTTTAAAATCTCTGGGGACCTGTCCTTGTTTGATGGAGAGGTTAACTATGTGGGTGATGACTGGAGCTATGGAAATGGCTGAGTCTCTGAGAAATTTGGAGGGAATATTGTCATGGCCAGTGGCCTTGTGGGGTTGGAGGGCACTCAGTTTCTTAAGTACCTCCTCAGTTGTTACCATTGTCATTTTAAAATCATCTTTACAAACACCTAGGTTTTTGTAGAAGCCTTTCATGTGCTCTACACCAAAACGCCCAGAGTGGGAGGGCAGTTTGTTAACCAGCATTGTTGCAATGTTTGTAAAGAAGATGTTCAAGTGATTGGCTACATCAACCTTGTCAGTGATGAGGGTGTTATTTGATTTGATGTTTATGTTAGTAAACCTGGTTTTAAGTTTCTGACCACAGCCTAGTTGGTTGTTTAGTAGCTTCCAGAGCTCCCGAGGATTGTTTTTGATTTCCTCGGCTTTATCATTGATAAAGTTACTTTTGGCTGATTTGGTCATGGCAATTACACCGTTTCTTAGCTTGTTACATTGGGTTTTAAGGATGCACAGTTTGGTTTGGAGATCACTGTCGAAGCGCTTAGCTAGCTTGGACTTGCATTTAAGAAGTTCAGAGCATTTGTTGTCTCTGGCTTTCATTGCAGTCAGTATGTCCGAATTCATCCATGGCTCCGAGCGGGTTTTGACCCTGATGGTTCTCAGAGGAGCCATGTTGTTTAGTACTGTTGTAAATTTGGTTTTAAAGCCAAGCCATGCTTCTTCGACTAGTGAGCTCCTGAGCACATCGGACCAATCCAGTCTCTCCAGTTCTAGGTTAAAGGCCTCACTAGAGTAGGTTTTGAGGTCCCTAGATATGACTGTTTTGTGACAGTCAAATTTTAGTTTCTGTATTTTGCGGGTACAGAAAATCATAAAATGATCACTGAGCCCACATACAATAACCCCTTTCTTGGAGATTCTGGATTTGTCCGAGGTCAGAATGAGATCAATGACAGTTTGAGTAGAATCACACACTCTTGTGGGTTGGGTAATTAGCTGGCTGAAACCATGCAGATCACAGAGCCGACTAAACGATTTAAACACAGGCACTTCCTTACGATGCATGTCCGTATTCCAGTCGCCAATCAGGATTTTCTCTACAGATTCCTCCCCAGCTAAGCACCCCTCAAGAATATCATAGAACCCGTGCTGATCAGGCGGTCTATAGACGGTGCCAACTAGTACTGATTTAGCATTTTTGAAAATTAATTCAACCCACACAGTTTCAATTTCATCATGCTGTAATTCAGTACGAGTAACATATTCAGTGTCTTTGTGAATATACATGCACACGCCACCACCATGCCTGTTTCTGTCGTTCCTAATGACAGTATAGTTTTCTATTTCTATCTCTGGGTCCTTAGTGGACTCGTCAAGCTTAGTTTCAGAAAAACACAGGATGTTTGCCTTACCGTTTTGAAATAGATGTCTGATCTCTGCCAGTTTGCGACTCAGGCTATTCACATTCAAATGAAACAGATGAAGGCCGTTGGTTTCGACGATTGTGTTAATTTCGTCGGTGTTGAAATAGTCTGAGGTGTGAATGTGGATGGGCGGTGGAATTTCCGTGGCTGAGGTGTGAGTGGGGAGGGGCGGTGGAATGTCAATGCCATTGTCCTCAGTAGTCCTGGATTGACTGTGCATGTCAGGACATGTCCTGCACATGTCAGGACATGTCCTGCACATGTCAATGCCATTGTCCTCAGTAGTCCTGGATTGACTGGGGGTGTGGGGGAGGGGGGGGTGTTCCTCGGTTTCGATCACAGCCGGGTTGGTTTCAGCAAGCATAACGCCCGCGGTGAAATAAGGGGGTCCGCTGGCGTTGGTTGTATGCTGTGGGGGAGAGGCTGGAGAGCGTTCCCAGGCTGATCTTGGAGTTGCGTCCGTGGTCAAGTCCATGGAGGCGGCGCTCTGGAAGCCGTGGCGCGTTGCGATGGAAACGGCTGTGGCTTGCGGAAGTACCTCTTGCTGTAGGAGCAGTCTCGCTTGTGAGACCGCTTGTGATCGTGTAACCGGTCCAGGATTGAAATGAATGTCTCCCGATAGCAACAGGCATAAAATAATCACAGTTCTGCGATCCATTTTGCCAGTCGGGGGCTTGTACTTGCGATTCGGGTTCGCTGTTAACAGGCCATGAATCGCCGCCGACCCAAAAGAAATGTGTTTGCATTCCAAACCATTTAGGAGGAAATAGTCGCTGTGAAACTCAAACTCCTCTGCTTCGTTTCCGTATCGTTCCATCTCTTCTTGGTGTAAACTCCATGTTGAATTAAAGCATGCGTCCGTAATCCATAGGATGAAGAATAGGTAAAAGGCGGAACAAGTTGAAAACATAGCTACCGGTTCTTGGTTGGAGAGAGCTCCTGGGAATGCGACTGCCCAGGTCGAATGCAGAAGTCGAATGACTTGACAGTATAGTGACCGTTGTTAAATCTCTACTGATCTGAAACTATTTTATCCTGCATAATTGTATATCCATTAGAACAGGAATGAACTCGCTGACAAGGGACATGTGGTTAAGCCATGCAAATTAGAAGGAAAGTGGATTAGTTAAACCAGTTCGGCTGCTACACACGAATACTCATTATTTGGTTAGTTATTATACATGCAGGTCCATTTAGTACATTTTCACACTCCCAGTTATTGAGTGGTGCAACAACTCCTACAACCAGCAATGTCCGCGCGTATCTATGTATCAAGTATCTATGTGTCTGTCATGAGCACGAGTATGTGACTTATTAGTACCAGTAGGGGGCGCCAGAAACAGAGAGAGATAGTCATGTGCCTGCTGCCTGCTAATATGAGAGAGAGAGAGAGAGAGAGAGAGAGAGAGAGAGGTGTGTGTGTGTGGTGGTGGTGGTGGGGGGGGGGGGGGATTGCACCACTCAGTTCACACGGGTGTGATTTTTTTATGTGCACAGTTAGGAAGGTCTTTCATAGCGATTGGTGAATAACTATATGGTAAATTATTGTATGAACAATAAGTAGATGCCAAAGCCCCAGCTAATGAGAATCCTGTGAGCAATGTTTTATTTTAAAATGTGACAAAAATAAATGCTCCTTTCGTCAGTGATTGAATCCAAGAATCTTTGTGATGCATTGCCCCGCCACCACTTTAGGGCTTGATATACGTTACTACACGCAGTGATGCACAATAAAAATGGCCGATATACAAGCTCACAACATATTGTTGCAGAGGTGCGCAACACAGAATAAATCCATCTTAAGGGCATCTGCCTGTGATCTGGCTTATTCTCATGTACACCGCAGTGCTGTCTCCCAATGGTCCCCATGCACTAGAGCTTACTGAAGTGGGCTACAACAAGCCTCTTCTAGCATACCCATTTGCTTGTCCGACAAATAACAAGCTTTTCATTTGCTATCCAATTACGAGACCTACTGTTTAAGCCAACCTGCCAACTAGACATCGAACACATGGTGGAGATACGTATCAGAATAAAGTGTATAACACAAGCAAGGATCCAGAAGTGGGAAGCAAGCACTGTCAGAAGAAGTCATAATTATTGTACATTATAAATTGGCTTTACTCTTTGCCAATTTCATGCTAGTGATTACAGTGGTAAACTTCTGTGTGATGAGCAATAGAGAGGAACTATTCCATTCTAATGAATGCTTAGTGAACATTAGCATTCATTTTGCAACAACAGCAGATGCTGATGTATTAAACAAATAAATGTTTTGGCCTCCTTGAATCTAAATTGCAGTCATAATAAACCATTGCAGTGGAAAACAATGCTTGATGCATATTTTTGATACATTCATAACTTGCCAAGCAACATCATATTACTGTGTAATTTCTGCAATTGTTCTATCTTGAAATTAATTAACGATAATCAGATTTCAGATGTGAAACGATCAATATATAATTGACTGCATTCCTCTGTTACTTAACCACTTATCTTAGGCCACCGGTTTACTGTTTTATGGTTCTACACAACAAATCTCTTTGACGAAAATAGAAGATATACAAGCTCACATTTTTGCCGAATGTTGCCCCAGAATAATGTCTCTGGTGTTCATGTGGTGATTGTGGTCGATGTATTTTCTGGAATATATTTAGTTGACAACAGGAACAAAGGCTGTCTGGGATGAATATGATGTTCTGTGACATCAAACATCATTTATAAATGTGGCACGTTTGCTTCTTTTCAAATCTCCATAGAAAGTTCAAGCTCTGTTCGTTGCCTATTTTCTGTGCATCTTGAGGGCATGTGCTGTACTGTTTTCTCCTGTACACTGTTAATGATAAATTCTCTTAAAAAAAAAACATAACAAGATACATTACATCACGACTGCCAAGCTCAGTATACCACTGCCCTGAGTTAGAACTACAGTGAGGGTCCAGTGCCTTGCTCAAGCTTAGTTCAACAGTACTTATTTCCAGAGACAGGATTTTGTAGCTTTATAAACTTACACTTGGCATTGTGCACTCCACTAGCATGCCTAATGTCCAGTCCTGCTGTATAGCCCAGTAAAGCTGTCTATTCTACTACCAATTCACATTTACTGTAGCATGTCTCTTTGGGGGAATACAAAGAAGGTTCTGGCTGTTCGTGCTGTCACTGACATAGTTAGCTCATTATTCCTCCCGGCCTGAGACTGGTATTTTCTCCATGTTGTGGCATGCATGGCATGTGTCCACTGATATGGAAAGTCTCTAAATGTCTGATGGAAGTCACTTCTCATCTCCTGTGCAGCCAGTGCATCACGTCTGACAGTGATGTCTGTCTGTCTGTCTGTCTGTCTGTCTGTCTGTCTGTCTGTCTGTCTGTCTGTCTGTCTGTCTGTCTGTCTGTCTGTCTGTCTGTCTGTCTGTCTGTCTGTCTGTCTGTCTGTCTGTCTGTCTGTCTGTCTGTCTGTGCATCACGTCTGACAGTTCTTGGTGTGTGTGTGCGTGCGTGCGTGCGTGCGTGCGTCCTTGTGTCAGCTCCTTTCCCCCTGTTTCCATTAATTTGCTCATTGGTGAATCTCATGAGGCGGGGAGGTGTGTTTGTTTCATTCACATCCAATTTTTGCTGCCTGAGATTCAACAGAAATCCCTTTGGTCTTTTCTGCCTACTCACTGCTCTTCAGACTAAATGTCTGGACAGCGAAATCCAAAATACTAATTTGCCTCTTGAGTGTAATTAATGCTTTTATGGCGTGTACGGAATTGATATGTTTTATATCTGTGCTGTGGTCAAAATACAGTCTATAAGTGATTAGGATCTCTCTGTGTTTCAGATCTCTGTCTGGAGATCTGACTGAGAGCCTGCCATCGTGCAACCTCCAGCTTTTCACCAGAGGAGAAAAACTGAATTTATTTATATTTTATCCGAAATGAGTTAATAGCACAGGCAGACTATTCACATACTAGAGCATGTCTGAAATACAGTATATATCAGTGCTGAAATAAATGCTTAAACATGGAGCTAGGTGTAATGTTAGAGTCCACCAAAGTGCCTGTTGCTCAAGCCTGTTTTCTCAACTCGTTGTTTTCTGCAAGACATTTGTTACGAAGGAACGAAGTGCCTCTCCGACATCATAACCGTGGTGTCAGAGGTGACGTCACCTCTGACATCTCAACACTATAAATATAGGACTTCAACTGTTATCTTTATATAAGCTCGCCTCAAGAGACCCCATTTCCATCCCTTACTACTGCGCTAAGGTCGGGATCTCTCGGCAGTAATTCTCAGACCAGATGAGGCTCTTGACTTAGGGCCTCGGTTACAACATTACCCCAAAACTGGTGGGTCAAACTGAACAACCAATATGTCAATTTGAAGCTATGATTCCCTGCTTTCATATGACATGAAAAAACAAAAATTCTAAAAAATCCAATGGCAGTCCCTCAGTCAAATTTGGCCACCAATGCCATGGTGATGAGAATGTGACGGCGTGGCCCTTTAACACGGGGCAACCTATAGAATGGCAGGTGTGAGTTTCACATTGCTGCAGACAGGTTTGTGCGCGACCACAGCATTCACGTCTGCTCTCCACACATTGGCCAAGATTCCAGAAGACGCCAGAGTCAGGCTGGCGCCATGACCTCCAACTAGGCCAAACAGCATGAGCTAGCTTCACTCCGTCCAGACTTCATAAACTAGGTGTCTTCTTCTAGTATAGCCCTACCACCCGTCTGCCCCATACAGACACACTCCTCAGCACATAGCATTACATCACTGACCCCATTTTAAACCCGCTTAAAATTATATGACATGGGGGGGGTTCTGTCACGTCACTCAACTTTACCGTCAGTCAAATCTACTGTAATGGTCTGATTTGCTCGGTTTTCTGCGTCACACTACAGTACCTGGAGTATTTTAGACGTGCTGTATGGTGGGGATCCTTGAAGTTGTAAATGTGTATGATTTGGGGTTTCCTGACAGACCAGAGCAGCTGCTGGTGACAGGAGCCCACTGTGAACTCCAATGGAATCTGTGATGATGAAACTGGGTTGATCTGATTTATTCGCGCACCGGGCCGCCGGTGGAGAAGAGACGCAGGAAGTATTTTCATGTAGGTTTTCAGGGGACTTGACATGGAAGGCACGAAGGCCTCACTCTCTAAAAAAAGCCACCCCCCCTCCCTGCAGCCCATCTTTTACAAGTGGGCGGGGGATCTAAAATAAAATCAGCTGTCACCATCTGCCTGTCGGACAGAGGTGAGAACATACTGCTGGAGCTGGACTCCAACACTGAGTGGGATTTGCTTTTTGCTTAGGGGTGCAGTGGCCATCCTGTGGGATTCTAACTGTTGAGTTCACGTTTTTTATACTTTTGTTACCAACTTACCTGGTAAGCGATGCACTTCTGGCCTAAGCATGAGCTTTTGTGTTGTGAATTCATTTGTGTCTGTACGTTTGTGTGCATTACAGCTGGTTTGGAATTTGGGTTTACCAGAATATGTGAATTGACTTTACTTCTATGTATTTTATTGTGTATATGAGTAGAATATATAATTTGCATTAATATTCCATTTGGTGTTTATAGACCTTATTACTAGTAAATAAGAATCGTGTTTGGCAATGGTTTCAGAAGAGGTCATTATTGTGCTTAATGCATGGGCCAAATTTAAATATTCAGAACTGAAGATGAATGTCATCGCTAAAATAATACCTTATTTATTATAAAATAACTGCTACTATAAACATAAAGAATATATAACATTAAATATTAAATAACTTTCCTTGAGCTATTGGATTTCATCTGGTCATAAATAATAGATGTCTGAGCTCTGTAGCATCTACTGTAGCAGCCATGTTTACCATGTGACCATGAATCAAAATAGGTGAAATGTACACCTGTAGTAATGAAAACAAGCATATAGGGGGAAAAGATTAAGTAGCTACACACACATTTTTTTCTTTTTTTACATCTCAATAAAGAATATCCAAATGATAGAGTCCACATGAAGTATTGCATCAGAGCTACGAGTGTGTGACTACTTTTATATGTGGCGTGGAATATATGAAATATGAATATAGTGATAATAAATAATTATTCTTCTCAACAAAGAATGGAAACGTTCCAATGTCAATATATAGGATATTCTAGATTGTTTTTAAACAGAATCTTGCCAAAACCGAGAGCCTTGACCTCCCAAATTTTCTCCAATGTTTCAAAAAAAGTAATATGACTCTTCCCGGCAAGTTTAAAATAGGCTTGATTTATTTTTGCACGTACTTGGCGCCATGATTACTTTGCTTTCTTGTTATGTGAGCTCTCAGCCCAACCTAACGTGTCACTAGATAGCCCAAGACTGTTGACACATTGGCCTGAAATTGTTCTATCCAAAACGTTTACAATGTATGCTCCTAGACTTATGCTTTCACAGCACAACAGGCTTAAAGTTTGTACATTATACTGTATTAAGGATTTGTAAATTTAGTGTAGGTAAAACAAATCTTATTTTGGGGGGCTAGCTATGCTTGTCCGTCATCCATCTCAACAGTGTGATATAGGTTTACACTAACATACCTCCCATTCCTCCTAGGCTAAAATAGATGGCCAGAGAGGGCCTTGCTCTAAAGAAGAGCTGACTCTGTGATCCAATGACAAACCAACAGAATTGTGCAATACATTTTTCAATTTACAATTACAATTTACAATTTAGCATTTAGCATTTAGTCTTATCCACAGCAGCCCTACAGTATAGGACATGTATAATAAGTTATATGTTTATAATATCCTGTTGAATCATGTTCAAGTTCTACGTCATGCATCACAACCTAGTGGTGCAACTACAATGTGTTTACAAAAAAGTACAACTCCAATGATCAGCATCATTTTACTATTTGGAATAAACTTCAACTCGATTTGATGATAAAATCTAAATCTGTAGCAATATAAATAATTAAATGTCCCATGAAAAAAAAAATTAAGACGTTATTGAAAATAGCACCGGTTTATACTTTTGAGTTTACATTTATCAGATCTCCTTTTTACTATGACTAGAATAATTGATAAGAAATATTTCCATGTGTGCTTTCAGTCTTAATTAAAATGGTCCCCTGAACGTCTTTATACTCCGAAATAGGATTTTATGTGATTAAATCTGTGCTTTGCGGCAATAACTCATATTTTAGAAATTACTGACAGTATTCTTCATAATACATTCAACATAATAAAGTTGTTTGAACTTAAACTAATCATGTCTCACACAGGCAGCAGACCTTGATTTAGCCTACACTTAGTTCCCTTCGTCTATAGATATGGCAGAAAATCATATTCTAAATTTCTCAAACATACAATAATTACATTTTAATTACCCCCTACTTTTTTACTGTAGAAGCCCAGAGCTGAGGTGTGAATAATACTAGACAGTAATTCCTGTCTCAGCAAACAGACGAATGTATTAATTCAGTGGTTCTCAAAGTGGTGTCCGGGGACGCCCAGGGGTCCTTGAGGGAGTTCCAGGGGTCCCCAGCTATATGATAGTTTGGAACCAAATGGACCCTTAGGGCCGATTCATACTCCTGTTTCGGCGCTGTAGTGCCGAAATGATTTCGGCTCGTCAGAAATTTTCAGTAGCACCGAAGAGCCGACTTTAGGACGGTACCCGCCCCCCCGAACCTCAAATGACGTCAAATTGTAGGCTCTACAGAGCCGAACCGACTTTTATTCGGCTCTAAAATAGGAGTATGAATCGGCCCTTATGGTCCATTTGGGTCTGTAACTCTGAGAGTGCATTTGGAATGGGTCCATTTGGTTCCATTTGTACACCATTTCCATTTGTACACTCATTCATTTTTCTATATAAATTGGGATCCCATAGATAGAAATGCCATTAAATGGGGGGGTCCGTAGCCCAATGCATGTCAAACTGGGGGTCCTTGAAATTAAAATGGTTGCAAATCACTGCTAGAGCCATACATGGGGGTCCCTGGCATATGTTTTCAAATGGGGGTCCGTGGGCCAATTAGTGTCAATTTGGGGGTCCTTGACATGAAAATGTTTGGGAACCACTGCATTAATTACTGTCACTGTCGTTGTCTGAGCAGTTGGAGGTTTCATGACATCCTTCACTCTTTTTATATTTATTTTTTACTGGCAAAGTGTGCAAAACAACAACATGTAGTCAGGCTGAACATCCCACACAACAACAAGGCAATACACTGCTGAATATTTCTACTTCACATTTCATTCTCAGTCACAAGTCTTGTCAGAATGTCAAATATATTAACCTCTTAAACCCTTCTTCAGTTGACCAGCATCTCCCAGGGGTCTATACTAGGTCCCCTCCTTTTCCCCCTCTACACCAAATATATTTTAGAGTGGTCCTCTAATCTGTAAAAAACTGTTATTATGCAATGATGTTTTTCTAATACATTTGAAACATAAAAATATTTATGACTATATGGTATTACTATAGTCAGCGATATCTTTTATTTAGCTACTTTATTTACTGAAGGTTGCAATTATTTATTCTGCAATCTTCCGACTTTTTGCACTATCCTGATAATTCTATTGTACTATCTATTGTATCTTGAATTTATCAAACAAATCAAATCAAACTCAGCAATAGGGACATTAGGGCACATGTGGTTAACATGGTCCTTTGAGTATCATAATTGAGCAGTTGAGTCTGTTAACAGTCTAAGTCCATAATTTATTCGGACCCCTCCCTGAATAGGCCTAGCTGTCCTGACCCCTTATCCATCATTTATACATTATGGATCATAACTATGGACTTACTGTAGACTGTTATTCGTCTCAACTGCTCAATTGAAGACGCAAACAAAACAGGTCCAATACTACAAAGGAGCTGGTTCTGAAACTATTGTCTGAACTAGCACTGTTGCTTATACAAAAGCCATCATCAAAAAATTGTATAACCATTTTAGATGTCTGTATGGCTGACTTAACCATTTTCAAAATGGAGACAAACTTAATGCAACACATCACAATTCTCACTATGAACGATTACATTTCCCTGTAGGAATTCAAGTGATATTTTTATTCTGGAGTTTGTCTTAATTCGTACCACTCACTCTCAATCACCTCTTCTACAATTGGCCAGTGGGATGTGAGTGCAATTGATTGAAATGATGTCCCTGTAGTGTAGCCTGAGTGCCTTATTCAGGAAAAAACACCTGCGGGTGTTCTCTGAGGGATATCCACTTCACAGGCTTGCTTCTGTAGTCAAGTGATTATATTTCCAAGTTAGGAGCCCACTCTAAATCTTTCTGCACTTTCAGTGAACCGCAGCCTTTTAAGTTAATCAACATAGCGGTGAAATGATCCCTTTCGTTGGCTATGTTTAAGAATATCATTTGAACCTTATTTAGGTGTAAAGCAGTACTTAATTTGTTTTGTATGTGGCTTTCTATTACAAATGACTGCATGGTGCACACCAGTGGTGGACGAATTACGCAAATATCTTTTTCTTTAGCGAAAGTAGCAATACCTCAATGTAGAAATATGTTTTACTCAAACCAAAAACCAAGCAAGGAGGTATGCAGAATGGTCCATTTCACAGTTGTACCTATAAGTGCAGTACTTGCACACACACACACACACACACACACACACACACACACACACACACACACACACGTACGTCTAAGAAATCTGTCACCAAAGACAATGTAATGCACAGACTGACCAGTAGCTTGGCTGTTTCTACTCCAGCTGCTGGCAGCGCAGGTTTATAACCAGGGCAGGACATCCTGAAAGACTTCACCCAGAGGAACCGGATTCACTCTGAGAACTCAGAGATCATCTCACAGGTCAACACCATGGCCATGTACCAGGCAGCGGTCACCCAGCGAGAGGACAACGCCTTCTCCAGCGGGGTACAAAGTTACCTTCAGCATGGACAATGTAACACACTCTTTTACTGCATGGCTACAGTATAGGGGTGGTGGTGGTTTAGCAAAAATAGAATACGCACATAACTTAGTAGAGAACTCAGCATGGAAAGTGACATCAGAAAAAGAAGAATGGACCCGCACACTCCAATATCATTTATTGACAACGTTTCGAGCCACGGCTCTTAATTCATCTGGTCAAACTCTGGTGGTTTAGGCCACTGTTTCCCAAACAGTGAGTCTCAGGACCTACTGTATATGTGGGTCCTGACGCGAATAGCAGCAAATAGCAGCTATGACAATAACTCTTGGGTAGTTCTTTGAGTAACACCACTTATTTTAGTCAACCTCATTTTAGTTTTTAGTCCAAACAACTTGTAAAACGTGGTCAGAATGGTGTCATCCAGTTACAAACATTAACATTTAGTTATACTGTTGCCTTTATTTCCAATTAATTGTAGTACGTAAATAATAGTGAAATATATGACCAAATATGTGACACATCACATCAAATGAAATTGCATTTACTGTAGATTTAGTGGCTAAATGAGGTTATTCATGGTTGACATCATGTCTAATAGACTAAAGTAGTCTACCATATGTGATGAATGTTATTAATATTAACACATTTAAAGGGTGAGTGCACTGCAAAGCAACATTAACAAAATACTAGATTAATGCTGCAGTGGTGTAGGTTTCATAATGACACATTATGTCATTATTGACCTTCTAGATACAACCAAAGTATGGAGAAACCAACAGATTTCCACACCTTTTGACCTCATTAGTCCTTTGTAGGAATAGTAAACTAGAGTATGTAGGTCAAAGCTGTACTGTATACTATATACATATGTACATTATAACTGTATATTAACTGATGCTAAGCAGAGAGCTGGCTGTGAGCTAATTTTACTCTGTAGGAAAACATTTGTTCTACAAATACAAAAGAGACTGACATTCCCCTTTTTGTAGCATTGGTTTCACCTCTGCATCTCTACTGTATATGAGTTGTGGCTTGTTGAGGTCTTACTGTCCTGCCTTGACATTTGTTTGAGTAGAACTAACCTGACCTTGAGAATGGATTTATCTTTCGCTTGGATTGTTTGTTTTCGCCGCGCACACTCAAACTTCCCTTTGCAGAGCATCCTATGTTGCACGGTAGCTGTCATGTAATGCATGGCATTGTCCTCATTGCAGACGGTTCCGTCATGCGTTATTAGAGGAGGGTGATGACAGTGGGCCAGTGGGGGTGATGTGGCCCTGTCAATGTATAGATAGATAGAGGGGAAACTCGAGACCCCTTTCTCACTGGGCAGAATCTAAACTGAGCTGCTGTAAACAGGAAATACAACGGGGACCCCTCATGCCTCCTTCAGGACATCGTTGATCTCCATGACTCATGACTCATGACTCATGGCTGACTAATCTGAACTCTGCATGCTGGCATTTGTCTGGACAACCGCCTGTTACAAAGCACTCCAAAAGGTAGTTTACTAACAACCGTTTTGCTGTGTCTTAACAAAGTGCTGTTTGGATTTGTATAAGGAATACAGAATGAGTGTGGGAGAAAAAGGAGCACAGAGCATTAGTTGGGTTATATTTCTTTGAGGGAAGCCTGCAGTGTACCAGGCACAATAGCCCCTATTAGGGCCACGTGGAAGTGGAGGTGGCTAATGACATTTCCCTGCTTCATTAGGTCATGGAGGAATCGGAGGTCTGTTCCCTGCCTGGGGGACTTGCCAGTGTGAGGAAACAATTTGAGAGCCAGGAAACTGCAACATCACACAATGTAACCCAGTTCCATTTCCAACAAAGAACTGTGCAGGTACTGCAATTTAAACGCAATGCGTAAGCATGAGAGAGAGCCCTTCGTTCAGAATCAGGAGTTTACACATAAAGGTTCATGAACATAACAACAGCATGTACCGGTACATTAAATTAGACATTAAGGTCGGAAAGAGTATCAGCGCATTGTACATGAGATTAAGGTGTATCAGTTCCTTGTCAGATTCAACCGCATAGTCCACAAGGGAGGTAACTTTCACAGGTACAATCCACATGGTAGGTCTACAAGGTCAGCCTGGTGACAGGCTCACATAGAGCGCTAACTTTCACAGATAAAATCCACATGGTAGGTCCCTGACCTGAGGAAAGGTCCAGTCCAAGGGCAGCCATGGTGACAGGCGGTGGTCAATAGTAACAGGTTCATAAACCTGGTGGTGTTGCCCTTGATACTATGGTAGGCCTCCTTGTCTGGCCATGGTCGTTATAGGGCTCTGAACAGTGTGTCTAGGGATGACGCACTGAACTTGAGCTTTGACTATACTCTTCTTGTACACTTTCTGGAGGGAGGGAAGATTACATCCACATAGACCACATATTCACACGGCGGCCATGTTGACATTTTTCATTAAAAAAGCAGGGTGGCAACGGGGTGTCATTTCATTAACTTGATGGCAAGATGGCCGCTGTGTGAATATAGTCTATTATGCCCTTGGCTGGACACACTACCTGCTGTAGGTGTTCTGAAATCGCATGGTATATTTAATCTGATGGTAGCTGGATTTAATACTGTCTGCTCTCTGTCCTTTGTACCACTGTATTCCCGCTTACTTCAGACGCAGGAGAGCTTGAGTCAAGGTATTCAGGCAACGGGCACACATTTGGGTCAAATACTGCATGACTGGTAGAGAGGTTTGCACCAATTACCAGTATTACAGTCTTCGCAAAGCTCACCGGGTTTAAGGGACAGATATTACATCTAACATCTAGTGTTATTGCTATTGTTAGACGGCACTGAAGGAGACTACATCATCTGGACCATGTGCCAAAGCCCCAGGGTTCTTCACACAGCCTCATGGATAAATTGCCTCAGTTCAGTACACAGGTGCCTATAGCAAGACAATGGAAAACATGTGTTTGTCTCTTCAACTGTGGTAGTTACGTTAAATGGTCAACATGGAACATGATAGACTTAATCCTCCATGGTCTCAAATCCTGATCTTTCCTCTGTCTATGGTTAGTGTAATTTGAAACTGTCAGCTTCTGCATCTAATCAAACATCTTCTTTGCAGTTTGCACTGCATTCTGTAGGTATATTCATTCATGGTTCAATGTTAAAGATTACTTGATTTGTCTCGGACATACCTTAGATATACTTTAAATACATATAATTAGGTGTGGGGTAAAGGTTGTAGTACATTTGCAAATAGAATTATCATCCTATTAGGAGCAGTGACTGCGTTTATTACTATAGGGCAGTAAAATAACAGACATAAGTGCATTCAAGTACATGTAACACAACCCTCCATAAATTGTACATTCCTTAGATGAGTTTTGAAGATTCACTGATAGAGAGATGAAAGCGTTTTATAGGTGTTTGTCTTTGTCTGTATTTAATTGGAACCTTGTGGTGATTATTGTCCTAGCCTGTCTTTTCAAAGAGCATTTCAATGTCAGTCATTTCATTTCAGTCAAGGCTGGTCAAGCATGCAGACTCAATGGAGCAAACGCGATATTTGTGTGTGTGTGTGTGTGTGTGTGTGTGTGTGTGTGTGTGTGTGTTTGTGTGCGTGTGTGCGTGCTTGTGCGTGCGTGTGCGAGCGTGCCGCGAGCGTGCGGAACGCAATGGAAACAAGCCTCAGGGCTTTTTTGTGTTATACTTTTAGCATTATTGTAGCAGAACTCTACCTCTATACCTTTTGCAAACGCCTTGTAATGTATTCAATCAATCAGTGTGTGCGTTCCGCGGGTCTAACATGAACGTAAAATGAAGCCTGTCAGTCCTTGAATTGTACACCATCTTTCTAGATCCGTTTGGGCCCAGCTGGCCATTGGCTGGCCCAGACAACGAGGCGGGACTTCCCCCCCTTCTTCTCCGTTGGTTTTTATTTTGACTCGAGTGGGTGGGGAATCCCGATCATAGACTGTAACGGTAGCCACGCCCCTCAGAACATACACGACTTTATGGTAATTAGTTTTATAAATGGGACCATAATTTTACAAAAAGAATATTATGACATTAGAAATGAGACTTTAAACTAGTGACTGGAAGCAGAAAGTATTCATGACCATGTTTATTAAGGTAATACAGTCTAGGTGAAGTTGGGCCCAAATACATGGACTTCTATGGGGCTATGGGTTTTTTTGGGCCCAATGACAGCGCCACAACAGGCCATTATATGAACTTTCAGGAAATCCCAATTTCCTGTCTGACTGCCCCCCTGGTTTGTGTGTGTCTGCGTGCAACATGCATGTGTGCGTGCACACATACAGTACACATGCAATCATGCATATACAGTATGCCTGTGTATGTTCGTGTGACAACCTCTGTTTTGTTCTTTACAGCAAGTGTCAAACTCAGAAGTGACAGTGATGAGCAGTACCAGACAAATCCTCCCTGGCAGTCAGCAGTCGAATTTCAACCAGGAAGAGATGGTAGGCTACATAACACACTCTTCTCTCGTCTTCTCCCTTTCATTGTGCATTGTGCTGTATGATAAAACACTGCTAATGAGTTGCACAAATGGGCTATGCACACACGCCATTTTGGACCCAATCCTTACTTCCTTCACAGGTGTTACTGCTGATACTAATGAAGGCTCGATCTGTTCCATTCTGGATAAACAGAGTCATTATTATTCTGTGTGCATAGAGCCCATTGAGTAAAATATTTTAAATGATTGCGATTAATGAGATTCTCTCATTTTTGTAATTAATTCTATATTTTTGAAAGAAGTTGGTAAAAAATGGCTGTCTGGGTGAATTTCTGTTCCAATAAATGTTGTTCTTTATTTAAGTATTTTGTTTCTATTCGTCATTAATCTAACCTGCTCATTCATAGGTGACGTACAATAACAACAGTATGGCCTCCTCTTATGAAAACCACAACAATGAAGCAGGTAGGTTGTTATAAATGTCCTTTGTGATTTAATACCACAATGGTTTTCTTCTTCCATCGCTGAGTCTGTCTACTATTATTTATTGATTTCTAGTTGAGGAGCCCAGGTTTACCACTAAAGAACTGAGGGATCACTTTGAAAAAACCATCGAAGAGGCTGGACCGAGCAAACAGATTAAGGTAGTAATTCACAGATTGTCATTGATAATGTAGTTATTTTTCAAAAATGTACATTATGTTCTAACTGTAACAGTAGCCTGGAAGTAGAGATATTTGTCCATACTGAACTTGTGAACTCATTAACTTGAATTTCCTCTTTTCTGCTACATTAGTAACTTAATTTGGTTTAATTTGATTTATACCATAACCAGTGGTGGTCTGGTGGATCAATTCTGCAATTTAGAAATACTTGCTTGTAATACTTGTTACAAGCAAAAGTCCAGAATTACTTGAGTAAAAGCACAAAAGTATTGTTGGTATGAAAATGTACTTAATGTACCAAACATTTTAAGGACTCATTATGCATAATGTCCCATTTCACAAGTTTTCAATTGTACAAAATCTTTTGAAAATATTAGATCTGTAGATTGGCTATTTTCAAATATGTATATGGCTGAAGTAGGTAACGTATGTTTTGTAATAATGATCAGAATCTGCAATCTGAGTAGAAGTAAAAGTAGCCAACAGAACATTGGAAATACTCCAGTAAAGTGAAAATACATAAAAATGGAGTACATGAGTAAATGTAGCATACTTTGTTCCTTTACACCACTGCACACTTGCACAGAATATTAAAAAGTGCATTAGAACAGTGATTCTCAACTGGGCCATGATGATATTGCGATCATTGTGATACAGATAAATATGAACTTAAAATATAGTATACATTCATTCCATTTATCCAATCCGGAACACAATCGATTGATTGATCATTAAAATGCACGCTGCCCACCCATCTGACCACAGATAGGCTGATCCAGCAAAGGTTGAGAACTGGTCTGCTGCATTAGCACATGTAGCGGAAACGCAACAATCCCTCAAGGGGTTCACATATACAGGATTCCCAAGTGTGTGCATTTAATGTTATGAAGAGAAAGCTATTTTTCTGCTTTGGTGTTGAATCTCCTTGATATTTGTATGCTTATTTGAATTCAAATTAAGTGGTAATCTAACTGAGTAACGTGAACAATATGCAATTCCACAACATTGCCAAGTACTAAGTGATAATAATTCTCACAAATATCATTTTTATCCTCAAAAAAGATTGGACGAGACATCAATCGAGCTAAGTGGGCCTCGAATGTGACACAAAAAGATGTCGCTAGTGTCACATGCACGGCATCAGCCACCGCCGCTGCAGAAGACCCATCTATGACCGTTGCAGACTATGAGGAGTTTCCACCACCTCCCCCCGAAGACTCTGATGATCTCCCACCACCACCCCCAGACTTACTACAAGTGCCACCAGACAGCCCAGACATCCCCGAGTGCTATTACTCACCTGAGCCACCAGAGCAAGTTTACTCCTCCTCCAAATGCCCAGTCAACAAGGAGGCTTACTTCAAGCAAAGGAATATGTATGAGCTGAAACGCCTATATAAACACATTCACCCTGAGGTGCGCAAGAATATACAGCGCGAGTACTACAGTGATGAGGCTCAGAACGAGAACAACCAGGTGGAGGCCCAAGAATATGTGTATGAGGATGACGGCAGCCTGAGCCCAGACCAAGACTATCTGGAATGGGATGAGATTCTCCAAGGGGAGGTGCAGTCCATGCGCTGGATGTTTGAAAACAAGCCACTGGACGCCATTAAAGACGAAACTGTGGAAGAGGATGCTGATGACAACAATAAAATAACTCAGCAGGAGATAATAGTTGGGAAAGATGTGAGGCGCACAGCTTGGATGTTCGAGACCAAGCCTATGGGTTCACACAACACTGAGTCCACAGAGTACAGAAACAAGTTCAACAAACTGGAAAAAGGAGACGTCCGCGCTGCAGCCTGGCTGTTTGAAACTCAACCAATGGAGTCTCTCAATAAGATGCATGGGGAGGAGGACCTAACAAAAGAGATAGTCTTTACAGAAGAGGATGGAAATGCTACCATTTACATGATCGACAACAAGTACATGGAGAGCCTTGGCCACACTGAGACAATTGACGAGAGCCACCTACTCAGTCTAAGGTCTGTGTTGGAGGAAATCCACAATGAGGTGAAGACAGTCACGAGCACTTTTGACACTCAATTCAAATGTATCCTCATGGGACAGTTGAGCCAGATGCTGGAGATCAAATCTGTGCGCAAAATTGAAACAGAATTGGAGAGTTCCATCGGCTCCCGTTGGCTTTTTGATACCCAACCCCTTGACATGGCCAGCAAACATGCTGGACCTCTGAAAATTGTGTGCAGCCTCTCAATGGAGGACAATAATAAAGGTGACTGGGGCAGATGGCTGTTTGAGATAAAGACTTTGACTTCTCTTGATGAGTGGGAAGGCTCCAGCATTCAAAAGGAGATTGTGGGAGCAGATGTACGTAAGCACTGCTTAGTGTTTGAGACACAGCCAATGGATACTCTAAAGGATGACTCCAATGCCAAATCAGAAAGCATCGAGGATGTTATTGGGGGTAACGTTAGATCTGCAAGACACTTTTTCGAAAGCAGCCCCCAGCTAGCAAGAAAGTCTGGCCCGGAGGTAGGGAAGCTTAAAAAGCCCACACGGAATCAAGAGGACCAAGGAGACGTGAGACATCAAAAATGGCGTTTCGAGAGTCAAGCACTGGAGCACATAAGAGAGGAGAAGAAAGAGGTCATACGAACTGTAAATGTTGAGGAAGACCTGACACAGGAGGATGGCTCAAGCTGCAGGGCGGATGTCCGCAAGAACTGCTGGGTGTTTGAGACACAGCCTATGGATACTTTAAAAGATGATGCAAATGCTAGACCCCATTCAAAAGAAGACGTTATTGCAGGCAATGTGAGATCCGCAAGACATTACTTTGAAACAATGCCTGCTGAAGAACTAACAGAACTTTCTGAAGTTGGCAAACTTAAAAAGGCGGTGGCACTCAGTGAAGAAAAGGGCGATGTTAGACACCAGAAGTGGCGTTTCGAAAGTCAAGCACTGGAGCACATAAGAGAGGAGAAGAAAGAGGTCATCCGAACTGTGAATGTTGAGGAAGACCTGACACAGGAGGATGGCTCAAGCTGCAGGGCGGATGTCCGCAAGAACTGCTGGGTGTTTGAGACACAGCCAATGGATACTTTAAAAGATGATGCAAATGCTAGACCCCATTCAAAAGAAGACGTTATTGCAGGCAATGTGAGATCCGCAAGACATTACTTTGAAACAAATCCCACTGAAGAATTGGCAGAACTTGCTGAAGTTGGCAAACTTAAAAAAGCAGTGGCACTCAATGAAGAGAAGGGTGATGTTAGACACCAGAAGTGGCGATTTGAAAGTCAGCCTTTGGAGCAAATCAGAGAGGAAAGGAAGGAAATCATTAGAACAATAGACCTGGAAGAAATCGATAAGGTGGATGTCTCAAACTACACGCAAATATTTGAGACCACAGATTTAAGCAGAAGTGGTGAATCTCAAAAGATTTTTGTAGAGGGTGTGACCTCAGGTTCTGTGAAATCGAACACAGATCTATTTGAATCCACACATTTGTATGCCATGCAAGACAGCTCCGGGCACTTCCATGAAGTGAAGACAGTGCGTCGTGAAGAGGTTATCAAAGGAGATGTGACTACATGCAAATGGATGTTTGAAACACGGCCAATTGACCAGTTTGATGAGAGTATCTGTAAATACCAAATTATCAAGGGAATATCCAAAGAAGAAATTGAATCTGGTGATGTTAAAACTGCCAAGTGGTTGTTTGAAACACAACCCCTTGATGCAATTAAGTACTTCAGTAATATTGAAGATGAGGAGATTATGGAGACAAACACGAATGTTGACATTGTAAAAGGAGATGTAAAAACTTGTAAGTGGCTATTTGAGACTAAACCTATGGACATTCTGTATGAAAGAGCAGAGTTTAAGAGTGACAATACATCTGAGGAAATGCACAAGGGAGATGTCAAAACCTGCACATGGCTTTTTGAGACACAAGCACTTGATACAATCCGAGATGAGAGAGAAACCATTCTAAAAACATGCACTGTGAATCAAGAGGATGTTAGGGGGAAAGACGTAACGATGGCTCGCTTCCTTTTTGAAACTGAGAATCTTGAGAACATCAGTGGTGAGGAAGGAGGCTCCTTTAAACGAGTCACCGAAATAAACGTCAAGTCCGGAGATGTTTCGAGGATGAAGTACATTTTTGAAAACCAAACCTCTGATATCATGACTTCTACTTCTGAGGAAATTATGCAAAAGCTGAAAATGGTTCAGTCAGAGGATATACTGAAGGGAAATGTGTCAAGTGGCAAGTGGCTATTTGAAAATCAAACTATAGACAGCATACGTGACAGCCAAGAGGAATCTATGAGTGGCCGCACTGTGAATGATGTGCAAGGGGGAAACGTTGACAAAGGACGTTTCATTTTTGAAACCTACACCTTGGACAAAATTCAAGAGGTGTCCTCTGAGACAGAGACAGACATGAGAAAAATACAAACAATTGTCCGTGAGGAGGAAGAGAAGGGGGATGTGAGGAACTACACCATGATGTTTGAAACTCAGCCTCTGTATGCCATTAAGGACAAAGAGGGCCATTTCCATGAGGTCACTACTGTCACAAGTGAGGAGGTGATGAGAGGAGATGTGGTCGGATCCCGGTGGTTGTTTGAAACAAAACCTCTTGATTCCATCAGAGACACAGACGAGGTCTATATCATCAGGTCTGTCACACAAGAGGATGTGCAGAAAGGAGATGTCAATTCCACCAAGTGGAAATTTGAAACGCAGCCTCTCGATAGGATTGCAGAGGAAAATAAGGTTTTGATCAAAACGGTTGATGACATTAAAGGGGGAGACGTTACGATGAATAAACATCGCTTTGAGTCAGATGCACTGTCACAGCAGTCTGTTAAAACAGTTAATGTGAGTGAAATTCAGAAAGGTGATGTCAGGACAGCAAAATGGAAATTTGAAACCCAATCAATGGACAAAATAAGAAGTATGAGCTCGGAAAATCTAATTGATACAGTCAAAAAGGAAGAGATGGCAAAGGGAGATGTCAAACAGTCTGTTTGGCTCTTTGAGAGAAATCCTCTTGACCACATAAAAGAGGTGGACGAGGATGACAATAGGACTGTCACTTGTGAGGCAATTCCTAAAGCCGACGTAAAGACAGCAACCTGGCTGTTTGAAACGACGCCAATTGATGACTTCAACGAGACGAGTATGGAGAAGACTGAAATCCTGGGTAAAAGCATCAAAGGAACGCTCGAGGAGCTTCACAGCCAGAAGATGGTGAACTCAAAAGGAATACTCATTGAGGCGGATGAAATCGGTGATGTTAGAATGGCAAAATATCAGTTAATGAATACGCAGGCTCCCGAGATCCAAAGAGAGGAGGCCATCAGGGGGGATCTGCAAAGCATCATGATGAACCTTTTGAACAGACGGGAGACAAATGAGAGGCAGATTGTCATCGATTCGGAAGAGAAGGGAAACATCGTTGAAACAGTACACCACCTGTTCAATCAAGACACCGGATCCAGTGTTGAGAAGGAGGAGATAATACGAGGTGACATTCAGGAAGCTCTAAATAACCTTCTGAAGGAGGATCAGACAGGTAAACACGGAATACTTATACAGGAAGATGAGAAGGGAGATGTACGCATGACAATATATTCTCTGCTGAATAAACAGTCTGTTAAGACTGTTCATTTGGGGAAAGAAGACATCATCAAAGGTGACATAAGGAATGCTCTATACAAACTGTCCAGTACAGACAACCCTGATCAGGAGATCAAGATAAAGGTGGACGACACTGAAAAAGGCAATGTCAGCTTTTATTCCACTTGCATTGAATCTGGCTCTCTTGACTACCTCAAGCAACTTCATTTAGGACCTGATGACACTCCACTTGACAGGACAGAGAAGGAAGAGATTGTTGGAGGTGATATCAAGGGCACCAAACTCATCCTCGGCTCCAATCAGTCTCAAATTGAACGTACAATTGAAGACATTGTTCCTGGTGACGTTCACAACACAGTCAAAGTTTTCATGTCAGAGCCGGCCCTCTCACTTGAAGGTGTACAGAAAGTGGAAATAGTCAAAGGAGATTTAAAAGCTGCTTTGAGTTCACTGTCTGAGTCTGTGAATCAGACCGTTGTTGTAGACAAAGAGGAGGTGGTAAAAGGCAATATACCAAAAACTATGCGGTGCCTGGAGAGAGCGCAAAGGCGGTACAAGGACATGGAGAAACCAGATATCATACGGGGCAATATTAAAGGGGCTCTGAGATCCCTCGAGAATTCATCAACTTCTAAAGTTGAATCGGTTGTTGAGGATTTGGTTCCTGGAGATGTAAAAGCCACCCTGAAATCTTTGGAGCAGGCAACACAAGCTGTGAAGGAGATTGAGAAGGAAGAAATCATAAGGGGCAACATTCACACAACGATGCAGTGTTTACATGATGCTTCCAATGAATGGAGGACATGCCAGCAGGAGATAGATGTGCAGGGAGATGTCAGAGGTACAATTCAACTCTTACTGGACACTCCATCGTCACCGAGAATGCAAAGAAGAGAAAGCCTTGAGGACGATGAAGTGAGAAAGGGTGATGTCAAGATGTCAATTAAGTCATTATACGAGACACAGGCTCAATCCCAGCTGGAAAAAGAGGAGGTGCTAAAGGGCGATGTTAAAGGCACTATTAAATCGCTGCTGGAGACAGCACAGCGTGAAGCTTCTAAAGTAAAACCCTCATATAGGAGAGTTAGAGTGAAACAGAGCCCCCCGGTTAAAAACCTTAATGTCGATGCACAAAGAAACATACAAAAGATAAGAACTGCCAAAGCATCACAAGAGGATCACTCCCAATCCACTGAAACCCAAGTTGAGTCCACACAATCTCATTCTATGCGACAGTCTTCCCACCACACGACAACCGTGGTAGAACATAAAACCATTACCCAGAACCATGGCATTAAAACATTAAACACTCAATTCCGCAATCTGAATTCCAATCCCAGGGGAATGATACAATTGGACAAAACCAAAGTGAATACTAGAGATGTTTACATCCCAAAACCAAAAGTGTCAGAGTCAGATTTGCCTCTCCCTCCCCCTCCTCCATCTGTGGCAGATATTGACCTCCCACCTCCTCCCACTCCACCTCCTCCTCAACAATCTGTTGATTCTGAACTTGATCACCTCCCCCCTCCACCGCCACCACTTGCTGGTGAGCAGGACTTCCTGCCACCCCCTCCTTCTCAACAAGAGCTGGACAATATGCCAACACAGATGATCAACCCATCGCCAGGGAAAGCTACAAAATTGACTGTCAAAAAGGTGAAAGCAACCTCTTTGCATCCAGTTCCAAAGCTGGACCATAAAGTGGAATTCAGTCAAAATCAGCAGGTGACATCAGAAACCAGCATGACCACCTGCAGCAAATCTATGGTGGAAATAAGCAGAACTGAATCTCCAACAATGAAACGTTCATCAAAAACTGTGCCATATGAAATGCCCCCACTGTCAGAGTCACCACGACCACTGAAGAAAGTTTACATACCAGTAAGATTCACACCCCCACCATCCCCACCTCCTTCCATGAGAGGGAAATCTAGTAGATTTAATACTCCATTAATAAAAGCAGAAGAAAAGTACCGGACGCTGGCTACTCCATCCCCCACTTTCACGCATGACTCAGTCACAACTGCTCTAGAAATGCTTTCCAATGAAAGCATTGAGCAGCCGAAGAAGACAGATTACCCTGAGGAGAAAGTTGAATATTCCTTGACCATGGTTCACTCAGATCTGCTATCATCTGATATGACCAAACATGTGAAAATCACAGATGCTACCCAAAGCAATAATGTAACCACCACTATAAAAGAGAAAAACATGACAGATTCTACCATTATGTCTTCAGCAAAACAGCAAATTATCTCAAATCAGACTTCTGAGGTTGCCTGTGTTCAAAAGAGTTCGTCCATTTCAACTGTTACAAATCAGGCCATTGCGTCCACTTCGCAGCAAATAGTTTCTGTCTCTAAACAGTCTGTTCAATCTTCCATTACTGAAAACGTTCAGACATCTATCAGTGATGAAAGGACAGAAAGTATTGCAACTGAAACTAAGAAAGAATTCAAGAATCTGAGCACAAAGAGCTCCAACAAGTCTCAGAATAAGATGATAAAAGAAAAGGTTAGTTCATCAGATAATATGCTTCCTCAGACAGTAAAAACAGAAACACTCATTGCTGAAGTGAATGTAAAATCATGCAAATCACAGCAATCTGAGGACAAGAAGAAAAAGGCTAATAAAGAATCAGAAGCACCCAATTATAATCAGGATTCACACAAAGAGAACACAATCACAGAAAAAGGTGTAAAGGAACATAAATCACAACGGCCTGATGACAAAAAGAAGACAGATGCCATTGGCCATGAAGAAGAGTCACTTAAAGCAGCAGAGGCTGTGGTCAATGGAAATGGAAAAACAGGCAAATCAACCCAAAAGACAAAAAAGAATGGTAAGCTAGAAAAACAAGTGGAGATAAAGGAAACCCAGAAGGTTGATAAAATGGAGAGGGAAGATGTGGAGAAACTAAAGGAGGAAGTGAAGAAAACGTCTGAGGTGAAAGTGAACACTGAGCATAAGGAAGTGCAAAAGAAAGTAGAGAGTGAGCTAAAGGAAGAGATTCAGAAAGTCATTGACAGCCAACCAGCAACTCAAACCCCTACAAAAAAGAAAAAGAAGTCCAAAAAGTCTAAAGGCGGGGCACAGTCAGGTCAAGGTAAAGATTCATCCACCGAATCCAAACCACTTATTTCTGAAAAATCCCTCCAATGCCAAGAAACAGTCACCGAAAAATCCCTCCAAAGCCAAGAAACAGTCACTGTTGTCCAAACGCATCACAGTGTGAAAGAAGAGCACATTCAAGTCCGTAAGGAAATTCTTACAGAAAGTATGGCTCATCAGAATGAACAGCAGAGGAAGAAGGAAGACATAGCTCATGAGAAGAACATAGAGAAACCAACGGATGAAATCTGTTGGTTTCCGGAAATGACAGATGAGTCAGAACAAAATGTAATTGTTAAATCTACAGAGACCACATATGATTCTCAGAGGCAACAAGCTGAAGCTTTAATGACTCATATCATACAGCTAAGGAATGTTTCAGGAAAGACTGATCTTAATGTTGTGAAGACTCTGTTCAATTCAATTCCAGAATGGCTCATCGGTCCAGACGAAAAATGCGAATTGGAAGGTTCTGCAGTTGATAGCAATGTAGAGAAACTTGAAGAAATTATTTCATATGTGAGGAAACTAGTAGAGACTAAGCTCATGTGTCTAGAAGGAAACAACACAATTGAAAAGCATGAATCCGAACTCACATCTGAAAAGGTTTCAAGTGGGGCACAGAGAATATCTAAAATCAGTATTGGTTATTCAAAAGTTGAGAGCCAAACAAAGAAAACAACCTCACTAGAAGGTCAAAAACAAGAGGCAACTCAAGGTAAATCCACGGACCTCAGAGCTCCCTCACCATCACTGAGGATGCGCCCTCCCTCGCCAACCTTCATCACCATCGAATCCACGCGAAGAACAGAATCTCCTCAGAGAGTGACCCCATCGCCTACGTTGTGGCACAGGCCTGCCACCCCCCCAACCCCTCCCCCACGCAGGTGTGACACCCCAACCTCACGGATCACCCGCATCACGCCGTCTCCCACTTTTGACCGGGCAGAAAACCTGGCGCGACTGAAGGACACTACAGCAAAGCTCTCACGTGGCGTGACCCCACCGCCCATCCTCCCACCCCAGCAAATCCCAGAAAAGAAGTCGGAGATTGTGGAACCCCCTGCATCATTCCATCGTCAAATCAAAATCGAGGCCTCAGCTGTGGATGCCACAGAAAGCTTGGACATGAACTCATCAGTACAAGAGAACAGGGAGAGCTCTGGAGAGGGCGAAAAAGTTGACATCCAAATAATTCCAGAATGTTCGGGTGAAGATGTGAATGAGGCACAAAAGCCAGCCGAGCCACCTGCAGAGATCAAAATGTCACTCTCTCAGAAAGACCAGGACACTGTGGAAGCTTCAGATATATCAAAGTCATCAGTAAAAGACAAGAAAGTGTTTTTTGAAGAAGCTCACAAAGCCGAGCTCAATAACACCTATGAGAGAAAGGATCTCATTGATATCCATGAATGCTTCGGCTCAGATATGGAGGAGAATATAGAGCTCTTTTCAGCGGGTGAAAAGGATGACATAAATCCTGCGGACAGGCAAAATATTCCAGAATTTTCGGGTGCAGATGTGAATGAGGTACAAACAGCATCTGTAAAAGACAAGAAAGTGTTTTTTGAAGAGGCTCGCAAAGCCGAGCTCAATAAGACCTATGTGAGAAAGGATCCCATTGATATTCCTGAACGTTTGGGCTCAGACATGGAGGAGTCTGACAAAGAGGAAGAAAAGGAGGAGCTTCCCAAAGTGGACTTGTCTGGTCTGCTTAATAAATTTGAATCACACGAAGAGAAAGTCTACATCAGGAAGGAACCAATTGCGCTTGTGGAGCGACTTGAGAGTGACAGAGATATCAGCGAGGCCTACAAAGAAACAGTTTTGGAACCGGAGCCGGAAGTGCCAAGTTTTGACATCTACGGCGTTAAAAATGTTTATGTTTTTGAACTGGGAGAGCAAAGCTCTTCTCTCAGAGAGGAGACAAACATGCAGGAGGGTGCTGTATCAATCCCGAGTGACAAAACAGCAGTCAGTTCAAAACAGGAGGCCAAGAAGAGTTCACGGCAGAGCACACCGCTCCCTCCACAGAAAGTTTTGGAAGAAGTTTTGTCAGCAGAACCCTCAGGCTTCTCTGAAACTAAGTCAATCACAGAGCATTTTGCAAATGTAGATGAATTTGGCAACAATGACGTTGGGACAAGGACCACCACCACTGTTTTCGAGCACTCCGAGAGCATCTCAGACCCATGTGCCACTTTTTCCTATGCTGACGCTGTCAAAAAAGCCAAAAAAGCAGCCAAGCGAACAGAAACATATGACGAGGCCTCTACAGAGGAACTATTGAGGAATTTCCACAAAACATGGACAGAGAGTGAGAGTGTTTTCAAGAGCCTGGGCTACAGCGTCTCTGAGGAAAGAATGTCTACTGTCACATCACATGAGACAAAGACCACATTATCTGGTAAAGACAAGTGCATCTTGATCAAAACCAATACCAAAATAGATTCTAACAGCTTGGGCGTGATGGCTTAAATCATTAACCAATCTGCATTTGCTTCATGTCATTTTTTTCTTTTTTGCGTAAAAAAGTTATAATTATTTTATAGACCTGTCATTTCTTTGAACTAACATAAAAGCTACAGCACCTTAAGCAGGTCTACAAGTGACTGCTGTGTATAATATAATACTGTATATTGTGTGTGTGTGTGTGTGTGTGTGTGTGTGTGTATATATCGTCATCGTATCGTTATCGAGGTATGAACATGCACAATATCAGTATAACAAAAAGGCAACGGTATCACGATATGATATATCATCAATGTAATATTGAGTTGTTATTATGCAGTATTTTGAATAATGTTTTGTTTTCAATGTTGCAACACTTAAAATATAGAATATGACATTTTAACGGTAATATCGTATATCATATCGATATCATCATTTCGCAATATTTGGCATAAACACTGAGATATTGTGTCCATATCGTGCAGCCCTAGTTCATACGTGTGTGTGCATGCTCGCTTGAGAGACTGCTCACACATTTTCTCGTCATGCTTAACTCAATAGTTGTGTGTATATTTCTTTTAGATAGGCCTACTAATGCAATTGTAACCCTAAAACCTCAAAGCTGGTTTTGATTGCACCTTAGTTTCTTTACTTTGCATTGTGAGACCACTAAAAGGCTGTTCTGCTCTGTGAATTCGTTTTTTATAATAATAATATCTGTATTGCCATTAAGTTTGGTATTACAGTGACTAAGTTTAAACATTCCATCTTTTCCCAGCAGATTCGAGTTCCGAAATCGGAGCTTTGCACTGTCTGTCGGAGGAGGGTCTATCCGATGGATGCTCTCATATTGGACAGAAAGAAGTACCATAAAAACTGTTTCCGCTGTGAGCACTGCAGTAGTAAATTAAGGTAAACATGCCATTCTCATTCAGTGACACTGTCCAGACCAGTTAATGTTTCTGTAATTACATGTCCATCTATTCGTTTTTGCTAATAACTGTATCAAAGAGAGGCTGCTGTTTTCTGACGTCCATGTTTTCCAACTTCAGGTGAAAAATGTTTTTTTTCTTTCAGCGTTGGCAACTACGTCTTTCTCCATGGACAGTTGTACTGTCTACCCCATCACAAACAACTTCTCAAGTCCAAAGGGAACTATGACAATGGCCTTAGACCTCCCAAAGAAACTGGTGGACCTATACCTTCGAATGAGCAACTTGAATGGAGATATTCAGTGAGCAGCATACACTCAGTAGTCGACAGGGACAAAACAAATAATCTTGATAAAGAATTCATGAAATCGCTTGACGGATCCAAACCAAATGCCAATAAAATATCTGTGGTCTGGCCACCACATGGGGACCCCCCAAAGAAACCCTTTAAACTGGAGGAGGATATTACACTAACCAAACCTCAATGGCCACCCCCAGAGTCAGACACATCCCCTAAGTCACCCATACACCAGCATAGAAAAGCGGTTCCCAGAAGTGATCTTTGAAAGGGAACAATCCAAATGCATGCTATTTTTAACCACATGAACCCTAGCATCTCTAGACTCTGGGAACGTCATAATTGCCGACATTCTGCGAAAGAAGGCTAACACTTAACAAAAAGAGCTGATAAACAAGCTCACTCACAAATGCGATCCGACACGTTGTGAGCTTGTAGATCAGCTATTTCTGTGTAGATGGCAAAAAGGATGGGCCAAGTACAAACCCCTGGTGGTTCCCCCTGGTCAATGATGTATAGAGTTTAAGTGGTTAAAGGGGCTATCCCATGTCAAGACATGGGCCAATGAACAGTACCATAAAATATGTGCATAAGAACCATCCTGCAGAGGAATTATGGCTATGTTCAGACTTTTGGCGTATCCGGATTCCGGATAATGATCTGATTCCGGATGGAATCAGATCATTATCAAGTCCGATTTTTGTGACTCAAATTTGAACCACATTCCTAGGTAGTTTGAAATGACATTCATATCTGATCAGGGCCGGTCCTGAGCAATCTGGCGCCCCAAGCAGGATCTCTAAAGATGTGTCTCAGTCTGACCACTCGGACACCTACGCTTGGTTTATATTTTGTCGTACGACGTGTCACTTGTCAAACATAGACGATCTAAAAGGTTTTTGGCAAGTGACACCGTCATACGACAGAGTGTTAAGTTAAGCATTACTCACAACTGTGTTGTTACGGTGTTCCCAAAGCAATCAATGCAGATAATTTGACAATGTCCGGACCCTGAAGACACAAATCCCATTTGATCACTTGCAAATAACAATGTGGACAGTCTATGCTACAGATCGGATTTCAGAAACAAATTGGACTTACCTGGGGTCTGAACAAAAGCCAGAGAGTGTCTGTTTGAACGATATCGAGATAAGTGATATAAAAGGGAACATGAAAAGTAGGGAAGTAGTGTGTGGGAAAGAGAAAAATCGTGTGTATATACTGTACATGTGAACGGCGTTTGAAAAGAAATTGTAAAGAAAGTGCTAGAGGGCTAGAGAGCAGAGGAAACAGAGAGTGTATAATGTTATGTTGTGAACTGACATCCTGAAACCTTTTTCCGTTCTATCAATGTGGTTTAGTTTAAATGATATTTATAATCTCTTTACCAGATTCAGTTATGTTCATATATTAATTAATATTTTGGAGCATTTAGAAAATGTAGAAAACAATTCATATTAAACTCAACATAATGATTTAAGAAAGAATGACAGTTTTTGCTTTTCCCACAAGTCTCATGTAGGCCTATTTGCTATAGGTTTTGACAAGTCGTCAGAAGGGGAATGGGTCTAGCACAAGTTGGGATGGAAAATTAATATTTATCAGAACTGTGACAAATAGCATTTGAAAATATTTATTGGGCTTTGTCTTGAACTGTGGATCCTCAAAACATTAATATCATTGAAACTGTCAACCACTGTCAACCGCAGAAAGTGAATGGTAATTGCAAGTTCTATTTGACCCAGGTCTGTTTTTTGTCCCTTTGCTTAATTCCAGTTCGAGTCAATTTGTTGTGCAGTTGATTCAATTTGTTGTTGCTGTAGTCAGTTCATGGAGGGAGTCATTTTAATCTGCAATCATTTCATTTTTTTCTGGGCTTTTTTTCCATTCAACATTTTTACATTTTTCCTTTTTCTAGCACCTGGTGTGCAGCCTAGTAAAAAATGATCTTGGAAATATTTTATTTATAATATATATACAGTATATACTATATCCAATGAATTGGTTGGTATTAACCATGTTTGTTTTGGAAATTTGTATCCTATTTTAAACGGCAAATATTTTTCAATGAACATTTATTTTTTAGATTAGCCTATTATACCTTGCTTTATACAAGAAAATCCTGATTCTGTCATGTTGTCAGGCTGGTTCACTTTCTTTATTGCTGATCCAAGGGCAATAAAATATTGATTTGAAATGTGTCATTCCTCTGTCTGACAAAAGGTTAAAAACATAAAAGTCTGTCTTTTGAGTGGACCCTTATATGTACAGCATCACTTTTATATATGTTTACTGTCAATAATAAATTGGAAATGTAGACAACATTGCTTTTACACAATGTGCAGGTAAGTGTCTAGAGTGGCTGGCTATAGGCCTATAGTCATTAATTTGATGTAATTAGAATTTAAAACTGAATGTTGATCAACTAATTATTTTTAGTTTAGTGTTAAGGGCAATATGTGCATGATCCATTATGGAAAAGTCTTAAAATAAAATGCAACCTGTCTAAAACAGGCTTATGGTCAAAGGTGCAGGGGAGGCTATAGTCCTATTACCACAGCCTATTACCCCCCCCCCCCCCCCCCCCGATTATGGCATATATATATGCAGCATAGGCTATATTCTGCATACTTCCCATATATTGGCATAATATCTTAATATATTTAAAACCATAGCACCACCATTAGCCTTTTCATGCCATGCACCCTATAGAAGGCGCTCGCGCACCACAAGGGGTGGACGCACCTAGACTGGCTAATAAGCCAGACCGAATCAGCCGTTGGCAAAACAGTGTGATTTGAGTCTGGCTTATTAGCCAGGCTAGGACGCACCACAGTTTGGAAAACACTGACTAGGCTATAGTTATAGATCGAGTGGTGGTCCAATTTAAGTGACAAGTTCGGCTTGAGTATTTGTTACTGCTTGTAATGACAAATAGGCAGTATAGGCCTAGCCTAACGGATCATTTGGTTAGTTTACTTTAATTACCAGTCCGTTTATATGGGGGGGGGGGGGGAGAGATTCTCCCACAGCCTCAATCTACCTTGCTACCCTGCATGCGGTGCAGCGTTTATTGTTTCCTGAAAGCGGATTGGTTGAGAATCCATCGGATTACACTCTGATTGGAAGCATCTCTCTTTTCAAGCCTTGCGTCAGCTCGGTGGTTCTACTATCATGTTTTCTCCAGTCAAATAGCGCTTTTAGGATGCTGAAGCAGACACGAGCCGCGTTTCATCAGCACCACAAGTCTGAATGGGATGGAGACCCTACAGAGAAAGGTAAGCGCACCAACATTAACAACCGTTCCTTATTTCTCTGACACGCTGTTTGTACCGGCGGTGGTGACTAGCGTCTGGTGTGAGAACATGTAGGATCCACTTCTGGGCGCGTTGGCGAGTTTTCTCAGAATGTTGTCCGTCCTGCGCTCCTCAGACATTCAGCCCCCTGCCCTGCGTATATCCCCATATCCCACTTCCGACTGCCCCTCAGTAGCTTATCCTGCTGTTCTCTATATTTCATTTCCACTAGCCTATATGTATAGGTATATCGCTTACCTGGTTTTAGTTCTTTGTGTTTCAAGTTCGGATGTTATTTCAGCTCTAGGCAAACAGTGATGTCTATGTTATATTGATGGGAAGGGCTCATTATTGGCATTATACAGTGACTAGGCTATCTGTTCGTCCAGGACAGATAGGTAACGGGGCTGGCGGGGCAGGGCAGATCGACGTGTAGTCTAAACACAAAGTTCCCATCAATGGCAGGTGCTCAAAATGTGTAAATAAGTGCATAGGATATAAAAAAATATCCCATAGCCGGCTATTGATAATACAGGCTGATATTTTTTTCTTTGGACTATGTTACTTGTAATGTGCATGCATGGAAGTATAGTAGCCCAAAAATGTAGATTCTCGTAGAGGTTTTTTTCGATTCTAAACCTCTACGAGAATCTAAAAAATTTGGCTAGAAGTATAGGCTAACGCTCAAATGTCTGCATATTCATTTGTAAAAAAAAAAAAAAGCTATATAGCTATATTGAAGAACCTAAAGCATCTAAAGAAGTATGACTTTAAGCTGCAAGGTTTGGCATCCATTTGGAAAAGAACAGTATTCTGGAATATAAATTATGACTTTTGATTGAGTGAGATAAATAGTTTCAGCTGTACAATATGTAAGCTTAAGTGATTGCAGTTAAGTAAGCAAATATATACTAGATATTTCACCACATCAAAGACATTGGATAAAGTTTAGTTTTTTGCCTCATTTTAAAAATGAGAAAATGCTTAATATATGGGTATCATGGAAATCATAGAGATTTCAGAGTGTGACAATACATTAATTCTGATCAAGGCCTTTGTATGAAAATTGGCTTTATTCTGTATGAGGAAATTGTTGTCATTGTTGTCTGAGTATATCACATAGACAAAGCCAGAGGCTTGTCAGAGCGCAAAACATTTATCCTAGGCTCCTACTGATATCAAATTTATGCTTACTGCCTGAAATGTAGCCACCCCGTCCTCAAGTGAACAATAACTACAATACCGTAACTACATTTCCTTGTGAGGGTCTTTTAGATCATTATCCAGATCAAATGCTAATCCTGGTTCACATTCTGCCACATGAAGAGAATCTGTGCATCCTATTGGCTTGATAGGACAAGTGCTTGTGCTTACTGTCATGCAATCTCTGTGCTTACTGCCTTCCCCAGGCTCTACCTCCACTAATCACATTTGCTGCAAGGTGTGATTAGTCTGGTGTAGTGTAACGCCTCTCAAGCCATGCTTTAAGTAGCCTACAGTAGTGTATTTGTCTTGTCAGTATTGTTGCGCTGGTTGTGCTGCAGGGCTTATGATCAGCATTTTTATGTCATCAATATTATATCCACCCATGTCTGTTGGACCTTTCTTTTTAATAAATACATGAGAATAACACAAGGTGAAAGAGGTGAAGCAGAGAATAAAAACAAGCCTACGTTTTTATCTGTTTTTAATTGTACCCGTCACTGCCGAGTGCTGACCCCTACTCATTGGTTTGGGGATGTTTTTTTTAGATAGATTCAATTTATTGTCACTGTACAGAGTATATACTTAGACAATGAAATGAAGGGTGTCTGAGCCGCTGCAAGTGAGTGCGCCGCCACTAGTTTCTTCCTTGCAGTAGCAAGTTAGAAAAAAATGGTGTAGCTATAACCACATGTCCTCTGATATACAGCCAATTTCAGCTGACAATGAGTAGTTTCACTAGGAGGGCATAATGCATGCAGAGGAACACCATTAACCCTCCCAGTTCCACTCTCTGCTGAGCAGCACAGACCAACCTGTAGGAGTTGATAATGCAGCGACAGAAGGCTTCCCACCCGTAAACATAGTTATGTTCTCTCCACGGTGTTGGGCAGGAACTTTACCCCTGCACTAACTACCCCAATGCCTCCAAAGTAACGTATACTGTAAAATGTTGAAACTATGTGCCATTCGGCTGGTTATGAATATAAAATCACACCTGTGTGAAGTGAGTGGTGCAACTCCTTGTGGGGGTCCCCGGGGGGTCCCCAGAACTTCCAGACACACAGGAACGAGCCCAGGGTGCCTGCCCGGTTCCGGCGAGCCACCTGCGTCTTAAACAGTTGAGAAATGACCAAGTTAGCGTGTGGGGGTCCCTCTCCAGACCCCCAGGAACGTGCCCAGGGGGTTAAGAAATGACAGTTACCGTCTGGGGGTCCCTCTACTGTACTGTACTGTACTGTACTGTACTGTACTGTATATGAGTTTTACTAATTTCTAAACTGCTATCCTACACTTACATTTTGATTATTCCACTATTAACCTTCTAACATGTATAATAGTACAACATGGAAAACATGTTTTCTTTGAAAAAGTATTTAATAATATTGACCAGTTGATAAGGGGTCATATAAAATAGGCAGTGCCTTTCCAACAAACTGATTACATCCAGCTGCTCTATCAAAGTGTAGCAAGACAAATAAATAAACCAATCATTCTGCAATAGAACTGCAGACCCAGATGCAATTTTTATTCTTATCATTTAAACAATAAAAAAAGCAGACAGACAGATGTTTGTCATTCCCCAAAATGTACAGATCGCTTATGAAGATTGCTTAACTTGTTGAAAGTCATTTTCTCTGTCTACACAAGGGATGGTTTCCCTACTTCTTATCCTCTGCTGCAATAGAATTGGCTTGCTCTCTTCTTTTGCTCTTGGGCAATGCCCGGCCTAGATATTTCAGAGATGATTTTTAAGCCTCTACCACCCCTCCCCACTTGTGATATATTACCTTCTTATTGTGGTTTGTTAAACCCAAGACTATTAGGCTACTGTACAGCCCAAATCCCACTTCCTTTTCAGAAGTTCTTCTGTGTTATCCAGGGTAGGATCCATGCTTTAATGAGTTAGTGGCCCTTCAGTATGTCCACTAAGTTTTTCATTTAAGTGTTTAGTAGAAAGAAGTAACTTTCCATCCTTGTGTTGTGGTATTCCATGTCCAGTGCTTGTGTCTGATCAATCTCATATTCAATTGCCTTAAACCTTGTTTGTTTTCATAAACAGTTTTTCATATTAAATTCCCCAGTACAATAGCAAAGTTTCATAATGTTCTAGACATTATTTAACATGGCCCTTACTCTGCAAAAAAGCTATTTCTATGCTGCCTCCTAGTATTGTATACTGTCTTTGGGTTTAGGGCAGTGCAGTAGTACACTGCAGTGCGTGCACTGTATTCAAAAGGCCATGTCTGAATAAGGACTGAATCTATAGCCAAATTGTGCTTCCCTGAATGATTTATTCGCTTTTCAATGTCTGTTTGCATGGTCATTGTTGTGGATATGGCTTTTCAGAGCTGATGTTCCAACTGAAGGTCTGACTGTAACTACAACAATGCAGTTGCATTGCTGGCAAGTCTGACAGTCAAGTAATTTCTTGTTTATCCAAAACGTTTGCCACATAATACCACAGAAATGTCCCTAAATGGAGCAATTTCAAAAGTCAAATTTACCTTCTTCTGGCCTATAAGTTGAAATACCTGCTCAGTAAAATAAACCAACAAAAACAGTTCATTGTCATTATGCCAAAATTCGCCAAAATGTTTCTTGTTTCTTTGCACATTATATTCTTGCAAGTGGCTTGGTGATATAATTTAACAAGGGAACAGTATCGTTCCCTTGTTAAATTATATCACCAAGCCAAACATAGCTTTTGAATAGCAAATACTGCAATGGTATTTATTTTCATACTATTTTCTGCGTATTATGCGTATACAGTACAATGAGTACATGACTGCAGGTGTGCCCCGTTTCTGCTGTACTGGCATGATTACACTTTGACTGTGTCACATTTGGATTGTATCTGCTGCTATTTGAAATGCCTCATTCCATTGCTATTCCCTTATCTATTCTTTCTCACTTTCTTGAAACTGCAAATGGTGATGGGTGATTGTACAACAAATAATTTCTCCCACTTTTATTTTATTACACCTGATGAATATAGTTGAAGTTAAAATGCAGTTGATTTCATTTGTACACTCTTACAAATGGATACATTAATACAATCACACATTGTACTCATTGAAGCCCTCTGTGTAGATTTCATTCCAAATCCATATTATCCACACCAATAGACCAATTCAACATTGGGACTGGGCACACGTGACTGTTTCATGTAATCAATTCCCAACAGATCTCCAAACCTGTTGTTTTGGGGAGCACTGGTTTCAGTTCATTCAACTTCCTCTTGTGTGTTGGCTAGTGAGATGCACCCTAGGAGACATTTATGCTTCAAAGCGCAACAGTATTGCGCACAGAGAACAGCTGATATATGCGACTGTTGTGAGCGTAGAGGTCTGCGTGCGCGACACCATCGCGGGACGAAGCATAAATTATACTTGATGGGCTGCAGCTGCCAGTATGCGTGCGCATGCTGTTGCTTATCAGTGTGACGTCGTCTGTTAAGGCGTCTATAGTAGCCTACCATACTATTCTGTCTCTCAATCGTTACTTCTAAAAATGACACTGACATCACTTGTCTCTCACTGTATTGCCAGGATTTAAACATTTTAACAGCAGCTACTGTAAGCTAAACCATGCTGTAGAACCAAGACCCAATACCAAGCTTTTTTGACCGTGGAAGTCTATGAATAATATTCATAGATATGATATGCATACACGTGGGCCTGGTATAACAATCCACAACGAACAGTTAATATAACATAATAGGCAATATTTCTTATTAATAATGTAGATCTCAGAATAGCTGCTAATATAAAATTGTGACCATAGGTCGCAGATTACTATGAAAACCTGCAAAACAATATATGGAGGTCACGCCTCCATATATTGTTGTCAGTCCATCACCCCTCGTGACACGCTCCAAATATGGTCGTCTCAATATATGAAGACATGGAGAAGACTAGACCAACACCTAGATCTGCATATATGGAGCCGGCCTGCAACTCTACTGTGACCTCAAACCCTTTGATCTCCTTATATGGAGTGGACCTAATTAATATGTTGATCCCTCCCCACCCGTCCTTCCTCTTCGAAGTCTCCCTTTTGACTGATACCTGTCCATTCAAACTCTAGACGGGCCCGCCCCAACGTTATTAGTGTAAGCGTTGTCCGGCAGCCGAAAACTAGAATTCTCAACAGGCCTGAAAATTAAGGCCTGGGCCTTCATCAAACCCTGTACACTCAAGACACTGCCCCCACTGCCACCCATCTCATATGGAGTTGACCTGTTCTGACATTCCATATCTCTGCTGTCAGGAAGAAACCACCTAATTCCAAAATGTTCATTTTTCAGGAAATTTAAAATATAAATTTTTCAGAAAAGTCAAACAAAATCAAAGTTGGTGTTGTGACTTTATATATTGTCAAATTGTCAATGACTTCCATGAGAGGGGGAGAGGTGGTGGAGTTAGCTGCTTTAGCAGACAGTTTGAGGGTCAAATGGAGTTAATAGATTTTATCCAAAGCATTTTTAACTACTTTACATTGGTTCAATATTTCCGAAACAACACACAGACGTAGAGGGTGTTCAATAGCACAGATTTATGCAAAAACATCTAAAACCTAAAAATGTAGTTGGGAGATTTCCTCACGACAGCAACGATATGTTGATCTGACCTCATCAAATCCTGTACACTCAAGACATTCTCCACATTTGGCCACTACAGAATTCATTCCATATGTTGATCTGACCCCCATGCCAAAGCACCAGTGCTTGCCCATGTGCCGTCACCGTCACCCAGGCGGATGCGTGCATGTGACCTCTCCCTTTAGGGCGAGGTCGCTTCTCGCCCTCAGGGGGTCTTACTGGTGTATATGCCTATAAAGTAATATGTATAAGATCTCTAGCATACTGTATGTATCATGTAATTGTTTTGCCTGATTTACATATCAATCTATTTGGCTACTTGAAGTCACTATCATTAGTAGAAAGCATTACTGATTCCATTTAAGAACAGTTGAAGAAATTGAAAAAAAACACCTACCGGTACTGTATACCCAGTGTTGTTCAATGTTGCTTCTAAACGTCTTGGCTGTTTGTGGATACATCTTGACTTCATGCGTATCCTTTATTTAGCCATTTTGCCACCTACACATATCTTCGCAGCAGATATCAAACATGTAAGTGTATACTACACTGATAGTGCCAGTGCAATAGCAATGCAGTTTGCATGTTACAGTTTATATGGAATTGACTAAAACAGTATTTGACAGGCAGAGCGTGTATTTTGAGGTTTCATCTGGATTCGTCCCCGACTCCCCACCCTCCAATTCTTTCACTGCTGTAACAAAGACACCCAGTGCACTTCATATGGAACCTCTGACCTTGGGCTAACACTAACGGTTACAAAAGTCTGAATGAATATGCAGACATACAGTAAGCATACTGGCTCATTGCTGCGGATTTTAAGATGACAAAAGATGTTTTGAAGGCTTGGTTCTTTATGGTTGCATTTAGATATGCTGTCCATGCAACCCTTGTGTGCTGAATGGTACAGTGTTTTCAGACATATTCATGTAAATCTCTGCAAGCTGCTAAAGCTTGTACAGGATTGTAGGGATTTAAATGGAGACTTTTGTTACTTTACATTTAATACTTTACTTTAATATGCTACGGTAGGAGGCATTCTATGGGCATATTAGATCATATTAGATGTCATGTCTGTTGTCCCTTTTATGGTTTGAAACAAGCGTTTAAAATGTAAACTGCTTATTTAGTCAGCCTAGTGCCATGTTTTCCAATTGTAGCCGGGGGGCAGTACTGGCTGACTATTTTGCAAACATCTGTAGGTTTCTCGGACTACCTTTACTTTTTGGATACAATGTTGCGAAAAGGGTCATTTTCACTGACCTTTGCCGGACTCAACCTCTGCCGGGACCCTATATGCAGCGGAACCTCATCTCGGAGCTATCATGGAGACTGAGGTTCCAAACAGGGCTACCAACATGCAAGCCTAGTAATAGTAAGAGAGGTAGTGAGTTGACTGTTGACTGTTTCGTGGCATGATTTCTTTGTGTAAGAAAGAAAATAGGGTCCACTTGTTGCATGGTGGCATGCTCACGCGCAAGACGTAGTTGAGGGGCCCAAAAGCTCAAGGAATAGAGTTTTTATGTCATGCCTTACTTTTTATTTGTATTTTTTCTATTCATTTAGTCATTAAGGTCCACCTAATCCAAATGAGAGGCCTGTTCTGCCGGAAACATCGTGAAATTTGTATACGACACCAGAGACAACCTACTCAAACTAGGGGGTTTTCATGATTCTGAATCCATTCCAAGCATTACATTTGGCCATAGCCACTTTTTAGCCCAAGGAGTGTTTAATGCTTGTTATGGATTCAGAATCATGAAAACCCCCTAGTTTGACATGTCACATGCTACGTACTTAAAGCATAATGAAATTTGGAAAATGTTGCCATATATGATTCCGGCAGAGCAGGCCTTTTATTCTGTGGACCTTAATGACCAAATTAATAGAAAAAACACAAATAAAAAGTATGGGATAGGCCTGGGCCATGGCTCAATGGTCCAGGCACCTTGGCTGGTAATCCAGTCTTGCAGTGCTCCACTCCCGACTCCGACGGCCCTTACTGCATGTCTTCCCCTCCCCATCTCTTTCCCCATTTCCTGTCAGCCTACTGTCTGTGCCTCCATTAAAAATATAAAGTAAAAACATTTAATAAAAATAAAAAAGTACGGCATGACATCAGGTCTTCTCAAATTTTGGGCTCCCTGGCTATATGCATCACATAATTCTGTGGCTGTAGGGGTTTGACACATGCGCAGTACGCAGTAGGGTCGCCCTCTACTGGGCAAAATCAGCAGCAACATCTCAGTTTCAATCTAAGTTTAAGGTGAGACACCCCAGGTGAAATCATGATTTTTCTTTTTTTTTTTTTTTTGCTATTTTGCTTCCTAAACATGTTTTCTTTCAAACTAAAGCAAAATACACATTAAAAATACAGATTTAGATGTTTAGTTGGATAGTTTATTTTAGCCAATGACAGCTCGTTTTTCGGGGTGAAAAGCCACCATCTCTATTTTCATGATTGGTTGTTGGTACAAAGGAAGTGACCATATTTGGATCAGACCACAGTCAGCTTGAGGTCCAGACCTTTCCAATGATATATGCCATTATATGTTGTTGCCAAGGTTTGGATGAGATATTTTGTCTCAAAATAGTGGCTTCAAATAAAACGTTTTGGAATTTTACAATACAAATCTTTAAAGGCCGTTTTCTCAAAATGAGTTTTCCTCATACTTGGGACAAAGAATCTCCACTTCAGTTGAACTCACATACACGAAACTTTCCAGTCTTATTCCTAACTATATTCCGCAGACATTTACACATGGATTTGTTGATATATAATTCACAGCCTGATTTACATCACATTTTATACCAAAAAAATGCCGAAAATTGGGTTTTTTATGCCTGTTGACACTATTTTCTGATTTGTGGAGTGATAATTAGAGATATCAAAAATCCCATGTGTAATTTTCTTTGTCTCTAATGTGTCAACAAAATGAAATGATAATTTTGAACCTGGCTTTATCCGATCTTCAGATTTATCGTCCCGAAATGTATGCAAATTAGCGCATATAATGCCTAATTTGCATATTTAAACATATAATTTCAGAAAACTTGTAATACAAAAAATCTTAGTTTTAATATAAGTAATCAATTGGAGAAGTTTCATTGTGATAGCTATTATTTAACTTTTTTCCCCTATTCACCTGGGGTGTCTCGCCTTAAAGGAACACATAAAAGTTGAAAGAATGAAAGGTAGTTTATTGGATTTCTCCATGGCATATTTGTGCACTACTGGCGTGCCATTAGGAGGCAAAACGCCTGGTCAATTCTAACTATAGGATAGGATTAGCGGTAGCTTTGTGTTGCAATCAGCGGCAGCTGTATGCCGTGCTCATATGGACAGACAAGACCCACAAATACACAAAGCCACTTGTAGAAACGCATGCAGGCATCGCTTATGCCGGGGCTCCACCGGGCGCGTCAGCGGCGCGTCACCGTCAGGGAATGTTCCCTTTTTAATCAATGAAGGGTGGCTCCACTGCCTACGATGCGTTGCGTGACTGCTTTAAAATTGCCCCGGTTCATTTTTTGACGCACGCACGCACACACACGTCCAGTGGAGCCCCGCCGTTATATAGCATTGGGTAAATACTGTAGCACCTGCTGCAGCTTTACCTTTTTTATTTGATTTGATTGATTGATTTTTGTTTGATTGATTGAAGTATTTATTAACAGTTTGCAGAATTACAGTACATTTCACGCACAACTCAATACAAAAATCTGTTAACTGTGAGTGGACGACCCAATAAAACTACACTTGTTTACAAGAGGATCCACCCCCATTTGATTAGGCCCGAACTAAGATGTACATGCAAAATCTAACTGGAACAAAATAAGGGAGTTGGCCACCATGAGCTCCACTGCAGCCATCTATCGGGCGTCGCGTTGCGTCTCCTGTGCATGATATCAGCTGTAACTTAGTATATTCATAACTGAGTGAGTGTTAGTGCCACAGCAGAGAGTGCAGACTTAGTCATGCACTAAATGATATGCCATAGTGGGGGAACGTGTTGGCAATACAACACAGAGTGTGTGGGCGAGTCTGTCAAAATAGACTCGCTTCACCAACAGATAGAGACTCTTTTAAGTAGGGCTATGAATCTTCGGCCACTGTATCACACGATTCAATTTTATTCCGATTATTGGGGTCACGATTGATCGAATCGTGAACACAACATAATTGCCTTGATGCAAGTAACATTAACAAGTGTCAGTTAGACAGTGACAGACACACACACACACACACACACACACACACACACACACACACACACACACACACCCCTCCTGCTGAACTGAACAGTGACTGCAGTTAGTTATACATACTGGTGTACATAACTGTATAAGAACCACATGTTCACAGTCAGACATACACACATACACACAAAGCCACACGATGGAGTGGTTAGCACCTCTCAAAAACACGAAAATTATTAGATTTTTAACCGATTTATATGTTTATTGACAATGTTTTACATGTACAGAACATACACACAATTATAATACACCAAACCATCAAAAGGATAAATGCAAGAAAGCATACCGGTAATTATTTCCATGGCAGTCCCTTAAAAATGAAAAGCCACAATAAGTGAGTGTGTGTATGAAATGTATAAGAATAGTGATTTCTACATGAATCGATTTTCAAACAACCCTACTAATACATTTTCTTTTGCTATACTGTGGGTATAGAAATAAATAATCTTCTGTTGCATCTGTTTACTCCAAACAAGATGCTGTACACCTAAACCATTGATGTTGACAGAGGCTTTTGATCAACAGTCATCAGCACACAACACTTTTCTTTTCTTGGTATTAGGTAGGCCTAAATGAATAGTACAGGCCTACAGTTTATTGAACCAGAAGCTCTTTTATAGCTGTTATTACTGATTTTGGAATTGAGCGTCTGTCTTACTTTTACCTTAGCTAATAAAAGCTTAATAGATGTGGGAAGCCCTTTAGGCATCAAACATATCCCAGTAGAAAAGGTACGTCTAGTGAAATTGCCGCCTTAAAGCCGGTTCCTAGTATAGAAGTTCATTGTAGTGAATTATAGATCTCTTTCAATACCACTGTTCTGTTTGTGAGATCTTCACAATCAGTGTCAACATACTGTAGGCAGTAGAGGTTTCTTATCTACTCTTAACAGGTTGATTGTGTAGCCTCAACAGGGTGTTTCTCAACGGGGGCAGTACAGACCTCCAGGGGGGGTGTAGTTTAATTGCGACCGCATGTCGCAATGAAATGAAAATCTGCATCCTGCGTCTGTCAGTCATGCCTCGTGACACACTCCATATATGGCCAATTCAGAATTCATTCCATATATTGATCTGACTTCATCAAACCCTTAGATCTCCATATATGGAGCTGACCTGTATTGACATTCCATATGTTGATCTGACCTCAACAAACGCCTAACTCTCCATATATGGAGCTGGCCTGTTATGACATCACAATGATGACTCGACCAGCTCAACAGCTATCCAAGGTTTGATGAGGTCAGTGTCGTGACTTGTGATTTTCATATTTGGAGAAGACTGAATCATTATCTAGATTTGCATATTTGGAGGCTAATGGAGCCGGCCAGCAACTCTAAATCTGTCACCAGATTTATAGTTTAACTCCTGTTTTATAGTTTTATAGTTTAACTGCCGTATTAAGAAGGTCTGTTGTTTCAGTTTCTTACTGGTATATTCAAGTGCACATTTTCTTTCATCCTAGACTCGTTTTCATTAAATTGAGGCATGGTTTCTGAATTGTGTGTAGTTTTTATATTGGGATGACATTGGCTAGATTTGTAAGTGTAATACTTACTGGCCATGATACTGACATACTTCAGTTTCATAGTCAGTATTATGACACTGGTATCATAATGAGATGATGCTGATCATGATTCTGACCATGCACTGACCACGGTACTGACATGGTCAGTATCCACTATCCAATAAATACAGTGCCACTAAAGTATTCTATCTATCAATATATCTAGTATCATGGTCAGTACCACACTGACCATTTTGAGAGGTAATGACTGAATTAATTTTCTTGTGGACTTTGTAGATGGAGCTGTTTAAGTGTCCCTTCAGTCTGGCAGAACAGAGCCCCGCTGTAATCCTTAAACTAGATGCTTTCTGAATGTCAATCTGTCTCAGTCAGCTGGCAAACCCCACAGGCTTTTACTGTCTCAGAGCTCAGTTCAAATCTGATTTATTTGCCTGCTCGGCCTCGTGCTACAATTTTGAATGCCTTTCCAATATGTTCTGAGATAACAAAATTCTCTTGAGAAAAAATAAGCTAAATCAGGGTTCCTTTCTCCAAGGCCCGGCCCCAAACAAGGACTTTTTTGGATCCTGATAAATTGACATTACCTTCATATCTTAGAGCAGAGGTGTTCAGATTGGATGGTAAGAAAAAGTATGTCTCTCAGTCTGATTTGACTTATTCACAGTGACAGCATGCAGTAGGTATACGTAACGTTTTTCTGTCACCGTTATCAAAGTAGCCATACTGTAGTTACCTACAGTATATACGGTATGTTCTGTAGTTGTCTCTAAGTCACTGAACCATGAGCATTAATGTGTATGTTTATAGAAATGAAACATAGAAAGAAAAAAATACACGCTGAAGAAGGCTTGACGCCGAAACGTGTCCGTGTTGATCTGCCGTGTTTATCCTTGCTGTATGAATTAAAAATGGACTTCAGAATGCTGGCTACTTCTTTCTAACTGTGAATCTTCGTGAGCCATGCATAATACAGACTGAGAGTGCTCTTCTATAGAAATGAAACATTGCTATCAATTTAGACAGGGAAAGATTGAGGAAAAAAATCTTAATGCAGGAGGGAAATATGTTAAGTCATGGAGTAAATTTGTTCTCTCTGCCTGCAAGAACAGGTCCCTCTGGACCAAGCTAGGGTCCCTGCGTTTAAACAGCCTCCGAAGTTCCAGTGTTCCACTCACAGCTAAATGTTTAATATGCGCAGTTGCGCACTAGTGCCCAAATGAGGCAGGGAGCATTTTCACATTCTCAAGAAAACCAAAGACTTCTTCACCTCTAGTCTGTTCATTTTCATTCATTTCACTGAGCTTCATAATGAGCTGTAGTCAAGGCATGCTAATACGTTTGTACAGTACTTGTTTTCTTTACAGAGTTAACTGGTTCTTTATACTGTGCAGAGACTGCAGTGCAGAGTGTCAGAACAGCCAGCTCCATATAATGGTGATAGGTCCAGAGGCTTTTGTGTGTGTGTGTGTGTGTGTGTGTGTGTGTGTGTGTGTGTGTGTGTGTGTGTGTGTGTGTGTGTGTGTGTGTGTGTGTGTGTGTATTTATATATATATATATATATATATATATATATATATATATATATATATATATATATATATATATATATATATCATGGTTAGAATGGAGTTTTAAGTTACAATGGGTTTGTAATGGAAAGGGGGAGTGTCTGATAACATTTATATCTAAATACTGAATCAAGCAACCGAAAAACTGTTTGGGCTGCTCCCAAAAGCCTTATAGCTGGGGGCGCACTTGTAAAGTTTTGGCTTTTGATGAATTTTGGTGTGGTGTTAGGTATGGGTATAATGATTTTAAAAAGCTGTGCAAACGTATTGGGAGCGCCCCCTAGTGGTCTGTTTACACAGACTCAAATATTAGACACTTATAGGTATGGTTGAAAACCAAAATAATTGATAAAATACATTTTACAATAGATTCTGTTACTATTGGGTGTGCTAAATAACATACTAAAATGTTAGGAAAAACGAACAACCAGAAAGGCATCGTTTTCAAGATGGTGTCCATGGTGGCTAAAATGATCTAAAATGCAAAAATCATAACACACTGCCGGGAGCTAAAATGCCTATAAACTGTATGAACTGTGATTAATGTAAAAAATCATCTATTATATATTATATTATCATCTATTAGTATATGATAAAATGAAATATCGCTTTAACTATAATAACCCTGCTGTATACCAGACTTTAAAGATGGAGTGCCACAACTTTTGTATTTTTCCAGTTTTTCATGTGTCTATGAGTTGACAGTATTTCATTAGACACCCTGGAGTCGTTTTTATGTGCAATGGTGTATTAACTTTGTATTTAGGTTTTCTTCCTGGAGGCTGAACCCTTTACAGTCAAACGGGCCAATGAAATAAACAGTAATATAGTGACATCACATTATCAGCACCTCCCCTAACCCCTCCCCCTTTATCATATAACTACAGCTGTGGGTGTGGCTTCAGTTCAGGTGGATCACCACCCATCACCACCCACCAGGCAAACCAGGCATACTTATTTTAGGCAAATTTATTTTATCATAAAGTATGACCAACATTTTTACGGTATGCTCTAATTACTGGTGGTGATCGGCAAACGGGGATATGATAAAACTCAGACTTTGTGCCTTTTTTGCATCTGTGTTTATAGTGGCAGAGAATGGAAATAACAAGTCGATAACGATAAAACAGAATTCTGCAAAGCAATAAAAACCAAGATTTATCTGGTTATTGCTTGTTGTGTTTATCCCATTCTGTGCCAGTTTGTTGATGCGGTCTCTCCAGTGTGTGGTTAGTGCAAACAATCTTCATCCAAGCCGTTTGGGCTGCGGTGGCCTGTGCTCTCCACAGTCAAAGTAAACCTTAAAAGCTTTGATCTAGGATGATTACAGAGAAATCAGATGCCACAGAGCACAGTGTTCTCCCCCTTTCTCCAGGATATATGCCAATGGGAAGGTGACAGTACAGGCACTGAGAAATTGCACAGGGCCTTCTGGAATTGATATTCCTGAAGAAAAAAAGCACTTCAATTTGTAGCTTCACATATATATCTTTCATGTAGCTGGCTTCCATTGAAAATGAATCGTAGGCTGCATCTTTGCATCTGCCTGTCTGAAGTCTGAACGCAGTGTCAAGCTTCAGACTCAGAGCGATCACTTTTCACAGCCATCTGCAAATGATCCTTGACACCGCATAAATCCAGAGTGCTAAATTTAATTCTGAAGGTGTCAAAATGGACCTGGATTAATTAACACTCCCAGAGTTAAAGCAACTCTCAGGATGTAGTCAAGGCTTGTAGGCTTTTGAGTGGAATAGAAAGATTTGAACCCATGAGACGGTCTTCCAGCACCAGATGATCTCACTCCCCTCAAGCATTCCTCCGGCAATTCCTCTTTACTCGGCAGCTTGGCAGAGCTTGTGGAGAGCTCTTGGAAGCCATGTGTTCTATTTATTTGGTTTCATAGGAAGAGGAGCCCTTTATCTTATAAATGCAGTAATTGCAGAAATATTATCCTATGTATACAAATTACTGTAGTAATTCTATTAATTTTTGTAATGCAGTAACACCTGTTGCCACTCACTGTTATCCATCAGAAAGGATACAAGGTTCCTCAGTTCCTTGAAAGGCAACAGTGATGACACACACACACACACACACACACACACACACACACAATGCGGTTTATCATTCAGCATTAAGATTCATCATTTGCCCGGTGAGAAGGGATCAGCAATAGTTTTAATTATTTACAATGTTAATCTGCAAAAGCTCCTATCCTGTACCTGTTCACAAACATGGCTCACCTCCTGTCCCTGAGCTCAGATCTCTCAGATTGTTGGTAGCCACTGTACCTGTTCACAAACATGGCTCACCCTGCAGGTAGATCGGCTTTCTGTTGCTGTGCCTTAAATACTTGAAATATGCTTCAAAAACACTACAATGCAGTGCCAAATCATGTTTAATTGCTAATTTTAGCGACTGCTTTTAGGTTTTTATAGTTTTTTCACTCTGTGTTCTCATTGTTTTATGATTCTATTTTATGTTATATTGTCAATTCATACACATTTCTTTCTTTAGTGCTGCTGTGTTTTAATTGATCTAGCCATGCACTATTGTACTAATTTGATTTTAATTATCTGTCTGTATCTTGGCACCATTGAAATTGAGGGTTTTCCCCTCAATGCGTTTTCAGAGGTTTTAAATAAATAAAAGATGATGATGATACAGGAATAATTGTTTGACGCATCTAATGACAAAACTTTACTTAATTCATCAGCCACCATGACTGCTCATTTGAGATGGTTTTCCTGAAAAGCAGAAAAGGAAGTAAAAGATAAATATATTTTTCTGAAAGAAAATCTGAAAAACCTTCTCCAGGCTAGTCAACTTCTGCAGTAGGAAAACTATTTTGAAAGCGCAATGATTTTTTTCATTATGGGTAGAGTCTGCAAGCCCACTAGCAACCCCTAGAGTCTGTGCTGTTATTTTGGTGTAAGCGTGGTGCCAGAGGAAAGTTCTTGGGGTCATCAAAATGAATACCTGATGATTTTCACTCGATAAACAGAAGAGCGACACGAATGATTACAATTCTAAACACATATCTCTGGACAGAATACTCCAGGCTCTTGGTACTGATACTGTAGAAAATGTTCATCACAAAATGTGCAAAATTTCAATTTGTGATCAATGTTTAGTGAGAATAATACGGGATGTTTATACTACAACAAAACGTTTAGCATCTCATTTGCTGGCTTGTAGTATTTAAAAAAAGAATTCTGTATGTGCAAACCACACCACCTGAAACTCAGTACTGAGCTATTCGATGATGCCGTGCATACAGATGCGTGTGTGTCGTACAGTAGGTGTGTACAACTGTTTGTGCGTGCGTGCATTTGTTTGTTTGTGTGAATTTGTTAATTTGTGTGTGTGTGTGTGTGTGTGTGTGTGTACACTGTCTATGTGCACACATGCATGATTTAGTAACTTTTAATTGGTTCGGTAACTTCGGTTTATTTCCTACTCCCTTCACAGCTGCTCTTCGCATACGCAATACACAGAGCTCTACATATGGATGTATGTATACATGTCTATCGTTACGTGAAGGATAACATTTCCGCACCATGGCTTGCATATACAGTCGATGGGGGTAAAGTCTAGCCAGGTCCACCTCTGAAACCTCTCTCTCGCAACTGGTCTGTAACGAGCTCCCTCCGAGGCTACACTGCAGCAGACGGAGATGGGCATCAGCCCCTCGGCTGCTGTAGCTTCCTCATTAGCAGTGGTGGAAAAAGTTCTCACATTCTTTACTTAAGTAAAGTAGTATCACTACTGCAATATAGAAATACTCCGTTACAAGTAGGGATGTCCCGATCACGTTTTTTTGCTCCCGATCCGATTACGATCATTTGATTTTGAGACATACCGATACCGATCTTTCCCGATCCAATCTTTATATTGTACTTGAGGGAAAGTATACAAAAGTATTGGCATCAAAATGTAAACGTAATCCCCGGAGGTCACAAGAAAAGCAGAGATTGAAATTCAGGAAATACACCGAAAGGGGAGATTCTCCCCCAAGCTAGTCTCATGTAGCCAGGCAACTATTCTAGAATCTCCGAATGCTATACAGTATAGAGTCTGGAACTACACCTCCCGAAATCTGAATGAGGAAGCTGTCATTTCCGTTATATAAAATATATTTTAAAATATCTTTACATTTATTTACTTTTCTGCTAAGCAACAAGCTATGCTTAGGTGATTTCTATTTAGGCTATATTAGGATAAATCTGCGCGACTGTAAAGACGAAACGGAAGTGAGGAGGAGGCTTCACTTCTGCTTTATATTTGACTCATGATAGAGCTTCTAATATTCTATTGCTCCAGATTGTATGATGGAAGCATTTGAAAATTGCGAGAGGCAACAGTCTGGCAACGCGAGACTACAGCTAACTGCACTCTCCTGACCCGCTTCCTCCTTCACCTTTTGGGTGAACTGCACAGCTGGATTTAAATTGGCTGCTGTTGCACACTGAAAATGTAAGATCTACTGTACAAGCTCACACACATGTGAGTATAAGTATGTGACACTCACTGGTATAGTGAATATAGTGAGCATAGTGCGTATAGTTAGTATATAGTGAGTATACTAGTGAGCATAGTGCGTATAGTTAGTATATAGTGAGTATACTAGTGAGCATATAGTGAGCATAGTGAGTATAGTGCGTATACAGTATAGTGAGTATACAGTAGTGGGTATATAGTGAGTATAGCGAGTATATAGCGAGTAGGGTTGATCGGAAATCGGGGCCGATCACGCCATTTTCAAATGATCGGAATCGGATCGTTAGCCAAAATACGTGATCAGGACATCCCTAGTATCAATATTATATCCATATCATGAAATTGTCTGTGATTTGGGATATTGTACTATTGTGATATGGCATAAACGTGTTCTATAAAATATGAATATCGGATTGGATTATTGTTTCAGTAAAAATTATGCCATTTTAGCTGTTTTGGCAGTTCTGTGCCATCGTTCTTCACAAAATTCGCCAATATGGTAGAGACCGTGAGAATCGCTCAATGAGTAACGTGTTATGATTTGCTCAATCCATACATGCAAATGGAGTGTGATGTATGATGATATGATAAGAGAGCGCCCCTCACTTCACAAGTGTGATTTTTTCATTTTGGGCTTGACCCCGTCTTATAGCTGCTTGCATAGAACTAATTTATTATAGAGGTGTAACAACATATTTGCATTGGTATACAGAAGTTTGAAGCCATTTCTCATAACATTATCATTGCCTATCCACACTTCCACATACAATAAATTTGAAGCAAATGTCTATGTTTGTGTGCAAATGGTTTGTAGGGAAAAACTAAGGGTTAATCAGTCAGTATCCCAGTTCCCCAAAAAGACTCCACTGTATCATTTTCACTGTCCCAAAGCAGACCTGCAGCTACCTGTTCCCCTCTATAATTAGGCTCTGGAGGGCTAATGTTTCAGTAAAAATTATTAAGTAAAGGATCTCTTTTTATATCCGTAATGACTCCTGTGTCAAAGGCATTTGCTAGCAAGGTTGACACTGGACAAATCCTTTTTCTAGGTTCTTCTTGGTCGTTCACGGCTGCACAGTACGACTCTGTGTTTATTTAACTATGAGTGTACACATTTACTTACTGTATGTGTCTGTCAGATTTCATCTTGAATACTCAACCGGTAACCTGTATTGCTCCCCTTGGGGATATTTGTTTTCTGCATTCCAAAGTATTAGGAGCAGTGCTCCCTGGGGGAACTCTGGGAGCAGTTAGGTAGGGGTCCGGTGTCTTACTCAAGGACACTCAAAAACAGGAGGAGCCTGAGATCTTACTGGGGACTTTACGGTTCCTGGGTGACTGTATAACTCCTGAACCAAGGCTACCCTATTGATTCCTACTGTATTGTGTGTTGTCATATTGGATTCCAAATGTAATTACTGACCGTCAAAATAGTTTCCCCAGTTTTAAGTATACAATGACGTCCTAAAAATCATTTTCAGAGATGACAACCAGGCTAGAACACATGGCAAGGGCTTAAAGGACCTATAACTTTTGTGTTTTTGTGGCTCCCATATGTGTTTTCTATCCCCACAAATAACCACTTTTGAACAATCAGGCTTTCATATCATATGGGTGCTTAAATGAAAATTGCTCTCAGGAACAGCTCTACTGATTTTGTCCTCATCGTGATGTCATCAATGTCACCCTGCTTTGTATAATTCCTCCTCTTCTTCAGTCTTCAGTTCCAAATTTGCGATTCCAAATTTGCATTTCCACTTTGTTTACAATGTCCACCACTGTTGTTTTTCCAAGCTTGCATGGAATGGAAACAACCCTGGTTTTATCTAGCATCAGTATTATAATGACTCAAATATTAAATAATCTGCATATCAGCACCCCCACCACCTCAGGACATTGTGGTAAAGTCCAGAAAGAAATGACAAGAACTGGTTATATCAGGGTGGTGTTTGAGGCTCAAACCATTAGAAATAACTTTGAGGGACATAGACAATATGATATTAAATATTAAAAGCAGTTTAAAAAAGGATGTTATTTGCGCTTTAAAGATTAACACTGGATAGGTTGTCTGCTTAATTATACCCAGAGGTGCTAGCTTATGTCTCAATATCAGCTTTGGCCCCCTGACTACATTGCAGTTTTGGATTGGAACTGTGGTGCCAATAACAGAGACTACATTTGGCAATTGTTGGCAGCATTCATGACAGAAGGCAGGCTAATTGTTAGATAATTCCTACATGAATTCACTACTGCCTAAATTACAGAACGATGGGAAAGGCCTAATAACTTTAACAGCTGCAAATGGGTTTAGTACATTAGAAACTTGTGATAAATGCAGACAAGACTTTCACTGTGCCATGTCCACTTATGATCATTAACTCAATTAATGAGTTGAGCTTTAATATCACTTTAATTTCATTGTTCACTGCCATAACATAGGCAACATATAGGGAGATACGTCGTACGTCGGAGCGAGTGTGAGTGACCTCTTAACGGAGAGTGACTCGGCAGGCGGACACTTACTGTATAGTGCCTCAGCACTCCCATTGCGATCCATCACTGGCATGGTGCAAGACTGCAGCGTAAAATGTGTCTTTGCTGCGTACAGTAGTATATCATGGGCTGAGCATTGCACACTGGCATGCCTCTGTTTGAAATGCTACCATAGTATTCCTTCCTGTCACGTCTGCTTTCGTCTGGTTGCCTATCCACTACCGTTTTGCGACCTGTTATAGCACCTGATTAGGATTAAAACAATAATATTGGATGGCAGTTCTTCTAGTGGGAATGTGCATGCAACATTTCATGGCAATCAGATGCTGCGTTCCTGATTTGTGGCATTTTGTGCATAACGAGCCACTCCCGCAAGCTAGATAATGATTTGGACAAAATTTGTTGGAGTAATAACAAAAAAATAAATAAACAAAAATGGAACTCATGGTGGTGCTATAACAGGACGATTTGAAAACGTTGGCTGTTTACAGATGGACAGACAGACTCACAGTAGTGAAACGGATACACGCATTGGCTTGAATTAGACTTCAGATATCGCAAGCTTCCTCTGTTGGCACTCATACACATAACACAAAGAATGGAGCTATAATTTTGACAGCAAAACCTTTTTTTTACCCCATGACAGAAGTAGCCTAAACTGTGACAACCTGAGTGTAAACATCTCTTAGGTATAATGGGCCCTATGCATGTCTAAAGGTGCGTTCGGACTTGGATGGTTAGAGCGGTGCGATTACATTCAAAGTCAAGACGAGAATTGCGCGTACAAACGGGACGAACCGTGGCGAATTTATACATCCAGGTCTGAACGCAGCTTTAGTACCAGGTCTTATAACTTAACTTAAGACCTGCAGGTGTGGCCAGGGCCAAATTAGCCATTGGGCCGGAGCGGGACTAGACTGCACGGTACTGGGTTTAGGCCTTCATTGGTGTTAAATCTAGGTAAAAAGATAATAAGAAAAATAATTCTCAGCCCAGGGTTAATCCAAATGAGACCATAAAGGTCTCATTTGGACAATGTATTCTCTCAGAGTTTAATTAACGCTCAGGATAAAATAAGTTTTTACTGTGTAGCTTTCAAAACTGTTAACGATAATGAACATGGCAATGCAAATAATTATATTCCTGACTCCTCAGTCCTCACAGGGGTCTAGACTGGACACATGGCCAGTTCCTTGAAGAACATTGGATCTCTTGGAGGAATTAGCTTCACTGGCTCTGTGGCTTTTGGCCATCTGCTTTTAAAGGAGAGAAAATGCTAATCAGGAGCTGCAGTAAAGCATGCCTTGTGGGGAATCTGCATAGCTTTTCCATTTGACGTTGAGTTGAGTGCAATTGAGGAAATGTCTTAAAATGATTTAAACGCTTGTTTGTTTTCAATCCATTTTGCTTTCTGGTTCTAACAGTCCTGCATTTTAAAGGCAAATGAACACAAGTAAAGGGTGCACTGTAGCTGTCAAATGAAATGCAAAATAAGTGCCGTGTCACCTAATTTGCGTATTTATTCGCTCTGCTGCTGTTTAGTTGTCCATTAACTTCCAAAGTGCTTGGCATTTAAGGGAGGTGTGTTAATTGTCCCTTTTCACCTTACATGGACCCTATAGCTGTGTTGATTTTTTTTCAATGTTGTGTAAAGAACTTGAGAGCGGACCAAACTTTGCCAGAGCTCATGTTTGTGCAGCGACGGCTCCAGAAAATTGTGACAGAGTGCTATGGGGGGGGGGGGGGGGGCTAATGAATCTTGGTTTACATAGTCAATTGGGCTTGTTTTGAGGGGGGGGGGGGGGGGGGGGCTTAAGGGGGGATAAGCCTCCACCAGAGGGTGGGTGACCCCTTGCCGTCACTGGAGCCGTCTCTGTGTTTGTGTACTAGCATGAAGGATATGTGTCCTCTAATCTAGTGACTAGAGTCTAGTCAGCAGCACATCTCTGTGTCCTACATGCGCCCCCTATGGGAGATGGGAGAGTAGTACTGTCCACTGCCATGCCCTGTTAGTCCTGCAGTCTTGCTGGCTCTCTAATAGCTCTGTTGGGTCTCTCTGCTCCATGCACGGTTGTGCGTGCCGCGCTTGTGCACGCACACACACGTACACACACACAGCCAAGTCACATGGTTGGTGAGGCAGCAAAACATTAATCATTTACTATGGAAAGTTGGTACACAGTAATATAAGTATGAATTAATTCAAAATACACCAAGTGGGACTCATCTTAAAACTGTTGTCCAATCTTCATTGCTTGATGATTAATGGAAATCAAGGGTATGAGTGGGTGACAGAGAGGCCACTGTAATTGTGTTTGCCTCAGCTTGCCTTGAACCATAAATTATACAGGGCACTATACTCATGAAAAGGGAATGCGGGTGCCGTGGAGGCAGGTTTTACCACAGGGATTGGCAAAGGAAGTGGGCTGTTTCGTCTGTTCCATGTGTTGACTCTCGGTCACAAGATATTGAACTTGAATGCATATTTCATGACATGGCTTAGGAAGGGAGGGAGAGGAAAGGGGCAGTGAGTTGGAGAGCATGTCTGCTTTTTAAACTGCATACACATTAAACAAGCCCCAAAAACTCAGGGGTGTCATCACAGAAGTGACATTTTGTGTTTTTTGTGGTGTATGTACGTATGTACTTCAACTTCAACTTCAAAGAACTTTATTTTTCCTTTCGGAAACTTCTTTTGTGCAGTGGTAAAGACAACAGAGATCACAGTACACACAAACACAGATACTATATAAAAGATCATAAAAACGACTTTTTAAGAGGAACTACTTAAAAGCATAATATATTAAAAATCTGTTCTATAAGTACTAATAATTAAAAATCTAAATATTTACTGTATGCAACCTATGAGTTCACTATAGTCCATCAGGTGGAAAGGGGGGGTTGTTTGTTAGGGATTCCAACGAGGAGGAGGGGGGGGTTCAGCCTAGGTGTTCAAGAGTCTGATGGAGGTGGGCATGGGCACAAAGCTAGCTGAGCCCCTTTTAGTGAGTTTTGATGCTCTGTATCGCCGGCCTGAGGGCATTAGTTCGTAGTGGTTATGGAGGGTGTGTGTGTTGTCCTCAGCTATTTGAGAGGCCTTCTTTATTGTCCGTTTTTTATGGATGCTGCTGAGTGACTCCTGGTCCCTCCCAATGATCTTGCCGCTGATCCTAACCACCCTGTCGAGAGGGTTCCGGTTGATGGCACGCATCACACCAAACAATGATGTGATGTTGAAGGTCATTATGGATTCTACAAAGGACTTGTAGAAGGCCTGCAGGATCGATGGTCGGACCTGAAGCTTCCTCATCTTCCTGAGGAAGAACAGCCTTTGTTGACACTTGGAGTGAATGTTCTCTGCGTTGGTCTTGAATGTGAGCTTATGGTCGATGGTGGTGCCGAGGTATTTGTACTCTTCGACACGTTCTATTGCCTGGCCATTTATCTCTAGGGCCGGAGGTGGAGTGGGCGGGCCCTGCCTAAAGTCCACCAGCAACTCCTTAGTTTTGCTGGGGTTTAGGTCCAGGAAGTTGTTGTTGCACCACTCAGCAAAATAGTCCATTACCCCAATGATGCGGTTATTGGTGTTGGTGGTATCGACAATAACCGTGTCATCTGAATATTTGATGAATAGCATGTCAGAGTCTGGGCTGCTGCAGTCATCTGTGTACAGGGTAAACAGGACTGGTGAGATGACAGATCCTTGTGGTGCCCCGGTGGACACAGTCCTGTTAGAGCTGTAGTTGCCATTGAATCTGACGGTCTGGTGTCTGTCTGTGAGGAAAGACAGAATGAGCAGTATGAGGTGGGAGTTGACATTCATCCGGAGGAGTTTCTGTCCCATCAGGTGAGGCTGCACTGTGTTAAATGCACTCGAGAAGTCCACAAATACCATCCTGACAAAGGACTTGGGCTTCTCCAGCTGTGCGTAGGTGTGATGCAGCAGAGTTATCACTGCATCATCCGTGCCTCTCTGCTGCTTGTATGCAAACTGGAGTGGGTCTGTGAACCCACTAACCTCCCTCTGTAGCTGGGGTAGAATGAGCCTCTCAAAGCTCTTCATCACCAGAGATGTTAAAGCTACAGGGCGGTAGTCATTATTGCAGGTGGGGTTAGTTTTCTTAGGGACTGGGCAGATGGTGGAGGACTTCCATATGGTTGGTATGGAGTGTTCAGACAGGGAGCGGTTAAAGAGATTGCAGAAGACCTCGGCCAGTTGTTCATGACAGACCTTCAGTAGGCGCCCACTAATGTTGTCAGGGCCCGGAGCCTTATGGGGGTTTGTTCTCTTGAACACTCTTTCCACCTCCCTTGGGTTGAGCTCTAGGTTGGTGTCGGTCGCTGCGTTACACAGGAGTTTGGTGGTCAGATCCTCTGTAGCTTTGTATATTTCAACAATTATGAATACCAGCCTGTTCTAAATCAATCAGCCAATAAATCAAATAATAGAACTTTGCTGTCTATACTGTAAGGCTGTTGCCTCTCTCAAGGTGAATACTGATAGACGATAACTAATAAGGCACTTCGGATATCTATGTTATGCTTAATAGGCTACTACAACGAAAATGGCAAATAGGCTAGTTGCTCTTTGGCTTTTCTGCCTTTATTGATAGTATCAAGTGAAGATAGACAGGAAAGAGAGAGAGAGAAGGGGAGAGACACGCAGCAAAGGTCGTCATGAACGGGACTCGGAACACGACCCAGTTGCTCAATATTAATTAATTCACTTTACATTTACAATATCTAGTTTATAAGTTTGTTACCAGGGCTTATTTGAAAGCTAGGATCCTCGACTTTGGAGCAACAATGGCTTGCAGTATACTTGGGCAAAAGGGATCAGTATCGACCAGCTTCTCAAAGTCTGTGCTGTGGTGCCCTATGGTGCCTTGACGCAAGTCTGGGAGTGCCTCAAAATACTTAATAATAATAATAATATAATATTTGGTATTTATCAATGTCATTTCAGTTTAACCGCCTAGTCCTAGACACATAGACTGCACTGTACTTGCGTGCGTTCTTTTTCAGCCTACAGTACACGCTACCTTACTCCTTATCCCTAAACTGAATTCTTTGCCTTTTTTTTCTCTTTTTACTATTTTGAATAGTTCCAAGTTGTCTGTTTACATTGACTGGTACTACAATCTAGTACTTCTGGGGGCACATACCACATAGGCTATAATGCAGCCTGACGGTGTGTCACAGGTTCGAATCCTGATCCTGATGACCGTAGCTGCATGCGTGTCACACCCCATCTCTCTCTCCCTGTTTCATGTGGAATATATCAGTGAAGGTGGAAAATACCCCCAAAACACCCCGTGTAAAGTGAGGGGTGCTCTTATCTTTGCTCGCAACTATGACAACACATTTTATCTACCTTTAACGGATCCTATCATAATCATGTGAGATGACAACCGAACTTATGTGACAGTAGGAGGGGCTAGCACTCCTCAAAAAACTAATAATTAAAATCACACCCATGTGAAGTGAGGGGCGCTCTAATTCCGGCCAATCACAATTTGTGTCTTCACCTTCGTCTTCAATGGTCGTGTTTACACAAACACTCAACGCTGGCCATTCATTGTCAATGGCATTCAATGTTTGTGTTAACACAATGTTTGTGTTAACACAATGTTTGTGTTTACACAAACCCTCAAAGCTGGACATAGGAGGCGCCCCTCAAAAATCTAGTACAGTACATCTTTTAACAGGTCTAAAAATGCAAACAAATAAAAAATAAAACTCAGGGTCGGACTGTGTGTCGCTGCTGTCACGAAGAATCCCAATCCTGAAGAAAAAAACCCTGGTAATGGACCCTAATTACCGTCCCACTGTTGCTCTCACTCCATCGATATGTCAATGTGCTGCTTCATAAAGCACACATTAGCAGACCCCTATTAACCTGGAGACGAGGACCTCATTAGGATCATGTTTGGTGACTTCATATGTACAATCAAATTAATAGATTAGATTTTGCTTCCATTAGTTCCCTGGTCAAAAGTGTAATGATGAAATAAAATGTCTACGTCTCTGCTTACCATCGTGGGTTAATGCTTTTGTTACAAAAAAGGGGAAACTGGTGATTAGCAATCACATTTTTGAACTGGCGTATCAATTCACACTTTTGTCACTTATGTTACGTTATGTAATTACCCTTTATAATTATGTTGTGCATTTTGGTCACACAATTATATCTTCGCCACAAAATCAGCTTCTAGTGTAGGACTGTTGTAGCCTACTACACATTGTACAGTAAGATAAGATGTGAATCTCGCAGCTCTCTCTTTTAAAACATGTGTTGTGGGAATCTGTGGAGTGTAACCATAGGTTTATATGTCATCTACTTAATCAAGAAAGCGTGAAATCAAACAGTCTAGTTTGGTTTGGCACCTGAGCCCATGCAGACCAAGCAGGCTGCCATCAGAGGCCATCTGGACAAATCACACGCATCGGGAGTGTTTAGCCCCTAGACTTAAAACGAAATATGGAGAACATATGTTAGATTTAGAAAAAAGTGGATCTATATCAAAATATGTCAGTTCATATTGTACTGCCCTACTGGACCTCAAAGTTCCTTTGGGAAATATCGGTTCTATTCTATGTTTGACCTTCACTTGTTCTGATTTTCTGATTCACAGCGAACAGATAAATGTAAATGAGATAATTTTACTGTAGTGTAGCATGACATTTTTGTATGTTTTACATTTTACCAACACTAACATTACAAAGATGCCCAGAACATCGGGATGAACCTGTGTAGTTTATGGCTGCTCCAATGGTAGTGGCAACATAAAGAAACGGAATGTCAAAATATATACCGCGGTGGCTGAGACCAGAGCCATAGAGTAATGGTTGAGACAAAGCAGTGAAAGGTCCTGAAAGATACATAACGTCAGTCTTACCCAATACCCAATCTTTCTGTTTTATGAACACAAGGCTGCTCATACTTTAAATGCTTAGTATGAGGTGTAAAGTACAGCAGCCTTGTGTTCCTAAAACAGAAAGATTGGGTATTGGGTAATGCATGCAAGGACACTGGAACGGAAAGGTGGAGGCAAAGCTTTGACAGAAACATCGGTGCCGGTATGGATGGCAGTGTTGGTGGAGCAGTAATGTACAGTACAGTAGGAGGGAGTCAGGGAGCCATATTTAAATGGGCCTCGTTGTTGTGAGAGAGTGTTGTGATTGGTGGCTGATTAGAAATACCGAAATACCGATTCAATTAGTGGGCAGCTGATTATAGCTGCATGGGGCCATAGTACAGTATGACTTGCATGTGCTGAACAGTTTCTTTTTTGTGCTTGGATCATTTGCTAATGAATACATGAGTCGACATGGTTCTTTGCACACAGCTTACTTTGAGTTTTTATGTGAGCATCATATAGCCACTATATACAGTAGCTGAAAGAATGGTCACTGGTACAGGAAGCTGTGTTTAGGTTGATAGCTGTAACAGCATCGTGTCTGTGGTGGTGCGATGTTACTTAATCACAGCTGTACACACTCTGACCATGGTCTATAGATCACTCACTGAGAGTGTTCTCTCTTTCAACATCGTGTCCTGGTTTGGGAATCTCTCAGTTAGAGATAAAAACAAGCTCACCCAGGTAGTCAACCAGGCAAGTAAGATCATTGGAGACAACAATTGCAACTTCAGGACATACAGTACGTATACGAGTAAGACGCGCGAACGCGGGAAGCGAACGCAGATCGTAAATTGCAATAACAATTAGAATAAATGACAAATCACTCAGGACAGACACACACACCCTTTTGTGCCCATATTTGGAGCTGAGTGGACCTGGCCCCTTTTGTGCCCATATATGGAGCTGAGTCATTGCTGATGCAACACACTCCATATTTGGATAGCGGGACAGACACACGGACAGACAGACAGACAGACACACACACAGACATGATCTGCTAGGTCTCATAGTAAGTGCTCACTGCGTTCGCAACAACCGCTCCATAACCAAAAAAGCAATTCAGATTTACAAGGATTCTATACCCACCCTCTTCACTCTGAATTTGACTTGTTGCCATCGGGTAGGAGTCTTAGGGCAAAATTAGCTAAAAAGAAGGGTTACAACGAGTAAGACGCACAAACGCGGGAAGCGAACGCAGCTCGTACATATTTGGGTTTTGGACGTATAGCTCCATATATGGGCACAAAAGGGGCCAGGTCCACAACAAACAAATCACTGGCCCCTTTTGTGCCCATATATGGAGCTGAGTGGACCTGGCCCCTTTTGTGCCCATATATGGAGCTGAGTGATTGCTGATGCAACACACTCCATATTTGGATAGCGGGACAGACAGACACACAGACACACAGACAGACAGACATGATCGCAACAAAACTTCGTTTGTGCCAACTGCTGTGGACATTTTAAATAAGACAATGTTTAAATAGTTCACCTAATCCCCACTGTTCATGATCACTGCTGCTGTGTTTATGTGAATGCATTTTATATAGTATTTTAATGCATCTGTGTATTTTATGTAATGTTTTATTGTTGTAACTGACTGCCGGTGTGCCAAAGACAAATTTCCATTTTATGTAAATTTAATGGACAATAACGTTTTCTTTATCTTTATCTTTATCTCATGACGCTGATTATGACCTTGTAGATCGGGTGTTTTGGGTCAAAGTGGTTAAACTGATTCTGATGCTAAACTAATTAATCTTATTAACTCAAAAGAATTTACTATGAAATTGTACATTTCCCGTCAGTCATTCAATACTCAGTCACTCATTATCCCAATACATGGGAATGCCCCCATATAAGCCCAGGTCTCGTGACAACACATGACATCATCAGGGATGGAGATCCGTGATGTCATAGTAAATGCGACCTGCTGTCGCAATGAATCCCATATATGGAGATCCCTGATGTCATCAATATTGGCCAGCAACTCTACATCCGACCACAAATCTCAAACCCTTAGATCCCTTAGAAGTTTTATTTATTCTCGAAATTACACTGAGTAATTAAACTAATTTTCAGTGTCGTCGAGTAATACAAATATCATATCGAAAAACACCACAATACATCAGAAGATGTGAAATTACATAGGTTTACAAATGTATAATACAAAAAAGCTAAGACAAAATGATCTAAAAACAGTTAGATACTGTATCGTGGGGGTCTGTATGCTCACCAAGCAAGGTTTTAAAGGGTACCTCCAATATGGTCAATTTTAATGTTGTTTGCAGGTCATTCCATGTATTCCATATATGTCAGAACCTGTTCTGGCATTCCGTATGTTGATCCTACATCCATCCTTCCTCTTCGATGTCTCCCTTTTGACTGATACCTGTCCAATGTCCATTCAAACTCTAGACGGGCCTGCCCCAAAGTTATTAGTGCAGCCGCGCCCGGCAGCCGGGGAAAACTAGGTAGGCCCGGCCCTACCTGGGCCCTCATCAAACTCTGTACACCCATAGATCTCTATATACTGTATGGAGCTGACCTGTTCTGACGTTCCATATATTGATCTGACCTCATCAAAACCTGTACACTCAAGACATGCTCCTTATATATATGGCACAGAATTCCAGCGCTCGAGGTCGCTTCAAGCCCTTAGGCGTCTTACTGGTATACATACTCTCAGTACAACTGTGAAGGTTTGACTTGGTATAGCCTATGAGGTATTGCTCAAAACACTGGATTCCTGTCAGTTCTTGGATTGCCGTTTCCATTGGTGACATGGATTTGTGAAAGATGAATGTAAAATGTCATATTTTATCAAGTTGATTTGAATTTCTAAATAAACTGACCTTGTGTCTTACAGTCACGCCACTCTTCATGTATAGTGTTGTGTTATCTCAAGGTATGAATGCGAGTGAAATCCATTTTAGTTTTTTTTTCAATCAATGATTATTAAAGCTTTTGAAATTGCTTTTGAAACAGCCTTGTCAGACCCAGACCCAGTGCTAAAACTTTAAGAACCTTAAAGGCTTAAAGCTTATGGGCACATATATTCTTCTATCTATTTCTATATATTTATTGTTCATTTCACAGAAAAAAAGCAGCCCTCAACACTCCATCACTTTGTCTCATCGTGTCACATAATTTTTAGGGCGCTGGTTCTCAACATGGAGTTGCCGCCGGCGGACCCTGAGGGTTTCTCAGAGTTAAATTAACACTGAGGATTTATGGGGAAACATTCTTTTTGCGAATGCACTGAGCCGTTACTATGTAACCCAGGCAGAACATGTCTGTCTGTGTCTGTGTGTGTGTGTGTGTGTGTGTGTGTGTGCGTGTTTCACGCTGTGACACTGACACCCCTATTGAACACCCGCCCACCACCAGAGCTATGCCCTATTGGGAATTTATATAATGTTTTCTAATCTACATAATGGTTTGCGGTGCTCAAATACTGTAGCTAATTTTCTTCACAAGCAACATTTCCCTTGGCACATCACACTCAGGCCCACGTGAAATTATTTGTTTTGTACTTACTATTACATTTCATTTTGCACGCAATCCATCTGGTGTTTAATGCAGCTGATTTTCACAGAATTCAGACATTATTTTAATGTGACAATAGGCTACCACTCCAAATTGTATCATTAGTCAATGACATATTTTTTTACGTGGCGAGTCTGCCCGTCTGTGTGTCTGTATGTCCACAGCTAATTTCATAAATAACGGGGGGCGGACTTGTAAGAATTCAGCAAGATTTGTCATACTAACATTTCACGGAAAACTAACAACTTGAAAGGCATCGTTTTCAAGATGGCGTCCACGATGTTCTGCCGGGAGCTTAAAAGGCCTGTTTCATTCCAAAGTTGCAAACCGACCACTAGGGGGTGAGCCAAATTAGTTTGTGATGGTTTTTGAATACCTTATGACCATACCTAACAGCATCTCTCTAGGTCGTCCTCAGACGAGCCCTCCATCGTCGTTTCCAGTCATCCTGGTTCTCCATACATCTGGCCAGTTCGTTGGTACTTTGCGCTCCTGCGTCGTTCTTGAGTACATCCACGTATGTTAGCGTGGGACGTCCTTGTGACCGGTGCCCGTGTGTTGGTTCCCACAACACTAGTTTTCTGGCTGGCAGCTCTTGGTGTCTTTGGCAGTGTCCTGCTAGTCTCATTCTCCTGGCTGCTATTTTCTGGCTCACCCTTGGCATTCCATCATACAGATTTGTGTTGGTAACATGTGTGCTCTTATTGATGTTGAGTACTGCCCGCAACATTCTGGTGTAGCACCCATCGAGAGACTTCTGCAGGGTTGGCTTCAAGGTCCAGCATTCACTGCCGTATAGGAGAACAGACTACCGTTGCGTAGAAGAAGCTGAGTTTGGTTTAACAGCATGCCAAAATTCAAAGAGCAGTTACCAAGTGTATAATTGTTATATTTCTTTAATATAACAATTAATAATATTAATCACAGTTTATATACCGGTAGGCATTTTAGCTCCCGGCAGCGTCACGTAAAAAACAATTATGCACTTGGTAACTGCTTTTTGAAGTTTGGCATGCTGTTGGTCATAAGGTTTTCAAAAACCATTGCAAACTAATTTGGCTCGTCCCCTAGTTCAACTATACCTATCCAATATTTGAGTCTGTGCAAACAGACCACTAGGGGGCGCTCCCAACGTGTTTGCACAGCTTTTTGAAAACATTATACCCATTGTCTTTGGGTCAATAATTTATTTTGGGTGAATATCTTTAGTTTTCACATTTTGTGAATATTTTCTTGAGATTCATCATCCCTCCATATTTTGGGTTTGGGCGACCCGATAGCTGAGTGGTTAGAATGTCTACCGCATAGGCCCTAATGCCTAGGCCATGGAATTTTTTACCCATACAATTGAAGATTTTCCGATTACACGACAATTCAGAGCTGTGATAGACCTCCTGCAGGTCACTGAAGTGTTTGCACTTCGCTCCTTCACCGAAACCTGCATGTTCCTTTCTGTTGTTGAGGGGAGTTGTAATGAGGAAAAACATCAGCATAAGGCACCAATCAGCATCAGCACCATCTGTCCATCTAATGACTACGTGGCTGCTCTGTGTTTTGCCACGGTTGGCTGGAGAGACTCCCCCAGCAAACACCTCCTCGTTACATCTGAGTGTTTCCACTTGCACCAAAGAAGCGAGGACGAATGATCAGGGCGGCTGTCTCTTTTTAATCTATTGAGACCTAAGGACCAGATTCTACAAAACGTGCTCTAAATCATGACAGTTTTCTGAAAAACCTGTTGTTTCTATGTCAGTAGTTCTCAAACTATTTTATAGAATAATATGTATTTGGCTAATATGTATTTGGCTGCCGACCCCCATCTTGTATGTCAGTGGTTCTCAAACTATTTCTTGTCAAGAACCCCCAGAATGATATGTATTTGGCCGCGGATCCCTATCTGAAAATATGTTGTTTCAGGGAACCCCAGAAGCAGTGAAAGAAAATACATTTATATTCAAAGATTTAAATAGAAATTCAAAGAAAAATAGCACATCTACAAGCTCGTAGCACGGCTTTGAGCTTGTAGATCTGCAATTTTTCAACAGCTAAAGTTTAAAATAATAGTTAAAGTGGTTAAAAGCTAAGTTGACACAGATACATCCTCAGGTCCAAATGGGGTTAAATGCCCAGAAATTCAAGCTCAGGTTCTATGCTCCTGAGCTGCCAAAGCAAATGATGTGCCTTTGCACATGCACATGTGGTGGACCCTTTGTTTTATCCTATGGACTACTTTATGATCTACTGTACGATCTGCTTCAGGCATTTTATTACCCTTAGGTAATAGGTTTGGCAAAATGAGTCACTATTGGTGGATAACGGTTAGGCGTTCAGTATAACCTGTGTGGTTCTTAATTGACACTATAAGCTCACTGTATATGGTACCTGGCACACTCAGAAGAATCAATCAATGTTTTCTAACTTTAAGGAAACACATTTTCTGAGAAAGGACTAATGGACTATACTATAGTATTAATAGTATAATTATGAATCTCTCCCCCAAAATTTCCAGAACAGCCTGTTATAGCGCCACCAGGAGGCCACTTTGTTTGTGGTACACAGTCTCTCTAGAGCCATTCAACGAAACGGGTCTTTCAGATTTCTCATAAACCACCCTCATTGGCTACGATTGGCTTCTAAACTTTTCAGTAGTAGCCCGCTTTGTACCTGTTGTTTACAAATCGCCACAACTCCTCAACGCAGTGTCAGATTGTTGTGAAACTGTGTATGCATATTACCACTAGGCTTTGGAAGAAATGCCACTTGACAGTTTTCAAATCAGCTTCATGGTGGCGCTACAACAGGCCAAGCCACATCACACACACACACACACACACACACACACACACACACACACACACACACACACACACACACACACACACACGTTTACAGTATATTGATCCTAAACATTTTGCCAAACATCACACTCCTATCCTCCTGGTGGAGACCTGTGCCCAAAAGGGCACTTTTTCTAGTTACAGACAGTATATCTGTTATTGTACTGTACGTATTTTTGAAAAATTCAGATTTTCTTTCCCAAAATAGGGACACCAAATTGGAAGTGGTTATATGGTTAATGTTGAGTCACCAGTTTTATGCAGAACCATTAATCAAGGATATGTCTTCAATGAAGGGCATTGATGCATACAGCCTAAACTAAATGTATTCGATGGGGGGAATTCAGTTGTCCATGGATGATGGCAGTAAAATAAACATTGCATGCAAATTTGAAAGAGAACCAATTTTGTAAGACATTTAAACTGTCAATCCCTTATGAATAGATACAGACTATTGGCACTGTTGGGTGGAAACCATATAATGTGCAGAACTGTTACTTTGACACGCACGCATGCATGCACGCACGCACGCGAGCGCGCACACACACACACACACACACACACACACACACACACACACACACACACACACACACACACAAATACCACTTCTATAATCCCGTTGTGAGTTTGTAGATCAGCAATTCTTGTTCTTGTTGCTTGACACTGTAGAGTAATAAGACACCGTGAGGCTTTGAAGTTGATCAGATGGTGAGGTTTCTTCCCGACAGCAACAATGTGTGTCAAAAGTGGATATGAGGTTGATTAGTGTGTTATACATGCACGTGTCGTTTGCATACCTTGGATGATGATGAGGGGCTGCTATCGGCAACGTATTCACAGATTACACCAGAGATGAGGATTGGCATAATCACACATAATAGGACATAATATGACATACAGTGCCTGTGCAATTAAGCTTGGCAGATGGTAACCAAACAATTGTGATTGACAACACTACTTTTTTTCCCCCTGAGTGGTAAATCACAACGATGAGGATGAGGAGGAGTTTTCACCGCATGGAGAGACCCAAAAATCTGTTAAAAAAATGAAGCCCTAATAATTTGCGGTAATGGTAGGGAACAACTCGTCCCAGATTGATAAACCAAACTGTTTAGATTCTGTTTAGGTAATTGGACAACACGGAAAATGAAGACACAGCTTTACTGTCTGTCTTTCTGTGGCCAGCTAATCTCCGCCACCGTTGGCCCGGTCGCTGCCAAACTGTGCACACTCCAGGATGCCAGAGCAGAACCTCTGCCCCCAAAAACATTCTGATTAACCTGTCATAGCGCCATCATAGCGTTGATTTTTTCAAAACACCTTTGTGTGCAATTACTGCTAAAACATGCAATTTGGTACACAGCATCTCTATAGTCGATTGGCAGGTTACTAAAACTAACCCATGGCAGGTTAAAACTAACCCGTGGCTCATGACATGCATGGCAGGTTAAAACTAACCCGTGGCAGGTCAGGCTTCCAGTGAGGTTCTAGGTTTAGGGTTGAGTTTTGGTTAGAGTGTCGGACTAATGCCTGTCGGACAGTCGGACTGTTAGTACGTCGGACCAAACCCATGCACCCGTACTGTATGTGTGTCCTATCAGAGGATATATTTAGCTGCAGATATAAAAGTCACACCATGCAGCATGAAGACCAGCTGGAAAGAACAGCTTTGCAATCCTGTTTTATACTACAGAATACCAGATCATGTTTCAAAACACTACGTCAGTCATCTCTCAATACAGTTTTTTGGGTTATACCTCAGTGACCACCACACTATTAACACATTGTTTTTACACTGAAGACATCACTCAAAGCTGTATTTACTTTCAATACTGAGTATAATCTCATACAGTTGACATTTGCAAGATGATCATTTGCATAATTTGACTGCTCATTTTGTCAACAACCTTATACAATGATCTTTACTAGTACTATTACAGGACCATTTTCAAGGGGCATTCATTAATCATGGGTTCCTAATCTACCAATCATTATTAAAGGAGTGTCTAATTATTATAAAACAAGAATTCATACATTATGAATTAATAACCAGCTGCTGCCGTATCTCGAGACAGACTGTTGAGTTGACTCCGTCAATAAAGGAAAAGAGGGAACTGTTTTTCCTTTACTTTTGACGATGGGTTCTCAGATTGTCGAAGGTTAGCCCCGTATGGTCCCACGCCGGCTATGGGCTATATACAGTAGCTCCACATAGCAGAGGGGGAGGTTCCATATAGGGGGCTAGTAGACTGCTAGAGATTAACGTTAGTCATTCCCAAATGGGGAATGACGGGGCACACAACCGTGCTTTTATCCACACTTCCATCCATTCGCCTTTTAAATCTAAATCTCCCATCAACGGGTCCAAGCAACGTGATCTCATATGGTTCTTCATGTTTGCGTTTGAGGTTTGTTGTCAACACTGCTGCCTGCTGCTGCTACGTCTTCTCTCCTCTCCTCCTGTGTGTCACTGTGCAGCGTGCGCACAACATCTTCTACTTAAAGTCTCGCCTGTCTAAATAAAATGTCTGCAAATGTCGGGATAGGTATTACTGTAGTAGTGTAGTAGATGAGACTTGGAGTCGGGGACTTTTTTTTAATTTACACCAGCTAATCTGTGTCTGTGCGCGACAGATTTCAGATCTACTAGCGAGTTGCTAGTATTACGTTATGACTCGTCTTCATGGCGTGCAGACTATGGGATGTTATAGGTTGTTGCTGGAGACGAGGCAGCCAATCAGCAATCAGAAGTACTCGTCAGTATGGTTGCCAACTGTTGTGACAGAAATAAGCTAACCAACCTCCAAAAAGCAACTGTGATGAAAAAAACAATCCAAGCTTGGCTGGAAATAAGCGGACATGGCTCATCAGTATGACTAGGGTGTCTGTCTCTAATGGGTGGCGGTCTGGTCGTCTAAGTTTCATGGGCATTCTATGACCAGCTTAGCAGCTGGTAAAAACAGCTTGAACTGAGTCTGTGACAGCAGCATTTCAACTCATTCCAGTATGTGTGAGCTTTCTGTCTCCTATCAAACACCCATTGTCACTGCTTTCCAAGCTAATTTCCTGTAATAGAATACCAATAATGTGCTTAGTTTCACTTTGGCAACACTGTCTAGAGCTATCTGTGACAACAGGGCATTCAATATTCAGTCTAACTTTATCTCAATATGGTTATTTCCTGGCAGATGGCTTTTATTGCAAATACATATATCATAGAAATCAATTATTGCACGTACCGGTTTGGCATTTGTGGTTGATTGTGTTTTGCCTGTCAATAATACATTTAATAATCATTCCACAAACAGCAAGACATTTAACCACTTTCTCCCTGGAAATAAAAACGTCTGGGTTTCCGAGGCTACTTTCAACCTGACATCCATATTTTGGACAGTCATAGTAGGCAACTGTCAACATGTTCAAAAATATTTTGTATATGAGTTAATGCCCTTTTAGGGATGCTCAGTATTCTTTCCTACTGTATGTAAAGATCATAGGTAAAGATGAACAGAACAGAAATATGGACAGACAGTAGCACTAGTTTGTCACTCTTCTTTGTCTTGTACTGATTGCACTTTTTGTTGCCTAAGCAAGAGTGAGTCATGGTATGGATAAGGACAACTGACTGGGGGTTGTTTTTAATTCTACAGTGTCGGCTACATTATTGGGGAAATGATGTGTATACGTTTTGCTTGCATACAGGGCTGTGTTTTGAGTAGGATACTGTGAGGACACTGTCACCTTGTGTTGTTTTCTCTGCATACAGTATATAGTGCAGGCTATAGTTGAATACGGTATAGTAAGGTATACTAATTGTATACTGTTGTTCATTGTTGAACAACATCATTGCTTCTGTATTATTTCTTACCTCTGTATTGCTGTAGGACTGTACTTTTCGTACTCTGTATCTGTTTATAACTCTAACTGCTGTTATCCCCCTGCACGATCAAATAATGGTCTGTCTATTTTATTATTATTTTATTCATACAATACAGGACTACAGTATGATATAATATTGACACCTTTTCCAGCCCTAACTGAGGATTGCATACAGTGCATAAACCACTTGAACTAAACTAGCCAATTTACAAGCTCAAAACACGTCAAATGGAAATGCATTGTGAGTTTGTAGATCTGCCATTTAAAAAAAAATATATATGATATATATTTTAAATTAAAGACATTTTAAAATGTTTTAAAACAAATGTGCCTAATGTCCCAAATAGCGATGTTAGGCCGGGTTAAAGTGGTTAATGCTTTCACCTGCGAAAGACTGCAAAGAATGAGTATAACTATATTGAGCGCCTCTTTTAAACTTGATGTGCAGAGACGCATTTGATACAAAGCCATCAGCAAAGCCTTGAAGTTATCAAACAAACCTCTGCTTTATGAATCACAAACTTTGTACACACACACACACACACACACACACACATCTCAATGGCGCGTCCTCTTTTGGCACCAAGGTGAGTGTTTGGACACTGATGTGCTGCACAGAACACTGTGTGCCTTTGGGGGAAGAACAAAGAACAGTGGGCATAGCATCTGTTCAGGGAGTCAGAATGTTGGCATGGCCCCAGTAGGTTCCTGTAGTGTACACTAGTATGTGTGAGCAGTTTGTGAGGATCTCTGCTCTAAAGCTTCAAACTCACTACCTCTGTAACCATAGACTTGCTATAGTAGTGGCACATGCAGACGTCTGATTACAGAAGTGTGCTGCGAAGTCCCCAGGCTAAATGTGGGAGTTGGACAGACTGTCTGACTTCTTTCTGTCTCCTGTCACCATCAGTACTCCTCTGGCACCGCCTGGATGCCTGTCATCATCTCCCAACTGCAGGCTGGGAGATGAATCTTATTGTTTCGGATACGGCTAATGATTTATTTACAGCGTGTGCTATGCGCTGGCTTACAATGAGCAACAACAGCTTTGCCACAAAGCGTCTAGGGATATGGCCCTCCTAGAAATGTGCATGCATTTTCTGGCTGCTTTGGTGTTTGAGGCTTAATACTGTAAGTATATTTGATTGATTCCCCCAGGAAAAGCATCAGTTCAAGGAGAATAGAAGTTTCAGAGTTAAAATCTGACTCAATGTTTAAAGTTGCCTCCTTAGCTAATAATTAGCAGACCGCAAAAGTACACAACTACACACAATCAATATTTTCTCATTATGGCTGGGTGATGTACAAAATCAAATATCACACTATTTTTGACCAAATACTTAAATATTGATATTGTGGGGATGGCTAGGCTATTGGTGCTTTCACACAATATTTGCACAATGACATAACACTCAGCCTCATGCCTATAATAACAGCGCTAGTAGAGATGTAATATTCAGAATGTATCTGACTGTTCACATCACTATAATTATGCAGCCTTTAAAAACCAGTAAAAGACAATTGCCATATCACAATAATGTGAGTATATCAATAGCAATTTTAAAAAGTAGCGAAATAGTAGATCTACAAGTAAAGCTACATTAGCAAAAATTCTGTGATGTTGCAGATCTATTTTGTCCCTTTCAATGCATTGATGGCAATCGAAACGGGAGATCTACAAGCTCACAACACGTTACGATGCGACATACTGTATCAGCTTGTACAGTAGATTGGACTATGAATGTGTGATTTTCATTTTCGCTATGAAAGCTGTCTTGAGATTGTGGTGCCTTGGGCACAAAAAGATAGAAAAATCACTGATATAGAGGAATCTTAAGGTACAGTAGAAAGCCAACATAGCATCTGTCTGTTCACCTTATGTGTTTGTATGCTGGATGCATTCAACTAAAGCCGTGCAGACTATTATGAATTCTCTTCAGTAATGTTTCCTCTGACACCTCACTTCTGTTTATGGAATAAAACAACAGTTATGCCACTTTTATGAGTTTGTTTTCCAGCTTCTCACAATCTATCAAAAAGTTCATTCAGCTTAATGTAGATTCACTCATTTAATTGCCTGTATAGATTTTCCTCTAGTGTTTGGTTTCCCCTGGTGTTTGGCTAGCTATAAGAGTCGGTGGTATACAATTTAAGCCCTATAAGCATGCAAATGTAAATTACAATATTCCCCTAATGTTTTAGTCAGGGAGCAACAAGTAAAATATAGATCTATATATAAAGATAGATACCATCAAGCCATCTGACTTGCTCAACTGTGTAGAATAGGTGTAAGAATGACCAACAACCTTATATTATATATATTTACTGAATGGAATTGTTGAATTAAAATACACATTAATCGCTGGAAATGTTAACAAATTGTAATTTAGTGGCTTAACGATTTCTTTAAAAAAAAATATATATATAGGATATCATATATTTACCATGGAGTAAATGGAAAATAAAAATAAAATAATGTCGGCCGTGACAGCAGAGACATATCAGCACAGCACATACCGGTACCTTAACATTGAATCACCTAAAGAAAAGGATGATCTATTCTAGACCCAAATGCCCCAACTAGTTGGATGAATTGGGCCCAATTGGGCCAAAATCTATGGATTGATACAGTATGTACAGTATGAATATAGCCTAATGGCTCTATTTTCGTCCATGCTAAACCCCTTATCCCTACTTTGCCCCTTTTTTTTCTTCTTTTTTTTTACTATTTTGAAAAACATTTTTGAATAGTTAAAATAGCAATCTACAAGCTCACAATGTGTCGATGTAGATCAGCTAGTTGAACTATTCAAAAATGTTTTTCAAAATAGTAAAAAAGGCAAAGTAGTTTAGGGATAAGGGACGAAAATACAGCCCTAAATATACTTACTCCAGTTTGTCGTACGACAGTAATGATTGTCATTAATAACTCATTTTAAAGTGGAAAACAAGAAGCATACTGTACATAAATATTTGTCTTATAGTTCTTATGTCAGAGTAATCAAAGTCACCTAATAAATATGTACGTAATTGTTTTAGTGTGGTTTTTAATGCCAGTCACCAGCACTCTGTTCATATGTTCAGTGTGACATCCAGTATTATGGAGATGGATTGTTGGAGTAATGGCCCTGTAAAGGTCTGGCTGCCAGCCTGCAGGCTCTACTCCACGCTACGACAGTAATCTAAACAAAAGCTAGGTCACTACCTCACAGCATCTACAGTAGACTAAGCACACTAATACCACCAGGCACTGTTTTCTGCACTGTTTTTTAATTTGACTGTATAGCAACATTGTCAAGTGGTGTAAATGGGTTGTGTCAAAATCAGTACATTTCATAGGAATATTATAATACAGAAGAATCTGTGGAATAATGAAATGTTGATATCAACATTTCATTATTCCACATTATTCTCTCTCTCTCTCTCTCTCTAAAATATGAATCATTGCTCATAAATACCATTTATATTTTATAAATTGTAAAAGGTGCATTTATAGATTGTGCATTACATTCACCCACACATTCATACACTGGCGGAGGAAAGGCAGGGGTTCAGCGGTCTTGCTCAAGGACACTTCGACACTAACTCTGGGGCAGCCCAGGATCGAACTGGGAACCTCCATCCAGCTGCTCTACCAGCCACTGTACCCCTGAGCCACTGCCAACCCCGTCTTATAAATATTTAACCAATAAATGAATACAACTCTTAATTCCTTAAAGGTCATCGTATAGCCTGCATATTCTTATTAGTCTACTGAGAATCCTTTCACTTTCATCTCTACAGTCTCTAAAGATATCGGTTGACGTGCCTCGAGCTCCATCTGACATCGTGTCCAGTTCATTTAGATCTATAACCTCCTTCCATGTCTTTAAGACCTATTTTTCTATAATTATATGTGGATATTAATTCTCTCATGTGCATACGTGCATCGTGCATGTATGTTTATAAAAGGACAAATACAGTATTTGTTCCTTTTTGTTGTTGTTGTTGTTTTTTATCTTGCATGAGTATTTTTTACAGTACAGTAGATATGCCTATAGCTTTGCATGGATACGTTACTGTATGAACCCTGATATTTTGGGGGGTGATCAGGGGGTTGGGAGCGGGTAGTCCTGACTGAAAGAACTTTTGTCAGTGTTTGTATGGACACCTTCCTGGGAATATTATGTACAGTATGTAATACTGTATGTGTTTTTAGATATTTTAGTCTGGCCATAGCATAGGGTTAAATTTCAATTTGTGCTACTATTAACATTGAGTGACTGCAGTTTCTTCCAGTGGTGAAATGTCCCTTTTCAGGACCCCCTTGAAAATGTGATGATTCATCATATGATTCAATCTCTAGTCAGGGTAATAGTATAACAAGAGCTTGTGGGTGGCCTTACACTAGCCGATTTTTTTCAATCTGAAATCTGATAGCCCCACACAGTACAGGATAATTGGGCCCGATTATTTTATCAGATTATCTTATACGGCACACACTACACGATTTTATAGTGTAGTGTAATACTGCCTTAATCTTTTGCAGTTAGGGTTAAGGTTTTTAGACACTGGGCTGGGTTCATTCATTTCATGTGATTTATTCACCCGGAAATATATATTTTCACTGTTGTTTGTATCATGAGTAGCCTGCTGTACATCCACACAGAACATGAACAGCTATGAGTCAATGACTCTCAACTCTTTATTTATATAGCACATATGACCAGCTCAACCGAAGTGCTTTACAGGTTAAAACTCACAAGTATAGTAGGGCACTAGGGCAGTAGGTAGTCCTACAACATGTCAGGCTTGATTGTGGAGCCTGGTGGCTAGTGGCACAAAGGACTGTCCAACTCGCTTTTGTGTTGTGCCGGGATCGATGTGTTACCCTTTTCATATATATATTTTTTCGGAGCTGTGAGATTGTCCGTAAATTGTGTTGTGTAAGGACTTTGGCTGAAAGAAAACCCCAGGGGATGTAGTTCAGCATGAAACAAACTGAGAAATACAGTAAGACCTTCTGGGAGTCCAGTCTAGTCTGCTGAAAGGCTTATTTTGAAAGTCACAACATATAAGAAACCAAAAGCAACCAGACAGCAAGAGATGGAGTGTATTTCAAAAGGTCTATGAGCACAGGTCAAAATACCAATTTCCTTTATTTGTGTGATATCCTGCACTCTTTACAGATGACTGTTCTTCTCTTTAGCTGAGTGGTGCCCAACGTTTTCTGGACCAGGGCCCACTAGCAAATCTCAAAGTTGACGGTTGACAGTTAGCGCAACCGTCTGGGCACCTAGGCTGCTGAGCCAACCTGGCAGCGTGCCACAGGTTCGACTCGCGATTCCGACGACCTTTGCCGTGTGTCTTCCCCCCATCTCTCTCCCCATTTACTTTCCTGTCATCCTATCAATAAAGGCAGAAATAGCCAAAATATCTTGTTCGGAAATGTCAAACACCCATCTCACTACTTAACACAGCAGCTGTAAAGAGATGGTTGGGCTGCGGGCATTTTCAGAGCATGTTAATTATGTTGATCAATCAATCGATGGTGTTCCACTTCCTACTTGGATCAATGGCAAAGTTCAAGAAAAAATACCATGACATTTAATTAATTTTATCGTAATCTTTTGGGGTGTTTTGACCACTTGCGGTATCCTCACTCGCCACTCACAGCACACCAGTGGGTCCTGCCCTGGCCCACAAGTTGAGAATCACTGCGATTTCTTTGAAACCAGGGTTTTGTTAGGGTATAATATTTTAGTGATGGGAGATTAATCAGCAAACACATCGGTCGATGTGTGGCCGAAACAATTTGAGTTGTTTTTAGATTAATCTGCATCGGTTTGATTAATCAATCAGACCTATTAATTAATCGGTCCGATTAATCGGTCTGTCTTTACAGATAAACAAGCCCAAAGTAACAGCTTGAACAGATCTACAAGCTCACAATATTAAATATAAAGGTATTTAAGTTAAATCTGACTTGCCTAAGCCTGCAGTGCAGACACACTGTTACATGTATTTTTCAGAATGGACAAAAAAAACAATACAGAATGAGATCATATCGACATCGGTAATATCGGTTATCGGCCATAACAGCAATTAATTATATCTGATATCGATATCGGCCAAAATGTCTCACCGGCAAATGATAATATTAAATTGGCCAGAAAGGGATTTTTTTTCCACCGGAAGAAAAATACTTTTAGTTACTCCACTGCGCCCTCTACCGATATTGCCAAGAGAAAATCCCATAGACGAGATTTCTCCTTCCGGTGGCCAAAAAGTGCATTTTATACGTGTGGTGGGGGGCTCAGAGTGCGTCCACCAAGGAAAGTAGGCTTTGTAAAGACACAACCCGTCTTTGGTGAGTATAGCGAATCAATCCTTTATATTTTCGCTACTGAGGAGAGGCTGGTCTGCATTTCATGCAAGGGCAGGAAGCCAAGAATGGCATAGCCTTAATGCAACGGCAGCAATGGCATTAGGGCTATGGACCAGAGCTATGTCTTGACATCACCCAGTGTGAGACAAAATCAGATAGTGAAAGCCTTGCAAAAAACTAAATGAAAGCCCTCACTAATACCAAGCCACCTGCACATCTGCCACTTGTCTCCGTAAACTGCAGTCAAAATTGTGAAAATGTAATTGTGAAATCTGGAGGGGCTCAAGGGAGAAGCTAGTTATCACTGCATGGCTCCCATTTTTACTGCCATGTCATTATACGGAAGAGCACTGCCCACTCCACAGTAACTCAACAGTGGAAACATTACCCTCAATGGTTAAATCAACACTCTGGACTTGTGGGTGTACCATTGCTACCTTTGATGATGTCTTTAAGAGTGTTCATCATAGTGGAATTTAATGTGTGCCGGAACGTTCTCAGACTGGGGATTGTTTGAAAATAGAAACAGTCTTTGCATCGTCTCTTCATTCAAACTTGATATATGAAAGCTATGCGTTACCTATTCATGGGAGGTTATGATCTTTTTTTGTGTGACTTTGGAAACGTGACGAAGCCTGAAATGAAGATACTAAATTACATTTTCATATTTTCATACTATACAAGCTCTCACCAATATACCAGTGGGATGTGTTTCAGTGTACTATACACTATACACAGTGTACTATACAAGCTCTCACCAATATACCAGTGGGATGTGTTTCAGTGTACTATACACTATACACAGTGTACTATACAAGCTCTCACCAATATACCAGTGGGATGTGTTTCAGTGTACTATACACTATACACAGTGTACTATACAAGCTCTCACCAATATACCAGTGGGATGTTTGTCAGTGATGCGTTTGTAGCACATTTTCTGAATTCCACAGTTTTCTGAAAAAGCTGTCAGTCAATCTTCGATTTTTCAAAAATAGCAGACCTACAAGCTCGTAGCGCGCTATGAGCTTGTAGATCTAAGATCTGCTATTTTTCAATAGCTAAAGCATACATAAAGCATAACATAATGCTAACACCAAAAAGGGTTCCCGCCCAAAATGGGTTTTAAAGGAATAAAATGACCTCGCCCCTAACAGTGTTCAGTATATGTGGCGTCTCAAAAGCAGCATCGTCTCACATAATAAATCATAATCCACGCAATGCTAAATCTCATGACACGTCTTTTCAGGATACCCTGATAACATGTCAGTATCATGGTCATTATCATGGTCAGTGATACTGACAAATGATGTTTCAGGAGGAAGTCACAGTGGTGGTGGTTGTGGCAGTGAGTACACAGATAGAATCCTCAGGGTTCATTTATCCCTTTGCTTCGTAACCCACTGGGAGAGTAACGATGTAACTAAATGGACCAGAGTTATGTTAACAATACTATTGGACTGCGCAGGTCAGACAAAAGAGAGCAGCAGGTTAAATAGATGGGGTAGTTGGAAAGGACCAAGAGAATGAGCAAGAGAGCATTGAATTAGGAAGAATAGACAAAGACATGGCAACAAATAAATGTCTGGCAGCATTGAACAATGAAACTCGCTCTGGTTCTCTCATTGGGACTCATGCGCCAACCGTTCTTAAGAAATTTGTTCTTTGACCCATGTTTTTAAGAAGGTTTTGGGATCCCTCAATCTTTTCTTAGCTGTGATTTGTTCGTAGGTAAGAACAGAATCTACGCACACTGTGGAGCACTCTTAGGGTGCTTTCTTTAAAAAAAACGGCTTATGGCCAGTGCAGTAATTGACGTAATGAATCAATCCCTTATGGCCACTGACGTAATTGACGTAATCATTTAATCCCCTGTAATCGGGAGCTTAATATAACAAAATGTAGCAACTTTTAGCTTGTTTGCTAACGGCCGATGTAATCTACCTAAAACCGTCCGAAATCCGCGTGTGTACGGTTGATCACGCATGTGCGTGATCACGCATGCATCGCTGCGTAAAATGCAATATTTTGGGCTTAATTTGACTTAGTTATTAAAATAAACAATGATCGTTCAGCTTTTTTTTCCCCGGATCTGATAGTGCTGCACAGTCCAAAGCTATTTCCGGATGTTGTTGTTCCTTAAAGTAAGGTAACGTCACCAGATTCGCTCTATTTGGTCAAAATCGGCATAATGGTGACGTTACCGCCACCCTCAGGACTGGGTATAATACTATAGGATTGCCATGTGAGAATGAAGATGGAGTGTGTATATCACAGATTTTTCTATTGGCATTAAAATTACAAATTAAACATATGAATAGTGCAGGCAGAATGCACAATCCACTGTTAATTAGGCTGGCCATAAGAGGGTTAACCCAATCAATGCCAAATTTTGCACACACACTCCCTGGATGCCAATAATGAACCTCTGCCCCAAAATTTCCAGAACGGCCTGTTATAGCGCCACCAGGAGCCACTCTAGAGCACCACTCTAGAGCCATTCAACGAAACAGGTCTTTCAGATTTCTCAGATTCCATCCTGATTGGCTAAGATTGGCTTCCAAAGTTCACAGGAGTGCTCAGTTTCAAACAATATGCTGCAAATCATGAACACATCGTGTGATTCCCCAGAAATTGTGCACGCACATTCCCACTAGGCAGAGGAAAAAATGCCACGTGAACATTTTCAACTCAGCCTCATGGTGGCGCTATAACTGGCCGAAAAGTGTATTTACCTCTAACTGCACGGATCTGTGGATAACTTTGTATGCCAACTCCCTAGAGGCCAAGGAAAAACCTTTGCCTGGAATTTTTCACATCTGCTCTTTATAGCGCCACCAGGAGGCCAACAAAATGTAAAACACATTTTCTAATATTACTCTAAATTACTCTATTATTCAAAATTTCACGCAAATCGGTACACATGCTCTCCATAGTCATGTGATCAAGACGGGGTTGTTTGATTTCTCATAATTCACCCTCATTGGCTACAATTGGCTTCTAAACTTTTCAGGAGTAGCCCGCTTTGTACCCGTTTTGTACAAATCACCACAACTCCTCAACGCAGCGTCCGATTGCGGTGAAACTGTGCATGCATATTCCCACTAGGCTGAGGAAGAAATGCCACTTGTTTTCAAATCAGCCTCATGGTGGCACTACAACAGGCCAAGGCGTGTTACACACACACACACACACACACACACACACACACACACACACACACACACACACACACACGTAAACATGATTATATTACTCCTAAACATTTAGCCAAACATCACATACACTCCTATCCTCCTGGTGGAGACCTGTGCCCAGAAGGGCACTTTTTCTAGTTGTCTATGGACCTCTGGGGGTCCCTAGATCTCATGTTGAGAACCAATTATATAGACTTGTGTAGTTGTGTACAGAAAGTGTGTAGTGAATGTGTGTGTTAGTAGGTGATGCACACACACGCTTAACGTGTCACAAATGTATGCGTTGTGATTGTGACTGCGAGCTTGTAGATCATTTTATCGTAATTTGTCGTACAATATATAGGATTTAAGTCTTCCTCCATTTAACAACACTGTGATTTGACGCTCGTCTTCCAGAGAAGTATAGTAGGAAATATAGGCTACGATTCTCAATAGGCAATTAACTAAATTTGCCAATGTTTTGTTACTCACATATCGACACGTGTAGATGATTGCATTTTTGCATAATTCCTGTAATTCCTGATTTGAAAAAAATATGAAAATCACTCGAGACCATGGACTATAGAGCGTCGTAGTCCCACCCCCTTTCAGAACGGCGAGTGGCCCAGGAAATGAATCCCAATGCATTTTTCCCATAGGCTTTTCTTAAAGTATTTATTTAAAGATGGTTACGCCGCGGACAAAGCCAACTCTGATCGTGACAAATCATGAGCCTATTGTCTCGGAGTGATTTTCGTCTTTTTTTCAAATCCTCGTTTTTCATAATGTTTTACCATGGGCTATAGCCCATATCGAACGGCATACTGTAGCATGCCGCTTTTCATCATTTTTGAGGATTTTAAAAAATGACGAAAATCACTCAAGACCATGGACTATGGACCGATTCCGTAACGGGTCTCATGGTCGCAGCCTACAATTTACAATTTAGGCATTTAGCAGACACTCTTGATCCAGAGCAACTTACATTTAAGCAAAAACTAAAGCATAGCACGTAGCAGCCTACGTATTTCCTGTAGGCGGAGACGACACATCTGCGGTTTCCCCGCACCAAGCTTCTACTAGAGTTAATGGAAAAGTGACTGATGTTAGTCTGTGTAACGAAGTGGTCCTCCGTTACTTATATTTGGCACATTTATGCTTGTTTTGCACACATATTGTACCAGTGTTTGATGTATTTATATTTGCACAGTATGCACTTCAGTCAGTTGTATTTGCACACAAAGGAAAAGTCATGAGTTGAACTGGTTTATTCAAAGTATTATGAACATGGGAGTTGTTTCCTATCCAGCAGGATGGCCACTCAGCATTGGACAGTACCACCTGGGGAAACAGAGGGATGTTTGGTCATGATGGGCAAGTGCAATACAGTTAAGAATGCAATATGTGTCAGGGCAATATAGGTACAATATGTAATATGAGACTGTGTTATGGGTAATTGAATACTTACTGCTTCTGTTCTGTCTGTTCCAGTGTGTTCGGACAAAAGAGTCTCCATATTGGTCTGGACTGGACCACAGTGAAATGGCCAGGGGGTGTTTGAGTTATGCATTGGAGCTGCTAATGATAATGGGATATGTGGTTTATCTTGCAATAGTGGGCATAATTGATATTTACTTACCTGTGCAGGGATATAGATAGATAGGCTGTGATCTGTGTTATGTGGGGTTCAGAAGTGTTGCATGTTTGACCGGTAATATGGTACAATCTGCACTGATTGTTTCAGCTGCCTATAAAAGGCTGCCAGGAAGCACACACCCACTCAGTGTTAGATCAGTGAGAGGGCATGGTGGAGCTGCACACCAACATGTCCTATCTGTTTGCTGCTTGTGTCATGCCATTTTCCCTTCTTTTGGGAATAAATCACTGTGTGGCTGCATTTTACCTCCTGACTCTGTGCTCATTTCCAGCCGCTTATCATTTCCAACCCTACAGTCAGCCTCAAACGTTACTCTTTTACCTGCTTTTTTACTAACTAACATTACAAAGATGCCCAGAACATCGGGATGAACCTGTGTAGTTTATGGCTGCTCCAACAGTAGTGGCAACATAAAGAAAATGAAAAATGGTTGAGACAAAGCAGTGAAAGGTCCTGAAAGATACATAACGTCAGTCTTACCCAATACCCAATCTTTCTGTTTTAGGAACACAAGGCTGCTGTACTTTATACCTCATACTAAGCACTAAGCATCTACAAGCTCACAATGCGACGCATTGTGAGCTTGTAGATCGGCTATTTTCAATAGATTTACTACACATTTTGAACTTGTGAAATGGGACATTATGCAATATGAATACTTTTACTTTTAGTACTTTTAAGTACATTTTTATGCTGATACTTTTGTACTTTTACTCAAGTACATTTTCAATTCCGTACTTTTACTTGTAACGAAGTAGGTCTAAATTGCAGTATTGGTCATTTTACTTAGGTAAAACAATTGAGTACTTTTTCCACCACTGGATGTATGTGACAATCCACTCTCTGGAGCAGCATCAAAAACTATTTTAAAATGACATACGTATATTACGTACAACATATGTCGTCGAAAACCATGAAAAACAACATACTATTGTAGCCTATGTCATTTGACATGATTTTAAATTTTTGTTTAATCGTCGAAAACCATGAAAAACAACATACCGTAGTATGTGTCTACCCTTGACTTTTCTGCACGTTGTCTTGCACATGCTTATCTTGAGCTATTTATCAATACTATATACTAAAGTATTTATTTAAAGACCTTTTAAGCCTCGTACAAAGCCAACTCTTGTCGTGACAAATCATGACAACAAACCAAAAAAATTGGGCTGAACAAATAATTAGAAAGAAGAAGAAAACGGCAAGTTACAACACATGGAGAAATGGGGAAAATGCATTGGGAATTATTTCCTGGGCCTGGCGGCGTCATGAAAGGGGGCGGGACTGCAACGCTCTATAGACATACTTACATATTATTTGGAGTGACATGGTATTGACCATGATACAATTTACAATTTAGGCATTTAGCAGACACTCTTAATCCCGAGCGACTTACATTAAGCAAGAACAAAAAAGCATGGAAATACATCACATACATAAAAAGTAGTTTTCATGAAACATGCGTGAGCTAAGAACGTAACAGTGGAATCTCTAGTCTATATAATGAAACTATACATACCGACCTGTCACAGCCCTGTTACAGGGTTGTCAGACCATGTCACATGGATGTCAGGCCATGTCACAGCCTGGCATCCCTGTGACTGGACTGGTAACATGATGATGAAAAGCCTGCCATTCAGTGCTGTGACAGGGGCTTGATCTCTGCAGTATCTTTACAGAATTTTTAACTCAGTTTTGACATCCATATACTAGTCAATTAGTATGCGATCAAATGATATACCTTACTGTGAGGATAGGTCTGCTTCTGCCAGAGTAAAAAGTATATGTGTGTTTGTTGGGCTCATTTAATTTAAAGTTTTAACAGTACTTTTAACAGTAGTTTCTTTTTTAAAGCAAACAAATGGATATGTTTTTCTGTCTGATGAATGTATTAAGATGTTTGTATATTAATGTCTCTCTCTCTCTGTCTCTCTCTGTCTCTCTCTCTCTCTTACAGATTTAAATGGAGGAGCTGGAATGTTTGCAGGAGGAATTGGACACCCATACAGACATAAACTACTGTGCATTTAAAAAAAAAGGAAAACCGCATCTCTTCTCTCTGAAGCAATCCATTACTGACAATTAATGTCAAGCTGCACGTTGGAGCAGCTTAACGCTGCCTCGCTGGGAGAAAGATTGCTAGTGGAAGCAGAGCCTTATAAGATCCATCACATTAAAATTCACCTAAATGCAGCATAATGCCTTCAAAGGTCTCATGTTTATACCTGTTGACAGTCGTCTGCTGGGCGAGTGCGCTGTGGTACTTGAGCATATCCCGCCCGACGTCCACGTATGTCGGGCAGGTTTACGTGCCTATACGGAAGACCGTGAAACAACCCAACAAAAACAACACCTTCAGCAACATCCGCACTCGCCCCCTCAACCCACACGTCTTCGACTTCGTCATCAACGAGCCCCACAAGTGCGACGCCGTCACGCCCTTCCTCGTCATCCTGATCAGCACCACGCACAAGGAGTTCGACGCCCGCCAGGCCATCCGTGAGACCTGGGGCGATGAGAGCACATACAGCGACGTGCGCATCCTCACCGTCTTCCTGCTGGGCCGCAACACAGACAGCATCCTCAACGACATGGTGGAGCAGGAGAGCCAGATCTTCCACGACATTGTGGTGGAGGACTTTGTCGACTCCTACCACAACCTCACCCTCAAGACCATGATGGGGATGCGCTGGGTGGCCACCTTCTGCCCCAAGGCCCAGTATGTCATGAAGACGGACAGTGACATCTTCATCAACATGGACAACCTGATCTACAAGCTGCTGAAGCCCGCCACCAAGCCGCGGCGGCGGTACTTCACGGGCTACGTGATAAACGGCGGCCCTATCAGGGACATGCGCAGCAAGTGGTACATGTCCCGAGACCTGTATCCCGAGAGCAGATACCCGCCGTTCTGCTCGGGCACGGGCTACGTGTTTTCCGCGGACGTGGCGGAGCTGATCTACAAGACCTCGCAGCACACCAGGCTGCTACACCTGGAGGATGTGTATGTGGGACTGTGCCTGCGCAAGCTGGGCATTCACCCTTATCAGAACAGTGGTTTTAATCACTGGAAAATGGCCTACAGTCTGTGCCGCTACCGGCGCGTTATCACAGTCCATCAGATCCCCCCCGAGGAGATGCATCGCATTTGGAATGACATGTCCAGCAAGAAGCACCTGAGATGTTAAGAGGCATGAGGAACACACACTTCTGTTTTCCATTCTACCCTTTTTGCTCACGGCAGAATATTGTAAGAATTACAGGGCTTTTCTAAGTTTCTGTTTCATGTACTGCAAAAATCCTGAATGTCAAATTGAGAGTGTGAAAGTGGGTCCATTATAGGTCCATTTTCACAATTTCAGAGTTGACGGTTGCTTTGTGCCAGCCATTTTAGCTGAACATCTGTCTATGTATCAGTGCTGCTGGTTCCATAGTAATCATAATCTTTAATGAGTGCATAGGCTTCTAAAAGCACATGTTCTCATGTTCGTCTGTTTGTTCATTTGTTGTGTAACAAAAACAAGGTGTGTTTATTGATGATCATTTTGTTATCTGGGCTACATATCAAGTCCATTTGTAAACCAATCATTATATTTGAGATATGCATTTTAACCACATGAACCCTAGCGTCTCTATTCTGGCCTGGGCATATGTCATAATGATAGGCAAAGATTCTGCAGAAATAACTAGATCTAAAAGCTCTCTTGTAGATCCGCTGTTTTCACTATTTGATGTGCAACAAACTATATAGGGTTTAATTGGTTAAAGGTAACCATACTAAAAATAAATAAAGGTATTTGTTATGGCTGAGTGGGAACATGGCTAAATTCCCAACCCAAACTATTTTCGAGGACTGTTGAGAAGTCGGGAAATAAAGCTGGAAGTAGCTTAAGCTGCAATATGATAATGAAAAACTTACGCCAAAATGAAATGTGATTTTCATGATTTCATTTAGTTTGCAGTCGTCATTTCATAATTTCGTCTTTGTTGAACAGAAGAAAACACGAAACATTTCACTGAATCAATCATATGAATTTGCTGGTTTTTGCATTTACTGTGTAGATGCAATACATTTTCCATTTTGAGATTACTTTCCTAGGCAGGGTAATTATCGGTGTCAGCTACTTGCTTCTCATTAAACCAGCTACTGTTCTTAATGTATGTTTATGTCAACAGCTGTTTCTGCTCATCAACATTGCTGGGCATCAATAGAACTACAATATCATGTTGTGCAAGTACTTCCAAACTGTAACAAAGGCCGTTAAAGAGTGGATGTATTATCATGCGTATTTGCATATCAGTACTTACTTACTGAAGAACTGCTGTTGAAATATGGGGGGGAACTTTTATATTTTCTAGAAGGTGAATGGCTTTAAATGGCCATGTTTTGATTTCAAATGTTTTCTTAAGTTTATAGTATTATAAGCTATTGTGACATTTACTGTGAAAGCATCTATCCCAGAAGGGATTGTTGTTCTATTGTATGTTTTTATATTAAAAAACACATACTTGTATTAAAGGTTAAACTATGCCTTTTACTTTCACCAATTCCCTCAATTGTACAATTTTGTTAGTCTCAGGTTCGTCTCATGTTTAGCCAATTACTGTATTTCAAATAAATACTGTGAGAAAGAGCCCAATTTCAAGCAAAAACGTAACCATGTGTTCAATCAATAACCAAATAGGCCATGCATACTTTAATAGCAATTCTTTATTTGTTGCTCCTAGGCAGAAATTTGAAATTTGCTGATTACATAGAGAGAACAGGGATAATATGCTGACATGGCATACAGTATACATACTGTACATAGAAAACACAATAACTTACCTCTCAAAATAAAGAATTTAGTACAAGTTAAATTCACTACTTCAGTACTGAAAAAATAATTTAGAGCTACTGGACTTGTTTGGATTAACAAATGGCTCATGAACCTTTCAGGTGACGGACTGGTGACTGTGGTGAGACTACACAGAACCACACTCCTCAAATAGCTAACTTACTCACCTACTAGAAGTTGAATAGATGTCACAGTCTATTTATCTACCATTCTCTCTTTCATTCTCTCTCTCGCTCGTGCATTATTATGCGACCCATCCCATAGCGTGTGATTAATGTGATTTGAACCTCTGGCAACGTGCAGCCGTTTCGGGCAGGACAGGTGGCCTAACCCAGTGATACTCAACCTCAGGCCCGCGGGCCACATCAGGCCCGCAGGACCATTATGACTGGCCCACCAATGAAAATCTAAAAAAAAAGAAGAAAAAAAAATCTGGAAAATGAAATAAAAATAAATAAATCTGAATGAAGTTATCTTTAATTACATTATTATAAGTAATACTGTTAGAGTTGTACTATTACTTGAACGAAAATAAAAGCTTGGGGGGGGGGGGGATGCAATGCAAATGAAAGACATATACTGTGTATCCCTATTCCCTGACATAATTTTATAGCTAAACGGACAGAATTCTATTTTATTTGAATGATGAAACCCAGCTGCCATTAATAGTTGGAAATGGAAATGGAAATTGCGGAAATTGCGGAAATTGTGGAAATGGAAATTGCGGAAATGGTGGAAATGGAAATTGCTGAAATTGCAGAAATTGCGGAAATGGAAAAACACATACTTGTATTGCCTGGCCCCTACCCTTCCTACTCTCCTCCTGCCTGGCCCCTCCCCTTCTTACTCTCCTCCCATTCCTACTCTATCCCTGCCTGGCCCCTCCCCTTCCTACTATCCCTATGCCTGGCCCCTCCCCTTCCTACTATCCCCCTGCCTGGCCCCTCCCCTTCATACTCTCCTCCTGCCTGGCCCCTCCCCTTCCTACTATCCTCCTGCCTGACCCCTCCCCTTCCGACTCTACTCCTGCATGACCCCTCTCCTTCCTACTCTCTCCCTGCCTGGCCCCTCCCCTTCCTACTCTCCCCCTGCCTGGCCCTCCCCTTCCTACTCTCTTCCTACCTGACCCCTACTCTCTTCCTACCTGACCCCTACTGTCTTCCTACTCTCCTCCTACCTGACCCCTACTGTCTTCCTACTCTCCTCCTACCTGACCACCCTGCTCTCCTCCTACCTGAACCTTACTCTCCTCCTACCTCACCCATACTCTCCTCCTGCCTGACCTCTACTCTCCTCCTACCTGACCACCCTGCTCTCCTCCTAACGGAACCCTACTCTCCTCCTACCTGACCCCTACTCTCCTCCTACCTGCAACCTACTCTCCTCCTACCTGCCCCTACTCTAGGTGTTGGTGATTTGAACCAGCATACTTGTACTAGGTATTCTATGGATATCATCTGATTTATCCACTGGGCCACTCCAACTCTAGGTGTCAGTGATTTGAACCATCACCGCCTACTAGGAGTGAGTCGGGTTCGAACCGGCACACTTCTACTAGGTATACTACGGATATCATTTGACTTATCCACTGGGCCATTGAGGCGCACAAACATGGTGAATTTCTGGGCTGCTTTAAAGTTGTCCTTCTGGAAATCAGTGTGTAAAGCCGTTTTTCATCAATTTTGAGGATTTGAAAAAAATGAAAAAATGAAAAAAACGATGGGTTATAGCCCATGTTTTTTTTAATTTTGAAAAAAAAGTTATCCTTGTTTCTCATCATTTTGGACCAGCCCATATCGTACGGCATACTATAGCACGCCGTTTTTCATCATTTTTGAGGATTTGAAAAAAAATGAAAAAAACGATGGGTTATAGCCCATGTTTTTTGAAATTTTGAAAAAAAAAGTTATCCTCGTTTCTCATCATTTTGGACCATGGGCTATAGCCCATATCGTACGGCATACTATAGCACGCCGTTTTTCATCATTTTTGAGGATTTGAAAAAAATGAAAAAATGAAAAAAACGATGGGTTATAGCCCATGTTTTTTGAAATTTTGAAAAAAAAAAACTTATCCTCGTTTCTCATCATTTTGGACCATGGGCTATAGCCCATATCGTTCTAGTCAGGGTTCTAGTCTCCTGAAGAACATTTTCACTGTCCATCTAAATTCTAAAAGGCTGGTTAAATGAGACATGGGCTATAACCCATCGTTTTTTTCATATTTTCATTATTTTCAAATCCTCAAAAACGATGAAAAGCGGCGTGCTATAGTATGCCGTACGATATGGGCTATAGCCCATGGTCCAAAATGATGAGAAATGAGGATAACTCAAATTGTCGTAGTGGTTAAGATGTTGGCTTTCCACGTGGGAGACCAGGGTTCGATTCCCGGCTTTTACACTATCATACAAAAGACCTCAACAGCGCTAAGAAAGATCTGATTAATATGATGCTGTGTTATTTAAACTTTACTAACTGAAGGCTAACGAACAAAAGATCACTTCAAAATTACCAGGAGACTTTGCCTGAGAGTGTCTGACTGATGGTGCAGTGGTCTAATCATCAGGGTTTCAGTAAAGACATTCCATGTTCAAGGCCTGTTCCTCCTACAGCTCAATGCTGCAGTAATTTGAACTTTTCAAGGCTAGAATAAAAAATAAAAACTCAAAAGCACCCGGAGACATCTGCTGAATGCCCAAAGGTGCCGTGGTGTAATGGTGTGGAGCGCTTGGCCCGATGCCTCTGCTACAGTCAGTTGGCCGGTTCAAGTCCCATGTCATGACATCAAGGTGCTGGAGGACCATCGGGAGTTCCTCCTACAGCTCAATGCTGCAGGAATTTGAATTTTTCAAGGCTAGAATCAAAAATTAAAACTCAAAAGCACCCGGAGACATCTGCTGAATGCCCAAAGGTGCTGTGGCGTAATGGTGTGGAGCGCTTGGCCCGATGCCTCTGCTACAGTCAGTTGGCCGGTTCAAGTCCCATGTCATGACATCAAGGTGCTGGAGGACCATCGGGAGTTCCTCCTACAGCTCAATGCTGCAGTAATTTGAACTTTTCAAGGCTAGAATAAAAAATAAAAACTCAAAAGCACCCGGAGACATCTGCTAAATGCCCAAAGGTGCCGTGGTGTAATGGTGTGGAGCGCTTGGCCCGTTGCCTCTGCTACAGTCAGTTGGCCGGTTCAAGTCCCATGTCATGACATCAAGGTGCTGAAGGACCATCGGGAGTTCCTCCTACAGCTCAATGCTGCATTAATTTGAACTTTTCAAGGCTAGAATAAAAAATAAAAACTCAAAAGCACCCGGAGACATCTGCTGAATGCCCAAAGGTGCCGTGGCGTAATGGTGTGGAGCGCTTGGCCCGTTGCCTCTGCTACAGTCAGTTGGCCGGTTCAAGTCCCATGTCATGACATCAAGGTGCTGGAGGACCATCGGGAGTTCCTCCTACAGCTCAATGCTGCAGTAATTTGAATTTTTCAAGGCTAGAATCAAAAATTAAAACTCAAAAGCACCCGGAGACATCTGCTGAATGCCCAAAGGTGCTGTGGCGTAATGGTGTGGAGCGCTTGGCCCGATGCCTCTGCTACAGTCAGTTGGCCGGTTCAAGTCTCATGTCATGACATCAAGGTGCTGGAGGACCATCGGGAGTTCCTCCTACAGCTCAATGCTGCAGTAATTTGAACTTTTCAAGGCTAGAATAAAAAATAAAAACTCAAAAGCACCCGGAGACATCTGCTAAATGCCCAAAGGTGCCGTGGTGTAATGGTGTGGAGCGCTTGGCCCGTTGCCTCTGCTACAGTCAGTTGGCCGGTTCAAGTCCCATGTCATGACATCAAGGTGCTGAAGGACCATCGGGAGTTCCTCCTACAGCTCAATGCTGCATTAATTTGAACTTTTCAAGGCTAGAATAAAAAATAAAAACTCAAAAGCACCCGGAGACATCTGCTGAATGCCCAAAGGTGCCGTGGCGTAATGGTGTGGAGCGCTTGGCCCGTTGCCTCTGCTACAGTCAGTTGGCCGGTTCAAGTCCCATGTCATGACATCAAGGTGCTGGAGGACCATCGGGAGACGGTGCTCTCTCCCCCTGTTTGCTGAGATGTAACGGTTGGGGCTTATATCTGAAAGAACCCTGTCCAGCTAATCTTTTACCATGAAAATGTCCAATTTAACATACTCTTACCACCTCTCAGTGTGCCATTTTCCAACTGGCCTGGAAGCCAGACATAAAAGAGGGACTTTCCAACCAAGTTTTGGGCCACCTCAATTTCCCAAATTAGCAATTTCCGCAATTTGCAATTTCCAATTTCCGCAATTTGCAATTTCCTCAATTTCCGCAATTTCCAATTTCCCAAATTTGCAATTTCCGCAATTTGCAATTTCCGCAATTTGCAATTTCCGCAATTTGCAATTTTCAATTTCCGCAATTTGCAATTTCCAATTTCCCAAATTTGCAATTTCCGCAATTTCCGCAATTTTTAATTTCCGCAATTTGCAGTTTTTCATTGTCAAATTCATATAGTCACAGACTATTCTGTCAGATGATGGGCCAAAATGCATTGCTATTTATTTTTAAAAGTTTGACCTAATTCTTATCTGTAAAACTTTAGGTGGACAGGGTTCTTTCAAACATAACCCCCAAATGCTACTTTTCAGGAAACAGGGGGAGAGAGCACCGTCTCCCGATGGTCCTCCAGCACCTTGATGTCATGACATGGGACTTGAACCGGCCAACCAACTGTAGCAGAGGCATCGGGCCAAGCGCTCCACACCATTACGCCACGGCACCTTTGGGCATTCAGCAGATGTCTCCGGGTGCTTTTGAGTTTCTATTTTTTATTCTAGCCTTGAAAAGTTCCAATTACTGCAGCATTGAGCTGTAGGAGGAACAGGCCTTGAACATGGAATGTCTGTACTGAAACCCTGATGATTAGACCACTGCACCATCAGTCAGACACTCTCAGGCAAAGTCTCCTGGTAATTTTGAAGTGATCTTTTGTTCGTTAGCCTTCAGTTAGTAAAGTTTAAATAACACAGCATCATATTAATCAGATCTTTCTTAGCGCTGTTGAGGTCTTCTTTTGTATGATAGTGTAACAGCCGGGAATCGAACCCTGGTCTCCCACGTGGAAAGCCAACATCTTAACGACTACTACAATTAGAGTTATCCCCATTTCTCATCATTTTGGACCATGGGCTATAGCCCATATCGTACGGCATACTATAGCACGCCGTTTTTCATCATTTTTGAGGATTTGAAAATAATGAAAATATGAAAAAAACGATGGGTTATAGCCCATGTTTTTTGAAATTTTGAAAAAAAAAGTTATCCTCGTTTCTCATCATTTTGGACCATGGGCTATAGCCCATATCGTACGGCATACTATAGCACGCCGTTTTTCATGATTTTTGAGGATTTGAAAAAAATGAAAAAAACGATGGGTTATAGCCCATGTTTTTTGAAATTTTGAAAAAAAAAGTTATCCTCGTTTCTCATCATTTTGGACCATGGGCTATAGCCCATATCGTACGGCATACTATAGCACGCCGTTTTTCATCATTTTTGAGGATTTGAAAAAAATGAAAAAATGAAAAAAACGATGGGTTATAGCCCATGTTTTTTGAAATTTTGAAAAAAAAAACTTATCCTCGTTTCTCATCATTTTGGACCATGGGCTATAGCCCATATCGTTCTAGTCAGGGTTCTAGTCTCCTGAAGAACATTTTCACTGTCCATCTAAATTCTAAAAGGCTGGTTAAATGAGACATGGGCTATAACCCATCGTTTTTTTCATATTTTCATTATTTTCAAATCCTCAAAAACGATGAAAAGCGGCGTGCTATAGTATGCCGTACGATATGGGCTATAGCCCATGGTCCAAAATGATGAGAAATGAGGATAACTCAAATTGTCGTAGTGGTTAAGATGTTGGCTTTCCACGTGGGAGACCAGGGTTCGATTCCCGGCTGTTACACTATCATACAAAAGACCTCAACAGCGCTAAGAAAGATCTGATTAATATGATGCTGTGTTATTTAAACTTTACTAACTGAAGGCTAACGAACAAAAGATCACTTCAAAATTACCAGGAGACTTTGCCTGAGAGTGTCTGACTGATGGTGCAGTGGTCTAATCATCAGGGTTTCAGTAAAGACATTCCATGTTCAAGGCCTGTTCCTCCTACAGCTCAATGCTGCAGTAATTTGAACTTTTCAAGGCTAGAATAAAAAATAAAAACTCAAAAGCACCCGGAGACATCTGCTGAATGCCCAAAGGTGCCGTGGTGTAATGGTGTGGAGCGCTTGGCCCGATGCCTCTGCTACAGTCAGTTGGCCGGTTCAAGTCCCATGTCATGACATCAAGGTGCTGGAGGACCATCGGGAGTTCCTCCTACAGCTCAATGCTGCAGTAATTTGAACTTTTCAAGGCTAGAATCAAAAATTAAAACTCAAAAGCACCCGGAGACATCTGCTGAATGCCCAAAGGTGCCGTGGCGTAATGGTGTGGAGCGCTTGGCCCGATGTCTCTGCTACAGTCAGTTGGCCGGTTCAAGTCCCATGTCATGACATCAAGGTGCTGGAGGACCATCGGGAGTTCCTCCTACAGCTCAATGCTGCAGTAATTTGAACTTTTCAAGGCTAGAATAAAAAATAAAAACTCAAAAGCACCCGGAGACATCTGCTAAATGCCCAAAGGTGCCGTGGTGTAATGGTGTGGAGCGCTTGGCCCGTTGCCTCTGCTACAGTCAGTTGGCCGGTTCAAGTCCCATGTCATGACATCAAGGTGCTGAAGGACCATCGGGAGTTCCTCCTACAGCTCAATGCTGCAGTAATTTGAACTTTTCAAGGCTAGAATAAAAAATTAAAACTCAAAAGCACCCGGAGACATCTGCTGAATGCCCAAAGGTGCCGTGGCGTAATGGTGTGGAGCGCTTGGCCCGTTGCCTCTGCTACAGTCAGTTGGCCGGTTCAAGTCCCATGTCATGACATCAAGGTGCTGGAGGACCATCGGGAGACGGTGCTCTCTCCCCCTGTTTCCTGAGATGTAACGGTTGGGGCTTATATCTGAAAGAACCCTGTCCAGCTAATCTTTTACCATGAAAATGTCCAATTTAACATACTCTTACCACCTCTCAGTGTGCCATTTTCCAACTGGCCTGGAAGCCAGACATAAAAGAGGGACTTTCCAACCAAGTTTTGGGCCACCTCAATTTCCGCAATTTGCAATTTCCGCAATTTGCAATTTCCAATTTCCGCAATTTGCAATTTCCTCAATTTCCGCAATTTCCGCAATTTCCGCAAATTCCATTTCCGCAATTTCCGCAATTTCCATTTCCGCAATTTCGCAATTTCCGCAATTACCATTTCCGCAATTTCCGCAATTACAATTTCCGCAATTTCCGCAATTCTGCAATTTCCGCAATTTCCATTTCCGCAATTTGCTGAAATTGCGGAATAAATGAAAAAAAAACGATGGGTTATAGCCCATGTTTTTTGAAATTTTGAAAAAAAAAATTATCCTCGTTTCTCATCATTTTGGACGGTGGGCTATAGCCTATATCGTACGGCATAACCCCCAACCGTTACTTTTCAGGAAACAGGGGGAGAGAGCACCGTCTCCCGATGGTCCTTCCCAGCACCTTGATGTCATGACATGGGACTTGAACCGGCCAACTGTCTGAAGCTGGCAACTGGGTCAAGCGCTCCACACCATTGAGCCAAGGCACCTTGGGGCATTCAGCAGATGTCTCCTGGTGCTTTTGAGTTTTTATTTTTTATTCAAGAAAGTCAGTGTGCAAAGCAAAGCATCACAGAGACACATGAATAATGTGGGATTTGAACCTTGGACCTGTGGATCACAACTAAGTACAGCCACTCATCACACTGAGCTAACTGCTGGTTACTACAACACAGCTTTTCTGTGCTAGTTGATGTTAGTGTGGAATGCAAAGTGTCAGTAAAGATTTGAGTATGTCGGGGTTCGAACCGGCACACTTCTACTAGGTATACTACGGATATCATTTGACTTATCCGTTGGTCCACTGAGGCACACAATCATTGGGAATTTCTGTGCTGCTTTAAAGTTGTCCTTCTGAAAGTCAGTGTGCAAAGCAAAGCATCACAGAGACACATGAATAATGTGGGATTTGAACCCTGGACCTGTGGATCACAAACACAGACACTCATCACACTGAGCTAACTGCTGGTTACTACAACACAGCTTTTCTGTGCTAGTTGATGTTAAGGATCCGGAACAATTCTCTCTGTTTTACCCCTGCCCTTATTGGCCGCCCAAAAGCATGCAGGTGTGGTATCTATATTTCATGATATTCATATATAAGCCATGTTAAAATGTCCGACTTACACATTTGGTCACTGTGCTAAGGGCATGCTAAATAAGTCAACTGTCACTATCTGCAGTCACTGTGTCTGCAGAGGCCTGTCTTTGATATTTAAAGTCAAGGTGTCGTGGGCCTTAGTCAAGTAGCTTGGCCTGGCCAGGTGTGATAGGGAACTTAGCATTCTATTGTATCCAGGAGAGACCTTTGCTTACCAAGTGGCAATATGTTGATGAATACCGGTATGTAAAGTTTCAGTCTCCACCTCCATATATCTGTGTCTATGCAAAAACACTGTATATATGTCCTGTAAAATGCAAGGTTTAGGGAGTCTTAAACTGGCCGCGGCAGCTGTTCAGTACGAGGGAGTCCCTGAGCTCCAGGCTCAGGGACAATGGCGAAGCTCTCTGTCTTGGTCTCGGTTGCAATAAAATGATCGACTCTACACTACACTTCAGAACACTCTCTGCCTGCCTTCATTCGTCCGGTGCTTTTGACTACAGCCTACAGCCTGCCGTATTGCTTAGCCGTTTCTGTCTCAAATAGATAGAATTATAGTCAGTGTAAAGGGAGAAATTACACGACACAGGCTCCCATTGGCCCGTGAGTTCCAACCTCTCGGCCAACGGGATATTGCCCCTGTGTTTCGATCGCGTTGCCACGTCTGCTCGTATCAAGCCTGGCTTCGTCCACTGAAAACGTTTTTTTTTCGGGAACATTTTTCTGATTTTATTTGACTTGATTATGTTGTTCTTATTTGCTTGTTGTACTGTCTTGTTTTAATTATGATTTATTTTATTGTGTCACTGTACAGCACTTTGTAACATTGTTAAGAAAGGTGCTTTATAAATAAAATTTACTTACTTACTTACACAAGGCAGGTCGCTGGTTTCCGTGGCAAAACATGGCAACGACCCAATGTTGTGATTTCTCTGCATGCATGCAATTAAAATGAATGACCACTAGGTGTCGTCAATGCACAGCGTCTGATCAATAGTTGAAATGTCAATTTTGATTGATTGATTGATTGAAATATTTATTAACAGTTTGCAGAATTACAGTAGGCCTACATTTCAAGCACAAACTCAATACAAAGACTGTTAACTGTGAGTGGACAACCCAATTAAGCCTTACACTTACAAATGCCGTACGGTAGGGGCTATAGCCCATGTTCAAAAATGATGAAAAATGAGGATAACATTTTTTTCAAAAATTCAAAAAACGATGGGCTATAACCCATGTTTTTTGAAATTTTGAATTTTCTTCAAATCCTCAAAAATGATGAAAAACAGCGTGCTATAGTATGCCGTACGGTAGGAGCTATAGCCCATGTTCAAAAATGATGAAAAATGAGGATAACATTTTTTTCAAAAATACAAAAAACGATGGGCTATAACCCATGTTTTTTGAAATTTAGAATTTTCTTCAAATCCTCAAAAATGATGAAAAACGGCGTGCTATAGTATGCCGTACGGTAGGGGCTATAGCCCATGTTCAAAAATGATGAAAAATGAGGATAACATTTTTTTCAAAAATTCAAAAAACGATGGGCTATAACCCATGTTTTTTGAAATTTTGAATTTTCTTCAAATCCTCAAAAATGATGAAAAACGGCGCGCTATAGTATGCCGTACGGTAGGGGCTATAGCCCATGTTCAAAAATGATGAAAAATGAGGATAACATTTTTTTCAAAAATTCAAAAACAATGGGCTATAACCCATGTTTTTTGAAATTTTGAATTTTCTTCAAATCCTCAAAAATGATGAAAAACGGCGTGCTATAGTATGCCGTACGGTAGGGGCTATAGCCCATGTTCAAAAATGATGAAAAATGAGGATAACATTTTTTTCAAAAATTCAAAAAACGATGGGCTATAACCCATGTTTTTTGAAATTTTGAATTTTCTTCAAATCCTCAAAAATGATGAAAAACGGCGTGCTATATATAGTATGCCGTACGGTAGGGGCTATAGCCCATGTTCAAAAATGATGAAAAATGAGGATAACATTTTTTTCAAAAATTCAAAAAACGATGGGCTATAACCCATGTTTTTTGAAATTTTGAATTTTCTTCAAATCCTCAAAAATGATGAAAAACGGCGTGCTATAGTATGCCGTACGGTAGGGGCTATAGCCCATGTTCAAAAATGATGAAAAATGAGGATAACATTTTTTTTTTTAATTCAAAAAACAATGGGCTATAACCCATGTTTTTTGAAATTTTGAATTTTCTTCAAATCCTCAAAAATGATGAAAAACGGCGTGCTATAGTATGCCGTACGGTAGGGGCTATAGCCCATGTTCAAAAATGATGAAAAATGAGGATAACATTTTTTTCAAAAATTCAAAAAACGATGGGCTATAACCCATGTTTTTTGAAAATTTGAATTTTCTTCAAATCCTCAAAAATGATGAAAAACGGCGTGCTATAGTATGCCGTACGGTAGGGGCTATAGCCCATGTTCAAAAATGATGAAAAATGAGGATAACATTTTTTTCAAAAATTCAAAAAACGATGGGCTATAACCCATGTTTTTTGAAATTTTGAATTTTCTTCAAATCCTCAAAAATGATGAAAAACGGCGTGCTATAGTATGCCGTACGGTAGGGGCTATAGCCCATGTTCAAAAATGATGAAAAATGAGGATAACATTTTTTTCAAAAATTCAAAAAACGATGGGCTATAACCCATGTTTTTTGAAATTTTGAATTTTCTTCAAATCCTCAAAAATGATGAAAAACGGCGTGCTATAGTATGCCGTACGGTAGGGGCTATAGCCCATGTTCAAAAATGATGAAAAATGAGGATAACATTTTTTTCAAAAATTAAAAAAACGATGGGCTATAACCCATGTTTTTTGAAATTTTGAATTTTCTTCAAATCCTCAAAAATGATGAAAAACGGCGTGCTATAGTATGCCGTACGGTAGGGGCTATAGCCCATGTTCAAAAATGATGAAAAATGAGGATAACAATTTTTTTTTAAATTCAAAAAACGATGGGCTATAACCCATGTTTTTTGAAATTTTGAATTTTCTTCAAATCCTCAAAAATGATGAAAAACGGCGTGCTATAGTATGCCGTACGGTAGGGGCTATAGCCCATGTTCAAAAATGATGAAAAATGAGGATAATTTTTTTTTCAAAAATTCAAAAAACGATGGGCTATAACCCATGTTTTTTGAAATTTTGAATTTTCTTCAAATCCTCAAAAATGATGAAAAACGGCGTGCTATAGTATGCCGTACGGTAGGGGCTATAGCCCATGTTCAAAAATGATGAAAAATGAGGATAACATTTTTTTCAAAAATTCAAAAACAATGGGCTATAACCCATGTTTTTTGAAATTTTGAATTTTCTTCAAATCCTCAAAAATGATGAAAAACGGCGTGCTCTAGTATGCCGTACGGTAGGGGCTATAGCCCATGTTCAAAAATGATGAAAAATGAGGATAACATTTTTTTCAAAAATTCAAAAAACGATGGGCTATAACCCATGTTTTTTTAAATTTTGAATTTTCTTCAAATCCTCAAAAATGATGAAAAACGGCGTGCTATAGTATGCCGTACGGTAGGGGCTATAGCCCATGTTCAAAAATGATGAAAAATGAGGATAACAATTTTTTCAAAAATTCAAAAAACGATGGGCTATAACCCATGTTTTTTGAAAATTTGAATTTTCTTCAAATCCTCAAAAATGATGAAAAACGGCGTGCTATAGTATGCCGTACGGTAGGGGCTATAGCCCATGTTCAAAAATGATGAAAAATGAGGATAACATTTTTTTCAAAAATTCAAAAAACGATGGGCTATAACCCATGTTTTTTGAAATTTTGAATTTTCTTCAAATCCTCAAAAATGATGAAAAACGGCGTGCTATAGTATGCCGTACGGTAGGGGCTATAGCCCATGTTCAAAAATGATGAAAAATGAGGATAACATTTTTTTCAAAAATTAAAAAAACGATGGGCTATAACCCATGTTTTTTGAAATTTTGAATTTTCTTCAAATCCTCAAAAATGATGAAAAACGGCGTGCTATAGTATGCCGTACGGTAGGGGCTATAGCCCATGTTCAAAAATGATGAAAAATGAGGATAACAAATTTTTTTTAAATTCAAAAAACGATGGGCTATAACCCATGTTTTTTGAAATTTTGAATTTTCTTCAAATCCTCAAAAATGATGAAAAACGGCGTGCTATAGTATGCCGTACGGTAGGGGCTATAGCCCATGTTCAAAAATGATGAAAAATGAGGATAATTTTTTTTTCAAAAATTCAAAAAACGATGGGCTATAACCCATGTTTTTTGAAATTTTGAATTTTCTTCAAATCCTCAAAAATGATGAAAAACGGCGTGCTATAGTATGCCGTACGGTAGGGGCTATAGCCCATGTTCAAAAATGATGAAAAATGAGGATAACATTTTTTTCAAAAATTCAAAAACAATGGGCTATAACCCATGTTTTTTGAAATTTTGAATTTTCTTCAAATCCTCAAAAATGATGAAAAACGGCGTGCTCTAGTATGCCGTACGGTAGGGGCTATAGCCCATGTTCAAAAATGATGAAAAATGAGGATAACATTTTTTTCAAAAATTCAAAAAACGATGGGCTATAACCCATGTTTTTTTAAATTTTGAATTTTCTTCAAATCCTCAAAAATGATGAAAAACGGCGTGCTATAGTATGCCGTACGGTAGGGGCTATAGCCCATGTTCAAAAATGATGAAAAATGAGGATAACAATTTTTTCAAAAATTCAAAAAACGATGGGCTATAACCCATGTTTTTTGAAAATTTGAATTTTCTTCAAATCCTCAAAAATGATGAAAAACGGCGTGCTATAGTATGCCGTACGGTAGGGGCTATAGCCCATGTTCAAAAATGATGAAAAATGAGGATAACATTTTTTTCAAAAATTCAAAAAACGATGGGCTATAACCCATGTTTTTTGAAATTTTGAATTTTCTTCAAATCCTCAAAAATGATGAAAAACGGCGTGCTATAGTATGCCGTACGGTAGGGGCTATAGCCCATGTTCAAAAATGATGAAAAATGAGGATAACATTTTTTTCAAAAATTAAAAAAACGATGGGCTATAACCCATGTTTTTTGAAATTTTGAATTTTCTTCAAATCCTCAAAAATGATGAAAAACGGCGTGCTATAGTATGCCGTACGGTAGGGGCTATAGCCCATGTTCAAAAATGATGAAAAATGAGGATAACAATTTTTTTTTAAATTCAAAAAACGATGGGCTATAACCCATGTTTTTTGAAATTTTGAATTTTCTTCAAATCCTCAAAAATGATGAAAAACGGCGTGCTATAGTATGCCGTACGGTAGGGGCTATAGCCCATGTTCAAAAATGATGAAAAATGAGGATAATTTTTTTTTCAAAAATTCAAAAAACGATGGGCTATAACCCATGTTTTTTGAAATTTTGAATTTTCTTCAAATCCTCAAAAATGATGAAAAACGGCGTGCTATAGTATGCCGTACGGTAGGGGCTATAGCCCATGTTCAAAAATGATGAAAAATGAGGATAACATTTTTTTCAAAAATTCAAAAACAATGGGCTATAACCCATGTTTTTTGAAATTTTGAATTTTCTTCAAATCCTCAAAAATGATGAAAAACGGCGTGCTCTAGTATGCCGTACGGTAGGGGCTATAGCCCATGTTCAAAAATGATGAAAAATGAGGATAACATTTTTTTCAAAAATTCAAAAAACGATGGGCTATAACCCATGTTTTTTGAAATTTTGAATTTTCTTCAAATCCTCAAAAATGATGAAAAACGGCGTGCTATAGTATGCCGTACGGTAGGGGCTATAGCCCATGTTCAAAAATGATGAAAAATGAGGATAACAATTTTTTCAAAAATTCAAAAAACGATGGGCTATAACCCATGTTTTTTGAAAATTTGAATTTTCTTCAAATCCTCAAAAATGATGAAAAACGGCGTGCTATAGTATGCCGTACGGTAGGGGCTATAGCCCATGTTCAAAAATGATGAAAAATGAGGATAACATTTTTTTCAAAAATTCAAAAAACGATGGGCTATAACCCATGTTTTTTGAAATTTTGAATTTTCTTCAAATCCTCAAAAATGATGAAAAACGGCGTGCTATAGTATGCCGTACGGTAGGGGCTATAGCCCATGTTCAAAAATGATGAAAAATGAGGATAACATTTTTTTCAAAAATTCAAAAAACGATGGGCTATAACACATGTTTTTTGAAATTTTGAATTTTCTTCAAATCCTCAAAAATTATGAAAAACGGCGTGCTATAGTATGCCGTACGGTAGGGGCTATAGCCCATGTTCAAAAATGATGAAAAATGAGGATAACATTTTTTTCAAAAATTCAAAAACAATGGGCTATAACCCATGTTTTTTGAAATTTTGAATTTTCTTCAAATCCTCAAAAATGATGAAAAACGGCGTGCTATAGTATGCCGTACGGTAGGGGCTATAGCCCATGTTCAAAAATGATGAAAAATGAGGATAACATTTTTTTCAAAAATTCAAAAAACGATGGGCTATAACCCATGTTTTTTGAAATTTTGAATTTTCTTCAAATCCTCAAAAATGATGAAAAACGGCGTGCTATAGTATGCCGTACGGTAGGGGCTATAGCCCATGTTCAAAAATGATGAAAAATGAGGATAACATTTTTTTTTAATTCAAAAAACAATGGGCTATAACCCATGTTTTTTGAAATTTTGAATTTTCTTCAAATCCTCAAAAATGATGAAAAACGGCGTGCTATAGTATGCCGTACGGTAGGGGCTATAGCCCATGTTCAAAAATGATGAAAAATGAGGATAACATTTTTTTCAAAAATTCAAAAAACGATGGGCTATAACCCATGTTTTTTGAAATTTTGAATTTTCTTCAAATCCTAAAAAATGATGAAAAACGGCGTGCTATAGTATGCCGTACGGTAGGGGCTATAGCCCATGTTCAAAAATGATGAAAAATGAGGATAACAATTTTTTCAAAAATTCAAAAAACGATGGGCTATAACCCATGTTTTTTGAAAATTTGAATTTTCTTCAAATCCTCAAAAATGATGAAAAACGGCGTGCTATAGTATGCCGTACGGTAGGGGCTATAGCCCATGTTCAAAAATGATGAAAAATGAGGATAACATTTTTTTCAAAAATTCAAAAACAATGGGCTATAACCCATGTTTTTTGAAATTTTGAATTTTCTTCAAATCCTCAAAAATGATGAAAAACGGCGTGCTATAGTATGCCGTACGGTAGGGGCTATAGCCCGTGTTCAAAAATGATGAAAAATGAGGATAACATTTTTTTCAAAAATTCAAAAAACGATGGGCTATAACCCATGTTTTTTGAAATTTTGAATTTTCTTCAAATCCTCAAAAATGATGAAAAACGGCGTGCTATAGTATGCCGTACGGTAGGGGCTATAGCCCATGTTCAAAAATGATGAAAAATGAGGATAACATTTTTTTTTTTAATTCAAAAAACAATGGGCTATAACCCATGTTTTTTGAAATTTTGAATTTTCTTCAAATCCTCAAAAATGATGAAAAACGGCGTGCTATAGTATGCCGTACGGTAGGGGCTATAGCCCATGTTCAAAAATGATGAAAAATGAGGATAACATTTTTTTCAAAAATTCAAAAAACGATGGGCTATAACCCATGTTTTTTGAAAATTTGAATTTTCTTCAAATCCTCAAAAATGATGAAAAACGGCGTGCTATAGTATGCCGTACGGTAGGGGCTATAGCCCATGTTCAAAAATGATGAAAAATGAGGATAACATTTTTTTCAAAAATTCAAAAAACGATGGGCTATAACCCATGTTTTTTTAAATTTTGAAATTTCTTCAAATCCTCAAAAATGATGAAAAACGGCGTGCTATAGTATGCCGTACGGTAGGGGCTATAGCCCATGTTCAAAAATGATGAAAAATGAGGATAACATTTTTTTTTTAATTCAAAAAACAATGGGCTATAACCCATGTTTTTTGAAATTTTGAATTTTCTTCAAATCCTCAAAAATGATGAAAAACGGCGTGCTATAGTATGCCGTACGGTAGGGGCTATAGCCCATGTTCAAAAATGATGAAAAATGAGGATAACATTTTTTTCAAAAATTCAAAAAACGATGGGCTATAACCCATGTTTTTTGAAATTTTGAATTTTCTTCAAATCCTCAAAAATGATGAAAAACGGCGTGCTATAGTATGCCGTACGGTAGGGGCTATAGCCCATGTTCAAAAATGATGAAAAATGAGGATAACATTTTTTTCAAAAAATCAAAAAACGATGGGCTATAACCCATGTTTTTTGAAATTTTGAATTTTCTTCAAATCCTCAAAAATGATGAAAAACGGCGTGCTATAGTATGCCGTACGGTAGGAGCTATAGCCCATGTTCAAAAATGATGAAAAATGAGGATAACATTTTTTTCAAAAATTCAAAAAACGATGGGCTATAACCCATGTTTTTTGAAATTTTGAATTTTCTTCAAATCCTCAAAAATGATGAAAAACGGCGTGCTATAGTATGCCGTACGGTAGGGGCTATAGCCCATGTTCAAAAATGATGAAAAATGAGGATAACATTTTTTTCTAAAATTCAAAAAACGATGGGCTATAACCCATGTTTTTTGAAATTTTGAATTTTCTTCAAATCCTCAAAAATGATGAAAAACGGCGTGCTATAGTATGCCGTACGGTAGGGGCTATAGCCCATGTTCAAAAATGATGAAAAATGAGGATAACATTTTTTTCAAAAATTCAAAAACAATGGGCTATAACCCATGTTTTTTGAAATTTTGAATTTTCTTCAAATCCTCAAAAATGATGAAAAACGGCGTGCTATAGTATGCCGTACGGTAGGGGCTATAGCCCATGTTCAAAAATGATGAAAAATGAGGATAACATTTTTTTCAAAAATTCAAAAAACGATGGGCTATAACCCATGTTTTTTGAAATTTTGAATTTTCTTCAAATCCTCAAAAATGATGAAAAACGGCGTGCTATAGTATGCCGTACGGTAGGGGCTATAGCCCATGTTCAAAAATGATGAAAAATGAGGATAACATTTTTTTTTAATTCAAAAAACAATGGGCTATAACCCATGTTTTTTGAAATTTTGAATTTTCTTCAAATCCTCAAAAATGATGAAAAACGGCGTGCTATAGTATGCCGTACGGTAGGGGCTATAGCCCATGTTCAAAAATGATGAAAAATGAGGATAACATTTTTTTTAAAAATTCAAAAAACGATGGGCTATAACCCATGTTTTTTGAAAATTTGAATTTTCTTCAAATCCTCAAAAATGATGAAAAACGGCGTGCTATAGTATGCCGTACGGTAGGGGCTATAGCCCATGTTCAAAAATGATGAAAAATGAGGATAACATTTTTTTCAAAAATTCAAAAAACGATGGGCTATAACCCATGTTTTTTTAAATTTTTAAATTTCTTCAAATCCTCAAAAATGATGAAAAACGGCGTGCTATAGTATGCCGTACGGTAGGGGCTATAGCCCATGTTCAAAAATGATGAAAAATGAGGATAACATTTTTTTTTTTAATTCAAAAAACAATGGGCTATAACCCATGTTTTTTGAAATTTTGAATTTTCTTCAAATCCTCAAAAATGATGAAAAACGGCGTGCTATAGTATGCCGTACGGTAGGGGCTATAGCCCATGTTCAAAAATGATGAAAAATGAGGATAACATTTTTTTCAAAAATTCAAAAAACGATGGGCTATAACCCATGTTTTTTGAAATTTTGAATTTTCTTCAAATCCTCAAAAATGATGAAAAACGGCGTGCTATAGTATGCCGTACGGTAGGGGCTATAGCCCATGTTCAAAAATGATGAAAAATGAGGATAACATTTTTTTCAAAAAATCAAAAAACGATGGGCTATAACCCATGTTTTTTGAAATTTTGAATTTTCTTCAAATCCTCAAAAATGATGAAAAACGGCGTGCTATAGTATGCCGTACGGTAGGAGCTATAGCCCATGTTCAAAAATGATGAAAAATGAGGATAACATTTTTTTCAAAAATTCAAAAAACGATGGGCTATAACCCATGTTTTTTGAAATTTTGAATTTTCTTCAAATCCTCAAAAATGATGAAAAACGGCGTGCTATAGTATGCCGTACGGTAGGGGCTATAGCCCATGTTCAAAAATGATGAAAAATGAGGATAACATTTTTTTCTAAAATTCAAAAAACGATGGGCTATAACCCATGTTTTTTGAAATTTTGAATTTTCTTCAAATCCTCAAAAATGATGAAAAACGGCGTGCTATAGTATGCCGTACGGTAGGGGCTATAGCCCATGTTCAAAAATGATGAAAAATGAGGATAACATTTTTTTCAAAAATTCAAAAAACGATGGGCTATAACCCATGTTTTTTGAAATTTTGAATTTTCTTCAAATCCTCAAAAATGATGAAAAACGGCGTGCTATAGTATGCCGTACGGTAGGGGCTATAGCCCATGTTCAAAAATGATGAAAAATGAGGATAACATTTTTTTCAAAAATTCAAAAAACAATGGGCTTTAACCCATGTTTTTTGAAATTTTGAATTTTCTTCAAATCCTCAAAAATGATGAAAAACGGCGCGCTATAGTATGCCGTACGGTAGGGGCTATAGCCCATGTTCAAAAATGATGAAAAATGAGGATAACATTTTTTTCAAAAATTCAAAAAACAATGGGCTATAACCCATGTTTTTTGAAATTTTGAAATTTCTTCAAATCCTCAAAAATGATGAAAAACGGCGTGCTATAGTATGCCGTACGGTAGGGGCTATAGCCCATGTTCAAAAATGATGAAAAATGAGGATAACATTTTTTTCAAAAATTCAAAAAACGATGGGCTATAACCCATGTTTTTTGAAATTTTGAATTTTCTTCAAATCCTCAAAAATGATGAAAAACGGCGTGCTATAGTATGCCGTACGGTAGGGGCTATAGCCCATGTTCAAAAATGATGAAAAATGAGGATAACATTTTTTTCAAAAATTCAAAAAACAATGGGCTTTAACCCATGTTTTTTGAAATTTTGAATTTTCTTCAAATCCTCAAAAATGATGAAAAACGGCGCGCTATAGTATGCCGTACGGTAGGGGCTATAGCCCATGTTCAAAAATGATGAAAAATGAGGATAACATTTTTTTCAAAAATTCAAAAAACAATGGGCTATAACCCATGTTTTTTGAAATTTTGAATTTTCTTCAAATCCTCAAAAATGATGAAAAACGGCGTGCTATAGTATGCCGTACGGTAGGGGCTATAGCCCATGTTCAAAAATGATGAAAAATGAGGATAACATTTTTTTCAAAAATTCAAAAAACGATGGGCTATAACCCATGTTTTTTGAAATTTTGAATTTTCTTCAAATCCTCAAAAATGATGAAAAACGGCGTGCTATAGTATGCCGTACGGTAGGGGCTATAGCCCATGTTCAAAAATGATGAAAAATGAGGATAACATTTTTTTCAAAAATTCAAAAAACGATGGGCTATAACCCATGTTTTTTGAAATTTTGAATTTTCTTCAAATCCTCAAAAATGATGAAAAACGGCGTGCTATAGTATGCCGTACGGTAGGGGCTATAGCCCATGTTCAAAAATGATGAAAAATGAGGATAACATTTTTTTCAAAAAATCAAAAAACGATGGGCTATAACCCATGTTTTTTGAAATTTTGAATTTTCTTCAAATCCTCAAAAATGATGAAAAACGGCGTGCTATAGTATGCCGTACGGTAGGAGCTATAGCCCATGTTCAAAAATGATGAAAAATGAGGATAACATTTTTTTCAAAAATTCAAAAAACGATGGGCTATAACCCATGTTTTTTTAAATTTTGAATTTTCTTCAAATCCTCAAAAATGATGAAAAACGGCGTGCTATAGTATGCCGTACGGTAGGGGCTATAGCCCATGTTCAAAAATGATGAAAAATGAGGATAACATTTTTTTTTAATTCAAAAAACAATGGGCTATAACCCATGTTTTTTGAAATTTTGAATTTTCTTCAAATCCTCAAAAATGATGAAAAACGGCGTGCTATAGTATGCCGTACGGTAGGGGCTATAGCCCATGTTCAAAAATGATGAAAAATGAGGATAACATTTTTTTTAAAAATTCAAAAAACGATGGGCTATAACCCATGTTTTTTGAAAATTTGAATTTTCTTCAAATCCTCAAAAATGATGAAAAACGGCGTGCTATAGTATGCCGTACGGTAGGGGCTATAGCCCATGTTCAAAAATGATGAAAAATGAGGATAACATTTTTTTCAAAAATTCAAAAAACGATGGGCTATAACCCATGTTTTTTTAAATTTTTAAATTTCTTCAAATCCTCAAAAATGATGAAAAACGGCGTGCTATAGTATGCCGTACGGTAGGGGCTATAGCCCATGTTCAAAAATGATGAAAAATGAGGATAACATTTTTTTTTTTAATTCAAAAAACAATGGGCTATAACCCATGTTTTTTGAAATTTTGAATTTTCTTCAAATCCTCAAAAATGATGAAAAACGGCGTGCTATAGTATGCCGTACGGTAGGGGCTATAGCCCATGTTCAAAAATGATGAAAAATGAGGATAACATTTTTTTCAAAAATTCAAAAAACGATGGGCTATAACCCATGTTTTTTGAAATTTTGAATTTTCTTCAAATCCTCAAAAATGATGAAAAACGGCGTGCTATAGTATGCCGTACGGTAGGGGCTATAGCCCATGTTCAAAAATGATGAAAAATGAGGATAACATTTTTTTCAAAAATTCAAAAACAATGGGCTATAACCCATGTTTTTTGAAATTTTGAATTTTCTTCAAATCCTCAAAAATGATGAAAAACGGCGCGCTATAGTATGCCGTACGGTAGGGGCTATAGCCCATGTTCAAAAATGATGAAAAATGAGGATAACATTTTTTTCAAAAATTCAAAAACAATGGGCTATAACCCATGTTTTTTGAAATTTTGAATTTTCTTCAAATCCTCAAAAATGATGAAAAACGGCGTGCTATAGTATGCCGTACGGTAGGGGCTATAGCCCATGTTCAAAAATGATGAAAAATGAGGATAACATTTTTTTCAAAAATTCAAAAAACGATGGGCTATAACCCATGTTTTTTGAAATTTTGAATTTTCTTCAAATCCTCAAAAATGATGAAAAACGGCGTGCTATAGTATGCCGTACGGTAGGGGCTATAGCCCATGTTCAAAAATGATGAAAAATGAGGATAACATTTTTTTCAAAAATTCAAAAAACGATGGGCTATAACCCATGTTTTTTTAAATTTTGAATTTTCTTCAAATCCTCAAAAATGATGAAAAACGGCGTGCTATAGTATGCCGTACGGTAGGGGCTATAGCCCATGTTCAAAAATGATGAAAAATGAGGATAACATTTTTTTCAAAAATTCAAAAAACGATGGGCTATAACCCATGTTTTTTGAAATTTTGAATTTTCTTCAAATCCTCAAAAATGATGAAAAACGGCGCGCTATAGTATGCCGTACGGTAGGGGCTATAGCCCATGTTCAAAAATGATGAAAAATGAGGATAACATTTTTTTCAAAAATTCAAAAACAATGGGCTATAACCCATGTTTTTTGAAATTTTGAATTTTCTTCAAATCCTCAAAAATGATGAAAAACGGCGTGCTATAGTATGCCGTACGGTAGGGGCTATAGCCCATGTTCAAAAATGATGAAAAATGAGGATAACATTTTTTTCAAAAATTCAAAAAACGATGGGCTATAACCCATGTTTTTTGAAATTTTGAATTTTCTTCAAATCCTCAAAAATGATGAAAAACGGCGTGCTATAGTATGCCGTACGGTAGGGGCTATAGCCCATGTTCAAAAATGATGAAAAATGAGGATAACATTTTTTTCAAAAATTCAAAAAACGATGGGCTATAACCCATGTTTTTTGAAATTTTGAATTTTCTTCAAATCCTCAAAAATGATGAAAAACGGCGTGCTATAGTATGCCGTACGGTAGGGGCTATAGCCCATGTTCAAAAATGATGAAAAATGAGGATAACATTTTTTTCAAAAAATCAAAAAACGATGGGCTATAACCCATGTTTTTTGAAATTTTGAATTTTCTTCAAATCCTCAAAAATGATGAAAAACGGCGTGCTATAGTATGCCGTACGGTAGGAGCTATAGCCCATGTTCAAAAATGATGAAAAATGAGGATAACATTTTTTTCAAAAATTCAAAAAACGATGGGCTATAACCCATGTTTTTTTAAATTTTGAATTTTCTTCAAATCCTCAAAAATGATGAAAAACGGCGTGCTATAGTATGCCGTACGGTAGGGGCTATAGCCCATGTTCAAAAATGATGAAAAATGAGGATAACATTTTTTTCAAAAATTCAAAAAACGATGGGCTATAACCCATGTTTTTTGAAATTTTGAATTTTCTTCAAATCCTCAAAAATGATGAAAAACGGCGTGCTATAGTATGCCGTACGGTAGGGGCTATAGCCCATGTTCAAAAATGATGAAAAATGAGGATAACATTTTTTTCAAAAATTCAAAAAACGATGGGCTATAACCCATGTTTTTTGAAATTTTGAATTTTCTTCAAATCCTCAAAAATGATGAAAAACGGCGTGCTATAGTATGCCGTACGGTAGGGGCTATAGCCCATGTTCAAAAATGATGAAAAATGAGGATAACATTTTTTTCAAAAATTCAAAAAACAATGGGCTATAACCCATGTTTTTTGAAATTTTGAAATTTCTTCAAATCCTCAAAAATGATGAAAAACGGCGTGCTATAGTATGCCGTACGGTAGGGGCTATAGCCCATGTTCAAAAATGATGAAAAATGAGGATAACATTTTTTTCAAAAATTCAAAAAACGATGGGCTATAACCCATGTTTTTTGAAATTTTGAATTTTCTTCAAATCCTCAAAAATGATGAAAAACGGCGCGCTATAGTATGCCGTACGGTAGGGGCTATAGCCCATGTTCAAAAATGATGAAAAATGAGGATAACATTTTTTTCAAAAATTCAAAAACAATGGGCTATAACCCATGTTTTTTGAAATTTTGAATTTTCTTCAAATCCTCAAAAATGATGAAAAACGGCGTGCTATAGTATGCCGTACGGTAGGGGCTATAGCCCATGTTCAAAAATGATGAAAAATGAGGATAACATTTTTTTCAAAAATTCAAAAAACGATGGGCTATAACCCATGTTTTTTGAAATTTTGAATTTTCTTCAAATCCTCAAAAATGATGAAAAACGGCGTGCTATAGTATGCCGTACGGTAGGAGCTATAGCCCATGTTCAAAAATGATGAAAAATGAGGATAACATTTTTTTCAAAACTTCAAAAAACGATGGGCTATAACCCATGTTTTTTTAAATTTTGAATTTTCTTCAAATCCTCAAAAATGATGAAAAACGGCGTGCTATAGTATGCCGTACGGTAGGGGCTATAGCCCATGTTCAAAAATGATGAAAAATGAGGATAACATTTTTTTCAAAAATTCAAAAAACGATGGGCTATAACCCATGTTTTTTGAAATTTTGAATTTTCTTCAAATCCTCAAAAATGATGAAAAACGGCGTGCTATAGTATGCCGTACGGTAGGGGCTATAGCCCATGTTCAAAAATGATGAAAAATGAGGATAACATTTTTTTCAAAAATTCAAAAAACAATGGGCTATAACCCATGTTTTTTGAAATTTTGAATTTTCTTCAAATCCTCAAAAATGATGAAAAACGGCGTGCTATAGTATGCCGTACGGTAGGGGCTATAGCCCATGTTCAAAAATGATGAAAAATGAGGATAACATTTTTTTCAAAAATTCAAAAAACGATGGGCTATAACCCATGTTTTTTGAAATTTTGAATTTTCTTCAAATCCTCAAAAATGATGAAAAACGGCGCGCTATAGTATGCCGTACGGTAGGGGCTATAGCCCATGTTCAAAAATGATGAAAAATGAGGATAACATTTTTTTCAAAAATTCAAAAAACGATGGGCTATAACCCATGTTTTTTGAAATTTTGAATTTTCTTCAAATCCTCAAAAATGATGAAAAACGGCGCGCTATAGTATGCCGTACGGTAGGGGCTATAGCCCATGTTCAAAAATGATGAAAAATGAGGATAACATTTTTTTCAAAAATTCAAAAACAATGGGCTATAACCCATGTTTTTTGAAATTTTGAATTTTCTTCAAATCCTCAAAAATGATGAAAAACGGCGTGCTATAGTATGCCGTACGGTAGGGGCTATAGCCCATGTTCAAAAATGATGAAAAATGAGGATAACATTTTTTTCAAAAATTCAAAAAACGATGGGCTATAACCCATGTTTTTTGAAATTTTGAATTTTCTTCAAATCCTCAAAAATGATGAAAAACGGCGTGCTATAGTATGCCGTACGGTAGAGGCTATAGCCCATGTTCAAAAATGATGAAAAATGAGGATAACATTTTTTTCAAAAATTCAAAAAACGATGGGCTATAAGTAACCCATGTTTTTTGAAATTTTGAATTTTCTTCAAATCCTCAAAAATGATGAAAAACGGCGTGCTATAGTATGCCGTACGGTAGGGGCTATAGCCCATGTTCAAAAATGATGAAAAATGAGGATAACATTTTTTTCAAAAATTCAAAAAACGATGGGCTATAACCCATGTTTTTTGAAATTTTGAATTTTCTTCAAATCCTCAAAAATGATGAAAAACGGCGTGCTATAGTATGCCGTACGGTAGGGGCTATAGCCCATGTTCAAAAATGATGAAAAATGAGGATAACATTTTTTTCAAAAATTCAAAAAACGATGGGCTATAACCCATGTTTTTTGAAATTTTGAATTTTCTTCAAATACTCAAAAATGATGAAAAACGGCGTGCTATAGTATGCCGTACGGTAGAGGCTATAGCCCATGTTCAAAAATGATGAAAAATGAGGATAACATTTTTTTCAAAAATTCAAAAAACGATGGGCTATAAGTAACCCATGTTTTTTGAAATTTTGAATTTTCTTCAAATCCTCAAAAATGATGAAAAACGGCGTGCTATAGTATGCCGTACGGTAGGGGCTATAGCCCATGTTCAAAAATGATGAAAAATGAGGATAACATTTTTTTCAAAAATTCAAAAAACGATGGGCTATAACCCATGTTTTTTGAAATTTTGAATTTTCTTCAAATCCTCAAAAATGATGAAAAACGGCGCGCTATAGTATGCCGTACGGTAGGGGCTATAGCCCATGTTCAAAAATGATGAAAAATGAGGATAACATTTTTTTCAAAAATTCAAAAAACAATGGGCTATAACCCATGTTTTTTGAAATTTTGAAATTTCTTCAAATCCTCAAAAATGATGAAAAACGGCGTGCTATAGTATGCCGTACGGTAGGGGCTATAGCCCATGTTCAAAAATGATGAAAAATGAGGATAACATTTTTTTCAAAAATTCAAAAAACGATGGGCTATAACCCATGTTTTTTGAAATTTTGAATTTTCTTCAAATCCTCAAAAATGATGAAAAACGGCGCGCTATAGTATGCCGTACGGTAGGGGCTATAGCCCATGTTCAAAAATGATGAAAAATGAGGATAACATTTTTTTCAAAAATTCAAAAACAATGGGCTATAACCCATGTTTTTTGAAATTTTGAATTTTCTTCAAATCCTCAAAAATGATGAAAAACGGCGTGCTATAGTATGCCGTACGGTAGGGGCTATAGCCCATGTTCAAAAATGATGAAAAATGAGGATAACATTTTTTTCAAAAATTCAAAAAACGATGGGCTATAACCCATGTTTTTTGAAATTTTGAATTTTCTTCAAATCCTCAAAAATGATGAAAAACGGCGTGCTATAGTATGCCGTACGGTAGGAGCTATAGCCCATGTTCAAAAATGATGAAAAATGAGGATAACATTTTTTTCAAAACTTCAAAAAACGATGGGCTATAACCCATGTTTTTTTAAATTTTGAATTTTCTTCAAATCCTCAAAAATGATGAAAAACGGCGTGCTATAGTATGCCGTACGGTAGGGGCTATAGCCCATGTTCAAAAATGATGAAAAATGAGGATAACATTTTTTTCAAAAATTCAAAAAACGATGGGCTATAACCCATGTTTTTTGAAATTTTGAATTTTCTTCAAATCCTCAAAAATGATGAAAAACGGCGTGCTATAGTATGCCGTACGGTAGGGGCTATAGCCCATGTTCAAAAATGATGAAAAATGAGGATAACATTTTTTTCAAAAATTCAAAAAACAATGGGCTATAACCCATGTTTTTTGAAATTTTGAATTTTCTTCAAATCCTCAAAAATGATGAAAAACGGCGTGCTATAGTATGCCGTACGGTAGGGGCTATAGCCCATGTTCAAAAATGATGAAAAATGAGGATAACATTTTTTTCAAAAATTCAAAAAACGATGGGCTATAACCCATGTTTTTTGAAATTTTGAATTTTCTTCAAATCCTCAAAAATGATGAAAAACGGCGCGCTATAGTATGCCGTACGGTAGGGGCTATAGCCCATGTTCAAAAATGATGAAAAATGAGGATAACATTTTTTTCAAAAATTCAAAAAACGATGGGCTATAACCCATGTTTTTTGAAATTTTGAATTTTCTTCAAATCCTCAAAAATGATGAAAAACGGCGCGCTATAGTATGCCGTACGGTAGGGGCTATAGCCCATGTTCAAAAATGATGAAAAATGAGGATAACATTTTTTTCAAAAATTCAAAAACAATGGGCTATAACCCATGTTTTTTGAAATTTTGAATTTTCTTCAAATCCTCAAAAATGATGAAAAACGGCGTGCTATAGTATGCCGTACGGTAGGGGCTATAGCCCATGTTCAAAAATGATGAAAAATGAGGATAACATTTTTTTCAAAAATTCAAAAAACGATGGGCTATAACCCATGTTTTTTGAAATTTTGAATTTTCTTCAAATCCTCAAAAATGATGAAAAACGGCGTGCTATAGTATGCCGTACGGTAGAGGCTATAGCCCATGTTCAAAAATGATGAAAAATGAGGATAACATTTTTTTCAAAAATTCAAAAAACGATGGGCTATAAGTAACCCATGTTTTTTGAAATTTTGAATTTTCTTCAAATCCTCAAAAATGATGAAAAACGGCGTGCTATAGTATGCCGTACGGTAGGGGCTATAGCCCATGTTCAAAAATGATGAAAAATGAGGATAACATTTTTTTCAAAAATTCAAAAAACGATGGGCTATAACCCATGTTTTTTGAAATTTTGAATTTTCTTCAAATCCTCAAAAATGATGAAAAACGGCGTGCTATAGTATGCCGTACGGTAGGGGCTATAGCCCATGTTCAAAAATGATGAAAAATGAGGATAACATTTTTTTCAAAAATTCAAAAAACGATGGGCTATAACCCATGTTTTTTGAAATTTTGAATTTTCTTCAAATACTCAAAAATGATGAAAAACGGCGTGCTATAGTATGGCATGAATTGAACAAAGGGCATTGTTCAATTCATCAAAACATTTAGAGACAAACAAATAGACACTTATATGTAGTTAAAGCAACAGAGTTAAGCAACAGAAACAAACAACAATGGATTCTACAGTGTAAAGACACCAATTTAATTATAAATAAAGTTGAATATCTAATAATATCAATTTAAAATGTATTATCCAATACAAATTTCCTTACCATTTTCAATGTTTTAGTTTTGTATTGCTATTTTTATTTGCTAATTGTAGATTGACCTACTTTTTGTTTCTGGCATTCCGCTGCTTGTTATTTTTTATTTTATTTTCATGTGAAGTACTTTGAGTTGCATTTTATGTATGACATGTGCTATATAAATAAAGTTTAATATGTGAAGTACTTTAGTTGTCAAGGATGCAGACAGAGTTGAACCCAGGAGCAAAGTCACAACAAACTAGAGTATAATAATAAAGTATTTAATAAAGAATTACGAGATATCTTACACAGGGGAATGCAGGTAGGAATCAGGCATGAATCAGAATGACATCAAAGTCAACACATGAACAGGCAGGACATCTGTGACACAGGTTATGAACTGACAATGAGTGTTTGTACTGAGTCCAGTTTTATAGTGAGCAGGTTGATTGGAGAAGTGTTCACTGCTGGGCTGATTAGGTAGTTGACAGGTGTGTAAATGGAACTGGGTGTGCTGGAATGGGATATGGGAGGCCAGTGTGGAGACTGAGAGAGAGACAGAATGTGACAGAGTTGCATTTTATGTATGAAATGTGCTATATAAATAAAGTTTACACCACTGACTGTCCCTCCATATAAAATAAAGGCGAAAGTCACAAAAGAAAATTGATCAGTTATAATTCCAGACTATGAAGAATCATTTAATAAAGGAATACTTCCAGATTCAGTTAAAGATTAGCTACAATAATTGTGATATTAAAAGTTAAATGCTCGTCATATGACATAACAGAGAGGAATGGGCCGGACCCTGCGCGCAAGAGCAGGGCCTTTAGTTATTCTTTTTTCATTTTGCATCTTTGCAAGGTTGTACCTTTGTAGGCCTACCTGTCTCTAATGTATAAGCAAAGTTGGAGTCTTTGCCGGTTTGAACCGGCACACTTCTACTAGGTATACTACGGATATCATTTGACTTATCCGCTTGGCCATTGAGGCACACAAACATGTTGAATTTTTTGGGCTGCTTTAAAGTTGTCCTTCTGGACCTTTAGATCTTCAGTCTAACGCTCTCCCAACTGAGCTATTTCGGCTTGCAAGTGTCAAATCCAGCATTTATTTTTTACATTGACTGTTACTTGTTACTTCTTAAACAAAAAAACTCATAAAGTTTTTCACCCAGGGAGATCAGCCTAAGAGTCATAGGGTTTGCTGTACCTCATTTCAACTGGCGAAAGCCGGGATTGAACCAGGGACCTTCAGGTCTATCAGTCAAACGCTCTCCCAACTGAGCCATTTCGGCTTGCAAGTGTCAAATCCAGCATTTATTTTTACATTGACTGTTACTTGTTACTTCTTAAACAAAAAAAACTCATAATGTTTTTCACCCAGGGAGATCAGCCTAAGAGTCATAGGGTTTTCTGTACCTCATTTCAACTCCTGAAAGCCGGGATTGAACCAGGGACCTTCAGATCTTCAGTCTAATGCTCTACCAACTGCGCTATTTCGGCTTGTAAGTGTCACATCCAGAATATATTTTTCAATTGATTGTTAGTTCTTAAACAAATAAACTCATACAGTTTTCCCCCAGTGAGATCAGCCTGGGAGTCATACGGTTTTCTGTACCTCATTTGACCTGCTGAAATCCGGTTCCATTTGTACACTGTCAAAGTCACTAACTAATACTATCAACATCCATCTATTCTATATACCCTCTACAACAGTGGTTCCCAAACCCTTTCTTGTCAAGGATCCCCGAATTTACACTTTATTAGCCCGTGGAACCTAACCCCAACCCTAACCCTAACCCGGCTATAATCCATGGTCAAAAATGATGAAGTGATTTTGTCTTTTTTACAAATCCCCGTTTTTACAGGCCATGGGCTATAGTCCATGGTCTCGGAGTGATTTTCGTCTTTTTTTCAAATCCTCAAAAATGATGAAAAACGGCATGCTAGTGTACCCTAACCCGGCTATAATCCATGGTCAAAAACGATGGATTTGAAAAAAAGACAAAATCACTTCCTGACCATGGGTTATAGTCCATGGTGTCGGAGTGATTTTCGTCATTTTTTTCAAATCCTCAAAAATGATGAAAAAACGGCATGCTACAGTACCCTAACCCTAACCCTTGATCGTAGGAGATAGTAATGTAGGACTCTACAGATCAAGTGCTATCCAGTCATAAAGTTTGAACACTTGAAGAAACTACTACAGAAAACTGGAAACACTGCATCCTATCTGTAGGAATGAACAATCGACAGCAGGGGAAAACAGAAACAGGACGGAAGACAATGAGGCACAAGTGTGGCCTACATGGGTCACATATAATTCGCCCAGCTGGTACCCACTTAAGGCCCAATCAGATCCCAGTTCAAACCCATATAGGCAAACACAGGTGGCGCACACATGGTTCTGAAATAAAATGGCCCATTTGGATACCACCTAAGAGCCACTTAGAAACCCGCAAAAGCCCATATGGGCTAACACGGGTGGGCCCTTTGTGAAAACTGGGTGCACGGCCCACTCGGAACCCATGCCCATAGCCCATGTCAAAACCCAAGTGGGGCCCAGATGGACATGTTAGCTGGGCACAGTCTATTTATCTACCATTCTCTCTTTCATTCTCTCTCTCGCTCGTGCATTATTATGCGACCCATCCCATAGCGTGTGATTAATGTGATTTGAACCTCTGGCAACGTGCAGCCGTTTCGGGCAGGACAGGTGGCCTAACCCAGTGATACTCAACCTCAGGCCCGCGGGCCACATCAGGCCCGCAGGACCATTATGACTGGCCCACCAATGAAAATCTAAAACAAAAGAAGAAAAAAAAAATCTGGAAAATGAAATAAAAATAAATAAATCTGAATGAAGTTATCTTTAATTACATTATTATAAGTAATACTATTAGAGTTGTACTATTACTCGAACGAAAATAAAAGCTTGGGGGGGGGGGGGATGCAATGCAAATGAAAGACATATACTGTGTATCTCTATTCCCTGACATAATTTTATAGCTAAACGGACAGAATTCTATTTTATTTGAATGATGAAACCCAGCTGCCATTAATAGTTGGAAATGGAAATGGAAATTGCGGAAATTGTGGAAATGGAAATTGCGGAAATTGTAATTGCGGAAATTGCGGAAATGGCGGAAATGGAAATTGCTGAAATTGCGGGAAATGCGGAAATGGAAATTGCGGAAATGGTAATTGCGGAAATTGCGGAAATGGAAAAACACATACTTGTATTAAAGGTTAAACTATGCCTTTTACTTTCACCAATTCCCTCAATTGTACAATTTTGTTAGTCTCAGGTTCGTCTCATGTTTAGCCAATTACTGTATTTCAAATAAATACTGTGAGAAAGAGCCCAATTTCAAGCAAAAACGTAACCATGTGTTCAATCAATAACCAAATAGGCCATGCATACTTTAATAGCAATTCTTTATTTGTTGCTCCTAGGCAGAAATTTGAAATTGGCTGATTACATAGAGAGAACAGGGATAATATGCTGACATGGCATACAGTATACATACTGTACATAGAAAACACAATAACTTACCTCTCAAAATAAAGAATTTAGTACAAGTTAAATTCACTACTTCAGTACTGAAAAAATAATTTAGAGCTACTGGACTTGTTTGGATTAACAAATGGCTCATGAACCTTTCAGTAGTTACCTTTGGGTTTCATCTGCAGATACATTGTCATACAGTACTGTGTGTGTGTGTGTGTGTGTGTGTGTGTGTGTGTGTGTGTGTGTGTGTGTGTGTGTGTGTGTGTGTGTGTGTGTGTGTGTATGCGCGTGTGTGTGTGTGTGGGAGGGGGTTATTGTAGTGCAGCAAGACAGTAGTAGAAATTGTCATGAATTTGTCTCCTAGCTCAGTTTCCGAGACTGCATCAGCCAAAGCTGATTACATAATAGAGGCTCTGTTATGGTTTAGGTGACATTTATCAGATGGTAAAAGCATACCATTTAGAATCTACTCCCAGGTCTAAGCATTAGCTTGTCAGGTGCATATATACTCTGCCCAAACATATTTAATACCACGTCCTCTTAACTTGAGGATAGTTTATTTTGAACTGTATCAACTGCTGGAATTTAATGTTGTTTGAAATGGTTATAAGCAAGTTCTGCTCTTCACGGTCTCACACATGACCTACTTTTTCAGGCACAGAAAATGAACAAGGCACCTTGAAGCATCAACACTGTCATTGGAATGATTTGCAAATTATACATGGGATCATTCAGGTCTCGTTTTTCCTCAACTAAACTTTAGTTACAATTCAACAATCATCCCTTCTTGTCATGGGCATACATTTACACAGTAGTATAGTTCACTCTCTTTTAAGACATTCATTATATTATGAAAATGTGCTTTTTTCTTTAAAGTAAAATAATTCTTACATTCTGAATGCAGGATGAAATACAGACCGCTGGGAACATCTCAAATAAGTGGGTCTGGAAAACAAATTTGGTTTTCACTGTGGCAACAAAACAGTGCAAGGAAACAAAACAAAATACATTCTCGTTTCAATAAATAACAGCTTGGCTGGATGTAGAGGTAACATTTAAAGGAATACTCCACTGTTTTTCTTCATGGCTTCATCAGTAGGAGTAATAATACTGTGCTGAGCCCATCAACACTCTGTGCAGCCAATCTAAAGCACTGTAGAACTACAGTCATTCACTCCTCTGCAACTAGGGTCAATAGTGTCCAGAACCACGCCCTTACAGTGAATTATGGGTATTGTAGGCTCAGACAGCAAAGCTCCACGTTCAGAAACATTGAGAAACATCTTCTTAGCCAGTATTATATATGTAATCACAACGTTTTTTGTGTCGTTTGAAACATTTAAAGTGACAAATGAATTAATTTAATTAATTTCGAACACTGGACAATTCCTTTAAAACAAAAATATATAATAATAATAATAATAATAATAATAGTACACATCCAAAGCTACATCTTAATCACCTGCTTTTGCCACCTGAGTACATCTTTAGTTTCCTCTGGCCTTAATCCTGACCCTGGGTTGTGCGCTGGCCGGTGGAATGTTGTATAAGGTGGTAGGGTATAGGTTAACGGCAGCAGAGGGGCGGTGTGCAGGGAGCAGGATTGGAGCTGTGACTGGCAGAGTCTGCCCTCGGGGCAAGAGGAAAGGCTAATGTGCGTGTTCGCGGGGTGGGTGTTGGAGGCGGGGGGGGGTGTTGGTCGTTGTGAAGGGCGTGGCATGGTGCTTTCCTCAGTCCGTCTGCCCCTGAACTGTCCTCCGTCTCACCTGCTCTTCAGCCACACAGAGTGCATCAGCTAAGGCTGAGCTGGGCGAAGCCGATCAGCTTCACTTCGTCTGGGATCTCCGTGTCATCACAGCCGGAAGCCTGGGATGCGGAGAAAGGAAGGCATAGGTGGGGTCACAGGGGGCTCACGGGGCTTCAGGTCACATCCTGTGACTCTCCCTTCCATCAGCAAAACCTAATCCTCCCGACATCCGCAGAACAGCTGTGCTGTAACAACTGGGATTAGCCGATGGATTCAACCTATTTACTGTGGTAAGCTTATTGTTTTGTGGATTAAGGCTTTTCGAATCATTTGATTTTACATTCTGAAACTTTGAGATCAGCCTGGAAAAGTACAGTAAGTTTTTGTTTCGTTTTTTTTGTTTTTGAACCTCGGGCCGGCACGTTTAGCTACTGAAGGCTGCCATGATGGGAAGATGCACTGATGAATAAATTGATTAATAAATTGTCTCACTCAAATTCATATTTATACAACGTAAAAAACTATGCATTGTGGGAGTACAGTACGTACAAGTCTTTTTTGATTGTCTGTTTGTACTTGTGGTGGTGACGGACTGGTGACTGTGGTGAGACTACACAGAACCACACTCCTCAAATAGCTAACTTACTCACCTACTAGAAGTTGAATAGATGTCACAGTCTATTTATCTACCATTCTCTCTTTCATTCTCTCTCTCGCTCGTGCATTATTATGCGACCCATCCCATAGCGTGTGATTAATGTGATTTGAACCTCTGGCAACGTGCAGCCGTTTCGGGCAGGACAGGTGGCCTAACGCCTAACCAACCTTTAGTGATTGCTAGTGCAGCGACAAAGAACGCCCTCCCCTGCCAGATTCTCATCCAAGAACACAACCAACTGTATTTGTTGGTCGACCGACCAAGCCACAGTCGTAAAGGAATCAAACTGCAGTCTCCATGGCGGTGAGCAGGAACTTTACCTCTGCGCCACCCAGACGCCAAAGAGCAGTTACATTATTTTGAAGGTTTAGGTGACTATACTGTAACCAACAGGATTATTTAGCGTACTATGTTCTATAAATAGCAGAAACAAACATGAAAGGGAAAAAAAACTTTCATGGTTTGCAAGGAAATAGCTATGAGATGGGTTGTTTAGGATTACTGCCAGTTTACATTTAGCAGAGTTCACCCCTAAACTTAACAACTTACAACTTCAAATTTATTGACAGTTTCACCTTCCAGTGACTGCATTGTCTTGCTACATTTTGAACTAATTATACTGGTCAGTTGCTTCTCACAGAGGCCATATTACAGGCAACGTGCATTCAGAGTTGCCTGAGTGGTCCCTGAGAGCTGATCAATATCACTTTTTCACTCAGCTATCCCCCTGTGAAAGAGTGTGAGCCAGTAGCCTGATGCCTGCAGGGCCTCCAGCAATTTACACCTGATCAGGGATCACGCGGATCAGTCTCTGTGCAACCCTCTGGAGGGTCTGATGGATATACAGCACTGAGCTGTACTTAAATCTAGTCCCAACATGTCCCAAGCAGTGGTCCACTGTCCACTAGTCACTAGTGGTCCATAGCAGAATTACAAGTGAAACATCATATTAGATCTTAAAATACGTTCAGTGTGGGGAAAACAGCTTTAAATGAATTGAACTGTTAACAGCTTGATTAAACAAATAGCAAATAGCAGATCTACTAGCTCACAACACGTGATGTGAGCTTGTAGATCGAAATATGCTACTGGATCAGAACTAAAAAAGATTGAGAAGCACTGATCTAGTCCTACTTAGAAAGCTTACTGCGAATGCTGTGACCTCTCGTTTAGTTCGGTCGTAAAAGCTGCTCGGCTGGTACCTACACATTAAATCGTCCCAGTGAAAATATATGGATTGTTCTCCAAGCGAGGATAATTATTCTCTATGTCTGGGTTTTGTGTGAAGCTGCAGACATAATTCTTCGTTTGGGTGAGGAGTCTGCATGGGAACAGAATCGAATGCTGAATGAACGGCAGTGCAGTTTCTACAGTGTGAGCTTGTTGGACGGCTAATTTTGATATTTTTAAACATTAATTTTAAGTGAAAGTAAATGCGGTTAATGTGCGTCTGTGGGTTTTATACATTTTGTAACCATTTTGAAAACTGAAAAGACTAAATATCACATTGGATCCACTGAAACACTGTTTATTTTTCCCTGTTTCCTGAAAAGTAACCATTTTGGACAATACAAGGTTTTCGTCCAACGGTGACGATATGAAAGACAGATAGTGTTGATAACTACTCTATCTATCTAGCGAGCCTGCCACTGCCCTGAGCCTACAGCTGCAGCCTGGCTCTCCTGAGATCCCTCCACCTGTGACATTCACCAGCTGCTGATGAGATGAACATGGCAGAAAGGTCTGAATAAGGTGTACTGTAACCTGACAAACAGATGTTGTTTACCCACAACTTCAGAAACGCTGCTGCTGCAACACTCTCAAGTTTTGTCTCAGAATTTGGACTGCCTTTACATGCAGAGGATGTCAATGACATACAGAGGTGAATGCAAGGAAAAGACACACTGTGCAGATAGATAGTTTGCCACCTGGGGCTCACCTGCGGCCCACCTAGGACCCAGGTAGAACCCACTTAAAGCCCACACGGGTTAGCCCAGTTAGGACCCACTTGGGTCCCACATAGAATTGCCACGGTGGGGCCCACCTAGGACCCAGGTAGCACCCACTTAAAACCCACATGGGCAACCCAGGTGAGAACTATCTGGTGCCCGCTGACATTTCTTTATGGGTCCCATATGGGTATCCCACCTGGCTCCCACATAGGTAGCCCACCTCTAAACCACATGGGACCCACGTTGGCGTGCTGGCTGGGATAGTGTGTCTAATAGATAATATCAAGCAACATAAGAAAACTTAGTAGAATCCATGTGTGTGACCTATGCAATTAAGTGTTCCTGTAAAGTGCGTGTTTTGTATGAAGCTGTACAATTAGCCCTTCGCTAAATCCCACCCCAAAAAGCGATTGTCCAATGCCAATCCAAATAGTTTAGCAACTGTTGCTATGCATGCAGGTCAAGCTTTCACCACCTCATAGCTGTCAATGTTATTTTGCATGGCTGTGTTGTTGAACATTTACACAGCTTAATGTCAGGAAAGTTACACGACTGACCCACCCAGGTGATGGCAATAATACTAATTACCGTAGTCTTACTATGCAACATGAAAACCGATTCCTTGAGGAATCCAGCACAGCGATAGTTCATTACGACATGGAAGGCAGGATGCCCCCAATCATTCGCTAATAGTTAATTAATATATACTCCCACTAATTAGTCTGTCTGTTTTCTCATTTGCTTCAAGCCAACTCACACACACCCACAGTACATCAGGCGGTTCATTTAAAGCAGAAATAACATGCATTTTAAAACTGTTTTTAATATTTAATATCATATTGTTTATGTCCCTCAAACTTATTTCTAATGGTTTGAGCCTCAATCACCACTCTGATATAAACAGTCCTTGTCATTTCTTTCTGGACTTTGAAAGCAGTTTTAGTTGCAATACCACAATGTCCTGAGGTGGTGGGGGCGCTGATATGCAGATTACTTCATATTTGAGTCATTATAATACTGATGCTAGATAAAACCAGGCTTGTTTCCATTCCATGCCAGCTTGGAAAATCAACAATGGCGGAAATTGTAAACAAAGTGGAAATGCAAATTTGGAACTAAAGACTGAACAAGAGGAGGAATTATAGGGTGACATTGATGACATCACGATGAGGACAAAATCAGTTGAGCTATTCCTGAGAGCAATTTCCATTAAAGCACCCATATGATATGAAAACCTGATTGTTATTTGTGGGGATAAAAAACACATGGGAGCCCCAAAAACACAAAAGAAAAAGTTGAATGTTATAGGTCCTTTAAGTATTCTCTATTCTGCGTTCAATCTACATGAGATGTCAGTCTTCAATTCTCTCCACCTCCCCGGCCTCCTCCCTGTGAAATTTTGTTCTGTAATGGGTTTTTTATGTATTTATTTATTTATGTATGTACTATGATATGTGATATGTGCCTCCCTGCTTGACACTCAGCATCAAGGGTTGGATTGGGGGTAAGTCCCTGCGACATATTAGCGTCATGTCAAGGGGGTGTACATGTACATCAAGGGTTGGATTGGGGTTAAGTCCCTGCGACATACTAGCGTCATGTCCAGGGGGGTGTACATGTACTGTACATCAAGCTGCCCTGCGACATACTAGCGTCATGTCCAGGGGGTGTACATGTACAGAAACAGGAGATAGATCATGGCTAGACAAGGCTACTTATGTGGTATCCAGTTCTGTAATGGGTGATTCTGTGATTATAAGTGATTTATGAATTGTTCTACAGTAGGCTATATGTGGTATTGTATCTGGCTGTGGTATATATGGCATACAATTGAACTTATGTTGTCATGTAATGTCTTTATCTTGTACTCTGCTCTAGGGGGTTGTTGTTGATAACAGATTCTGTGTCTTGTTGCACAGGTAATGAGCAGAGCCACACCACCAAACTAAATGCAATAGTTTGGAATAAATGGTAGTGGTCAATCCTGAGATGAGTTTTAATGGACAAATAAAGTATAAAATGATCTACCCTGCATTGTTTGTCACATGCTCAGGTCGGGTGTTGGTCTTTACAATTTTTATTTGCTTGTGTATGGCATGCGTGGCTAATGGCTATTCATCCTAGCTGTTCTAATTCGACCGCTCCCATCAACAACCTGTGTTTGCTGCAGATCAGATGGAATGGAATGGAATGGAAAATACTTTATTAATCCCCGAGGGGAAATTTAATTCGTTACAATAGCAGCAACAGGCAGCCAGCGTTACGCAGCGCCAGCGGATTTAGTTTGTTGCATGCTTCCCTGTGTGGAAAGAAACGAAGATGTGGGCCTATTTCTGAGACACTGAAACAGGCCTCAGAGAATCTAAATTTAGCTACTGTAGGTACATTCATTGCAATAAGTGTAACATTTAGGTCAGTGGTTCCGCAAGTGGGGCCCAGGACCCCTAAGGGCCCCTGGGGGTGGTTCCAGGGGGTCGTGTTCTGCACACAGGCTCAGCTCCACAGTGTTTCATTTATCTAAAACAACGACATCCACTAAACAACGTTTCGGCCATAGTAGGCCTTCATCAGGTGACAGACGTGCGCAACCTAGTAGGCTACTCATTTTTCACCTGGTTCCAGGGGGTCCCCAGCAAAATTAATGAAGCATTAATTATAGTATAGCATCAATCACTGTGATGTCACACTAACAACAACATTCACTTCTGCATTAATTATAATTATAATTGCATACACAGGGGTGTAGTGGTTGCATGCACGTGCCAGCCAGACTGTGTTGCATTCTCATCATTCTCATTATGAGCCATTCAATGTAGCGGGAATGGGTGACTAACTTCATGTACTCATCAAGCCAAGTAAAATTTAACGGAAATCAAAGGTCAAACTATAATGAATATTTGTTCACATTGCGCACGTGTGGGTATGTCACAAAAATGTCATTCCCACTGTAAAAAATAAACCCCCACTACACCCATTGAGTGACTACACTGGACTTAGACATCATCTACCCGCAATAAAGAAGACTTTGTGATTTTGTCTATAAAGGCTACGGTATTTGAAAATAGTCAATCTGCAAGCTCACAACACGTCACTTAATTTTGTATATATATTTTTTTTTAAGTGGTGCAACCACTTCTACAACCAGCTCGCAATGTCCGTGTACCTGTTTGTTTGTTTGTGATGTACGTCAATGAGCACGAGTGGTGTGCGCATGCGTGCGCGTGCACCACTGGTGTGCGCACGCACCCGCACCCGTGTGTGGATGTTGTTGCTACATAGCGTCAATGCTAGCGAGCTAAAATATAGCCATCCTTGCTCTAGAAAGCACCAATGTTTCCATCTAGACCACCGGATTATCAGCAAAAACCTCCGAAAATCGCTCTAATGGACCAAACCACGGAGAGCTCCGTAGATTAGGAGTTATTCAGCTTTTAGAGAGGGGAGTTGCGCCACTTGGTTCACACAGGTGTGATTTTTTGTAACACTTTAACAACACAAATCTTGTATGGGCCGTCCCTGGCACAAAATATTTCAGATCCATGGCCAAATAAATAGCAATCTGGGGGTACTTAACTCCCTTCCTTAACTTCAATAACTTCCCTGCTGTTGGGGTGTCTGACTAGTGGGTGTCTGACTAGTGAGTGTCTGACTAGTGGTTGTCTGACTATTGGTTATCGGCTCTTAGCTTCCCAAACTAACTCAACAGCACCACTTTAGCACCTGTTGGTACCCTAAACATACAGTACAGACTGTAGGGAGGGACAGACATTGCTGTTCCTTTGAGTGGCTGCACCACTGTAACAGAGTGGTCCTCTGTTAATTATTCTGCACAGCATATTGGCACTTTATTAACTTGCACAGTTGTATTTTGCAGTCATGATTTTATTGTTGAATACCGTTTCCTGTTTAGCTGAGACGGCGCCAACGAGTTCCACCTGGGGAAATGCTTAGTGATTAACAAACATGAGGGGCAAGTGCAATGTGGGTTATAGATTCAATATGTTTGGGAAGTGCAATAATGTGGAGTTATATTGTTGAGGTTTGATTGAATGCCTAACGATTGCCTGTGATGTGTTTCAGTAAGGATTGGGCTGGACCATGTCAGGATAGCAGGGGATGATAAGATGTGCTGTTGTGATTGATTATTTATGTTGTAGTGTGAAGGACTTATTATATAACTTGTATAGTTCATGTAGTTCACAGAAACGTGTACATTTGTATGGTTTAAGGTTATTTATTTATATGTATTTATTGTATGCACTTATTTATGGTATGTTCTCATTTGAAGATACCCTGTAAATGGGATAGTCCATTCTCATTATCTCCAGCTGGGTATAAAAGGCTGCCATTTTGCCAGGAGTAGACTTCCTGCATTTATGCCAGTTGGTAGTGCTCCTTTGGTGAATAAACATACCATTGGTTAACCTTTACCAATGCCTCTGTACTCTTTCCCCAGTCACTAACTTGGTCATTCCTACAACCACTCAAAAATAAAAAAGTCACCCGAAACGTTAATATTGTAACCGCAAGGCAGCAACGCTTTAGTTAATGAGCTGTGAATCGTTTTGATGAAAACAAATCACACCCGTGTAAAGTGAGGGGCGCTCTTATCATCATACATCATACTGTACATCATCTAATTCCGGCCAATCACAATTTGGGTCCTCACCTTCGTCTTCAATGTTTGTTTACGCAATCTTTGTGTTTACACAAACACTAAAAACTGGCCGTTCATTGTCAATGGCATTCAATGTTAGTGTTTTCACAAACACTCACAATAGCCATTCATTGTCAATGGCATTAAATGTTTGTGTTAGGACAAACACTCAAAGCTGGACATAGGAGGGGCTGGCGCCCCTCAAAAACTCAATCTGGCAAAATAATCTAAGATATAAATGTTTTAAGATTTCAGTTAGCATGGCAGTGGGCGACGGGGAAGCATTTTACTGACGGACCATAACCTAGCCGAAAGTCAGTAAGTGAAAGTTTGAGAACCACTGATTTTAGGTGTTGGTCCTGCAGAAATAGAAGCATCTCATCTCAGTCTCACTGACCGTGACATAAAAAGAGCAAAACATGTACGGTATGGTCAACTGGGCTATCTTAAGACGGAAGGTGTTGTGGCACAAATCATCTGGAAACTCACCAGTTTAAAGGTCAATACTTTGTAGGTAGCGGGGTCATCTACAATCTTCTGAAGGTTAGCAGCAACTGCAACAGTAATATAGAGACAGCTTCTGAAGGGCACACACACATACTATACATTCATGCCTCAATACAAAACAACTTGTATTTGTGTTGACAACCCTGACAATCTCTATCACTCATAAATAGTCATATTATCTAGTTTTAACTTTACACAATACTGTAGAAATACGTTCAGAGATTAATCTCATATGAAGTCAGTTATATAATATGTGATGTGTAAACACATTTAACATGATTGATGATAATGTACAAATCGGTATGTTCAGCAATTCTGTTGATGATGATGTTGTTGAAGATTATAAAAATGCACTGTATACTAAAATAACTGATTACACAAATACATTAATGAAAACATGAATCAGTCCTCCGGCTCCTACCCATGGTGATTTATCACTGAATCATTGAATGTGATTCACAATGTACCATGAAGGCAAAAGAAGCTAATGGTGTACATTTAAGCGACGGCATTTACAGTTTTACACAAATCAACAATTACCAATCGAAACATCTTGTCCACTGACAAGACCAGCTGAAAACAGCTCCTGGGAAACACCATCGGCAGTGTCTGTTCAGGGAATATAGAAATTAAATTAAAAACAACACAAGTATGTCTGATAATAGACAACACCATTGGCATTGGCCATAGTCACACTTAATGAAGCCAAACCAAAATCAGATTTACTTTTACGGTATGTATGTACACAAGATGTAACAATAAATTACAACCTTGAACCTTGAGCAGTCATTTTGCTCTTACATCATAAGCAGAATAAACTGTGGGAGAATGGATCCGAAAGATAACAAAGTAGGAAGCTCCTCAAATGCAGCTAAATGTGTATTAGTGCTATTAGTGCAAACATCAAGGGATTCAGTATGCACGCTGAGGAATAATAATAATGCTACCTGATGTAGAACATTAGTTCGAATAGCATTTCCTGGGCCACTCGTACTATAATGACAACAGTCTACTCTATTGTGTTTCTTGCTTTTAAAGTGCTGTTTAGGGCTGCAACTATCCAGTATTTTCTTAGCGATTTGAAGAAGTGAAAAGCGAGTTTAAAAAAACTATAATTAGTTTTTTTATATATAAAAAAACTTGAATAGATTTTTGTATATATAATTGACAAGCTCTATTTAATACTTTGTCTTACAACAGTGTGGCATCCAGCAGAGGCTGAGCTCTTACCGCGACCAGGAGTGAATTCAAAGCGGATGTCATTCAGTTCTTTTCTGGAGTTCCTGCGGAGGGTGACATAAGAGAGTGTGAAAACAATACCTCAGGTGGCACATTCTGCATGAAGAATTCCTCTATTTATTGGATGTCTCTCAACACTTCACACTCACACTTCCTCCCCGGTACCGGGGAGGAAGTGTGAGTGAATCCACATTATTAGTATGGCCAAAGCCAGGCTAATACAGTAGGTCACTGCCTGGTTCTCAATGTGGGTTCCAGAGACCCCCAGGGGCCAAATGGACCCTTACTTGTAGATTGAGATTGCATATCAAACTTCTTGAAATTAAAACGGTTGATGGATCACTGCTATAAGTGATGTTGCCACACGGCAGGGGGTTGGGGAAGCAGGGGCTCATGGCTACTGTACATGTGCAGACAGACACGCAGCGCCGCCATGTGATCTAACCACTCTGCTTAAGAAGAGTGATGAGGAGGTGAAATGTCCCAGCTGACCTGCCTGCACACATTTAACACAAATGGTCTTGAACTGAACACAGTCCACACACACACACAAAACACACACACACACACACACACACACACACACACACACACACACAGCGGTCCCACGTGCAAAACAAAAGGATGTGTGTGACACTGTTGTCCTTTGAAGTTGAAGGACGACTTCACCCATTGTCAACCTACAGTATCTTCATATAATTGGTCCTTACTAATGCTCATGATAATATTAAACCTGTGTCAGTGGAGGGCTGTGGACAGTTCAGAAACCAGTGACATCATCGTTGTTTTTCAAACAAGATTTTATTGTATGTTTTAACCTAAGAACAATGGCTTCCACTGGTAGGCGGGTTTCTGAACTGTCCACAGCCCTCTTCTGAGGAACAGAGGGGATAGACAAAAATGGTGCCATATTGTAATAAGAATTAACGAGGACCAATTATATGAAGATAGGTTGAAAATGGTTGAAGTCGTTCTTTAACAAAATGTGTTGTGTGACAACAATCCACAGCCTTGGAATATAAATTGGATATACCTGTATACAAACATAAATCACCCTACAGTACTGAGCTCAAAGTAGGTAATTGGTTATGTCAGGGAGCTATCATGGGGAAATTATGGGCATTAAACTGGTCTGTGAAAGCCTTTATGATAGTGTGTAAAATCTGCCTACTGTAACAGAAAAAGCAAGTCTTTGACCTTCATAAATCTTTAATGAAGTATGAATGACTTTATATAATCCTGCAATCCCTGCGGCAAGCAATATACAGCTGGATTACGAATAGCCTTATTCTAAAAGCCTAATTTGTACAATTCATCGTGTGGCTATGTTGCTTGCTGAAAACAAATACAAATTAATACGATTCAGAGGTTAACTAGAACCACCAGGAAACTTGTAAACATTATGCCTCAATAGTTATATAATATCGAAATGATGAGCAGTGCAGTAGTGTAAAGGAAATATCTGCTCAGCTGTTTCTCCTGGATAACTATTTCAAATAGGATCCTTTACATAATAGTTGTGTGTTCAACTTAACTGATTGCAGTAGCTACTGTAATTGTGTACACTATTTACGAATGGTAGCCAGGGGAACTGGGGTGATTCATTTAAGTTTGAACGCAAGCAGGATAAATCAGTTATCTAAGTCATCCCTCTCACCCGTGACCCCAATTTCAGATGAGAACAGTCCCATAAGTTAAAAGAAAACCCACCACATCTGTAATTGGTTTGTTAGTGACGCCATACAGAGACAGTAAAGAGCATTCCACACCAAGTACTATAACTATAAATATGTAGTTTTAAACGTGTGCTCCTCGAAGCGCATGTCTCCACCAGGTTGGGTTGCCCGCAAATGTCAGTCATAGCCAATCAGAATTGGATATGAAAAATCGGACGGTTACATCTTGATCATATGACTTAGTAGTACTTAGCCATGATTCATGACTCTCGTATTCATACGAGAGTCATGACGAAACTTCACCCTATTTTTGGCACTTGCTGCATTTACAAGTTTTCCGTATATATAAACATTCAGATTTCAAATATAAAGTACTCACATTTTGTCTCACGGGTGTTAGTTAGTAGCAGATCCAGCGATTAGAATTTCTGCATCCCGCGTTGTTTAATAAAAAGCATTTTTATCCGAGCTGTTATTTTCCCATTGGCTTTCAACTACGCGCCCCTATCGGTAGGGAGGAGGGTGGCACTCGGTGTGTTCGATATAGGTACTCTGACCGCCCTGCCAATACAGACTAATAGGCGAGTGCGCTCCCGGTGTGCAACTGTGGATTTCCCAAACGAACCCCGTTTGAAAAAAGTAGCCGGGGCGCTCGGACAAAAATGCTTTTTATTAAAGAACGCGGGATGCAGCAGTGCTAGCGTTTGGGCTGCTACTACTGTTAAACTATTAAATATACTGCTACTACTATTAAATATACGGAAAACTTGTAAATGCAGCGAGTGCCAAAAATAGGGTGACGTTACGTCATGACTGTCATGATAATCATCATGGCAGTCATGTTTCAGGGCTAAGTAGTACTAATACTAAAAAGTGTTGTGGGCCTAAAGGTTATAGAGCTACCATGAGGCTGATTTGGAAAATTTGGAGTAGAGGTTTTTCTTTGGGCAACTGTTGCAATGCGAAATGTTGTGAGCTTGGAGATCTGCTATTATCACCCCAGAATAATAACACCCTGCAGGTTTCATGTGGTTTATGCTGATTTATGCGTCGTGCAACACTGTCAAGCGCCGAGAATAGCCGATCTGCTATTTAAGGTCTGCAACACTGCCATACAACAACAGAGCATACATTTAGCATTACACTGTAGTCCTCCCAAGAGATCAACAGCCATCAGATGACATCATACAGTGTTGGAGCATTACGGCATTAGGAAGGAACTAGGATCGATAAGGACTGTTATTCAAAGGTTAGGTTTAAGGATCGCCTCAGTGGTGTCCGATTTGAACTTCAACCGGGATGTTTAACAGGTGTAATTGGAATGGTGGTCTTGGTGAAGCTATGCAAGGTACATGTATCTGGGTTGTAAATCCAGATACCACATGAAACCTGGGTGTTATTAATTTGAGGATTATAGGACTTCATACCACAACTTCAAACGTGTCATCATGTTTCCCTTCTCGTGGGGGGATATAATGTTATCATTCCATCAGAGAAAAGCTAAGTCTACACCTTGGCTGAACTCAAAAAGCATGTGGGATGACTCTTTATGCCCGTATTGCCCGATGCATCGGTCAATTGGAAGCTTACCCCAATTCTTTTGAGGGTGAAGTGTTTGCAAATGCAAATGTGTCACTTCAGGATTGCACTGTTACATACTGAATGTGCAAATCCAGAAAGGGTAGGAGAGATCTGCACAGCAGTGCATTACAAAATGTCATCATTCATCAGTGGTTCCCCACGGGAAACCAAGTGATGTTTGTCAGTACAAAGCATTACGGTCTGTTGACAGTAGGACTGATCGCTATGTTTAGGTAAGCAGGCTGTAGATCTTTCTGAGCACATTCAGCCCAATTTGAGGTCAAGGACTCAAGGCCAAACAAACAGATGGCCCACTGTACAGAAAACACACAGGTGCCTTCTAAATTCTATATCACAATGACGAGAAAGCAATTTCTCTACACACTCCAGCAAACACAATCAATACAAGTCTGGGGGAGAATCCACTGTATGTTCGATGAGAAAATAGAAAGCACCTCAGTCCTCCAATCTTGACAAGAAATGTTCACATGACTGAGCGCATGCTGAATGAGGTAGAGTTGAGGCAATCCGTTTTCCCCATTGTAAATTAAAGCAGATGTCAAGCTTCCACACAGAAATCAGAACATTATTGCATTTAAACTCTGACTTCTTTATCAATGATATGAGCTCCATTTGGCTCACCATCAGTACAAAATGTTGCACTGCTCTTTGTACCAGAAAGGGACACTGCCACCCTATGGACAACTGTTTTGCACAGCAAGATCTTTTAGGAGCTGCAGTGTCACTTGCTAAATACTAACTTTTCTTTAATTTCACAAACCAGCATTTAATAACTAGGCCAGGTTAGGGAACCATTCATGTTATTTCTGAATTTACTTGTTCATCCACTATTAGCTTCATCATACCAATTTCACCATTGTAAAGTTATGAGATCTGATGCCATCATGACAACATCTGCAGGTCTATTCTGTTGGTATTAACATTTTATCTTGCTAATTTTCACATATGGCACCGGAGGAGAAACAGGATAGTTATTTTGTATTATTATTTTTTAAATACAAGACACATATATTTATCGTATTAATTGGTATTGTTTAACTCCTTCAAGCCTAATTTATACTGCATCATAACGTATCGTTCATTAAATTCACATTCACACGCGCATGGCACAGGAAACCATGCATGGCAGATGATGGCACCAACCTACTGTACTCATCAGGAGCGATTAGCGGTTCAGTATCTTTCTCAAGGACACGTTGACACCGAGCCAGGAGGAGATGGGGAATTGGGGATCGAACCAAACAACACATTGCACGCTTTACATGCTGAGCTTATAGAGCGGCTATTTGTTCTGCGTGATACGTCATATGACAAAGTGCCGTATAAATCAGGCTTCAGTGATTAACTTTCCAACAATCTGAATTCACTTACTGTAGTTACTCCTGATATCAGTCCACTCAGTGGATTGACAGAGCTGAAAAAGCCCAACAAGCTCAACACAAATTGTGTTAAAAAAGAGATAATCCTCATTACTGATTCTACAGCGTTCCAGAAGAGGCTTTTATAATGTTGGACTAGAACCAAACTTCGGTTTTACTGAAAAGTCAGGAATATGGTCCAAATGGGCATCATATTTTCTTTATTTGATTCTCTAAGGGCTAGTATTTAAATACCTTGACTGAACTAAATAACATCTATTAAAATACAAGTACTTATTGTACAGTACTGTACCTGTCTGTATCGTACGCAGTCTCATTGGCTAATACCAATGGCTTTGATCTCCAAACTATGGAAACACTGCCATAATTGCCATTGAATAATAGTAATACTCAAAAGGAATGCAGTCTCTCTTCAAGCACACATATAATTACATACATTTACTTGAATCCTATAGTCAGTCTATGCCTGGAACATCTTGTAATAACAGACACCTTTTAAATTATACCAAAGAATTCCTGTTCTTCAGTTTTCAACGACTAGTCTTACAACCTGCCCCCTAATCTTGCAATTAATTCAAACACCTAGAATCCATTGACCAAAATTCTGGCTTTCAATAATGCCTGCACTAACTCCTACAATACCGTATGTCTGCCCTCAGACAGAAAGTTCGCTGGGCCAAAAAATTCCATGCATGCCAGGCAGCAACAAATGGCAGTATGCCAACATATTTTCCAGTCCTATAGAGTTCTAACTAAGTCATCACCATGATATCTCTTGATCACATGGATGCAGTTTGATTGGTGTGACAGGAACTGTAAAATCTGATGATTCATTTGCACAAACAGGGTACTCTCTGATATAGTGCAACAAATCATGGTTGGTGTTGGTTTGCAAGTAAATAATTCTACCGTACATGAACTGATTGAATTGGATTTACCAAAACATATTCCAAGCTAGTTTTGAGCACAGTCAAAGGCTGTGAAATGTTACTAATGTGATCCGGCCTGCATACAACAGTATCTTGCTACTGTATCAAATGTAATGTAAGTGTTGGCAGTCGGTTACAATTCGCCAATGCATAGAAATCCCATCGCTAATACATCTACGTCGTACTTCTATAGAGCGTCGCAGTCCCGCCCCCTTGAGAGACCTGGAACATAAATCCCTGTTCATTTTCCTCATAGACTTTTCAGAAAGTATTTATTTAAAAGACGTTTACGCCGCGGACAAAGCCAACTCTTGTCGTGACAAATCATGACAATAAACACAATGTTTTGGGCCAAACAAAGAATTATTAAGTAGTAATTATTTGTTTGGTCCAAAAAATTGTTGTGTCAACCCTGACATAAGTTAAGTCAGGGTTAAAGCAATTCCAAGCCAGAAACAAACAGTAACATCTGTGGTAATGTATTCATTTAATTCTGAGAATGCAAAAAAAGGACCTGTACGGATCAATCTTTTTGCACTCTCAGGTCTAAATGAACACTCTGGATTTAATTGGAAGTGTAGCGCAGAGAGTGTGTGTGTGTGTGTGTGTGTGTGTGTGTGTGTGTGTGTGTGTGTTCCACATATTCTGCCTGGGAGGGTCATTCAAACATCTGTTATCTCATCGACCCAGAGGCTGCTCCACACCCAACTCATCAGGGAGCTGAACGAGTACGAGTATAGTACAAGTGCAGTACGAGTACAAATGGAGTACAGTACGAGTATAGTACAATACGAGTGCAGTACGAGTATAGTACAGTATGAGTGCAGTACAGTACGAGTGCAGTACAGTACGAGTGCAGTGCAGTATAGTAAGAGTACATTACGAGTATAGTACAGTACAGTACGAGTGCAGTACTACTTTGGCATAATATATTTTATGGAATATGCTTAAATGTGCACGGCTTTGTTGCTGTGAATGTGTTAACAGTAACTTCTCATTCAGGCCAAGGGAGAGCCAATGGAGTGTAAGACTTAAACTGAGGAACAAGGCATCCATAGTCATGCAAGATCATCTTTCGAATCATTAAAGATCACTGGGTCTGAGAGCAGGTTGTATGTATAGGTCTTAGTGAACACAGGGACTGTTATGTTAGGATAGAGACTGAACTGCAAGCTACAGAAAATAAACCTTGGCATGCTAAATATTAAATCACATTGGAATATCCTATTAAGGGGAACATATGAGGGGTGCAACAGTACATTTAAGTAATCAACTGTAATGTTTTGTTTTGTTTTTTATCCCACAATTTTGCAAGCCATTTTTTCCCGTGATAATAATGATTGATGACAAATTAATAATCGATCCATTAGGCAAACATTTTCAAAAGCTCTCATGAGCGATGATATGGCCCATAATTACATTTTTACATGGACCATTAACCTTTTTGACCCAAAAGGTAAATCCTTTCTTCAGGGCAGCCTAAAGCAACCGCCAACTTAAGTGTCATGAAAATCCACCCATCCGTTATTGAGTTATATTATTATTCACATGCACACACGAAAGGTTGGGATTGACTCTCACCTTAGCCGTAGGACCATGTTTACAGCACCTTGGATGTATGGAGCGTTCTCCAACTCTTCTCCCTGCAGGACAGAAAGAGTGCAATCAGGTAAAGAGCTGTCCACATCAAGCACTACAACTGGAACTATATCATTCACCACTGTCCTTATTATCCTGTCCTGTTATAGTTGTGGCATATGCCATCCAGTTGAGTTAGCCTTTTTCTCCTTTTCGTTTTTTCATTTTTCTTTTTACAAACAAAAATGAGACAACCTAGAGATGTGCATAGTTGAGCTGTGTTTTCAACACTCACATTATTTTAGTTGTTTTGGGGTATTTGTCAACTAACTATTCTGGTGGGGAAAATATGTTGATAGAGTGAGATACAGAAATTATAGACGCTCACACAAACATCCTCATCTTTAGAGGTGGGCAGTAAATATGTTACATGTTCAGTACTTAACTTGGGTAACTTTTTAGATTACTTGTAAGAGTGGTTCAATGCACAATACTTTTTACTTTTACTTGAATATTATGTAAGTATTGGTACTTGTATTGGGCTTTTCCCCCAATACAAGTATCTGGTTTTTTTCTTCTGTCTTTCTTTGTTTTCTTCCACCAAATGTTCTGTCACATGACTCTGTTTCATTATCAAACGTAGCCAAGCAGTCACATGACAGCACAAAACAATCTATGTGGGCATGTTTTGTATGTACTGTATGCAGTAGCTGATCTACACAAGCTCACAATGCATTACAGCACGACACATTGTGAGCTTGTACACTAAATAACAAATAACAGTAAATCAGGCATAAGATTGCCCTGTTCCTGACCGGGAAAATAATGCGACAAGCCTTTCTGGCCACCTTCACTGTCAGACACAGGGGGTACAGTCCACCAATACTACTTTGGCTCATTTTCAAAATGGCAATAGCCTTGGAAAATGGCAGTGAGTCTTTTAGGAAAGAAACACCCAGGCAGTATGCTGTCACTGCCATCCAGGCAGCCATTAGTTATTACTGCCGGTGAGAGAGTCTCTACATGCGACTGACGTGCGCATGCACGCACGCACACAAACAAGAAAAGGGAAAATGTGGAAAAAATTTGAGCATCAAGGTCATTGAATCGTGACAAATTAGCACTGCTATTGTGTCGTTCACCTGGGGACGCTGAATGGAAAGCCCTCCAATGGGGACATTGTTGGCGTTCTCCTCATTCTAAAACGAGAAGGAGAAGAAAAACGTTAGAGGCATTGCATGGTCATCCATGGTCAGTTCCAAGCCATCTCGTATTTACAAAAGATGGGAGTTGACACAAAACTGAAGCAATTTCTTCCAAGGTGTCTTTTTACAACGATGCACTCCTGTCATATTATCAATTACCTGTATACAGCTTAATTGTGTAGTATGACACAATGTGTTATTAGCTTGTAGCTGTGTTCATTTTGACAAACAACACCCTTGTGTGGAGTATAAATTAAACTTAGCCTACCAGCAGATATGCATCGTTAATGAAAAATCTTTTTTTATAGATTATTTATAGTAATCAATTGTGGGATAAAAATATTTTCTATAATGTAATTTATCATTATACTGGAAAACAACAAACTTACATGTTCGGTCTCTTCTGTGACCCTTCGTGACTGGGGGAATAGCAAACACAATGAGGTTACACTCTTAGTTTCAACAACAGTAAATTGATTTATTGTTTCGACACATCAAAATCCTGTCTTCATTTACAGTAAGTCCCAGTTTGACAGATTAATTCCAGGCACAGACAGACAAACAAACCGATTATAGATGGCATACTACTGCACAAAGTGTATGCAGTAGTATAGCCATCTATAATCGGTATGCCATACACACTGTAAAATCATTCAAACATACTGTACTTGTACATGGCTCGTGCCTTCGGGTCCACACCATAAAAACATGTCTTATTTGTTACATTAGATAATCAGATAATTATTTACTGTAGAAGATGTTCAGGTTAAACATGTTTGTCAAAGCAATTTGTGAAAAAATATAATATATAATTCCTGTTGGAACGTATAGGCTTTCCCTGGGATAACAACTTAAAGGGAAATTTCACTTTTAAACAGTTATGGGGTCATTTTCACATCTACTCAGGCTTTTGTGTACACCCCAGACAGTTTTTCTGTAGCTTGAGTCAACATTTAGACATTGTTTTATTTTAACCATGTTACATAAGGCCATTCAACTTCAAACTATGTCAGACTGGTTCACACTGGTGACTTTTAAAAGTTTTCATTAGCAAACTTTCATTTCCTAATTAAATGAGGAGACCTCCATTTTTCTTTTATCAGTTATGTTCGATTCCAGGCCAGGCCAGTGATGTGTTGATGGGTGTCCGTGACCAAGAGTCTTAACCCCTAATTGCTGGAGGATGGGTAGATGCATGTATAGTATGTGCATATAGAATATACAGTGACAAAAAAACACCCCAAGGAGTGGAGACTATATTATTATTATCATTATTATTATTCTGTAGACCAAGCACTGCGTGGGTGTTTGCTGAAACCAAGAAGTGGAAGAGCCAATCAGCGTTTGCGCTCAGGGCCCTGTGATTGACAGATGCTGATTGGTTCTTCCACTTTTTGGTTTCTGCAAAATGCCCACCCAGCTTTTTGCACCAGACCCGTCTGCAGTAGACACATATGATGTGATGTGAATTGATGTGAATTCACGTGACCGGTATGGTTTACCTGGCTAGCAAGTGGTTGCAAGTTACAACTCGTTGCATTGCTACTGCAAATGAAGGTCCCCAGTAAAAATGTTATTCTCAAAAATCTAAATTTGGTATTATTATTTACATTTTAGTATATTTTATTTTACATAAAGGTTCATGCGAATGCACAGTAAAATGTTGAGTCGTGTCAAGTGTTAATGGAGACAGACTGATCTGTTCTTTTAACTCAGAGAGTGAACAAAAAGTGAACCAAATAGACCCGTAATGTGTAGCCTAACCTACCCTGCCCTGATTGACCGCAGCCTTGCCCAGCTCACTGTCTTCATCCAGCTCATCATCGCTCCACTCCCAGTCTCCATCCTCTGTCTTGTGCAAGTGGCCACTGGAGCCTGGAACTCTCCTTACCTGATCAATGACAACACACAGTGTTAGGTGCTAGAGATTGGCTATTCCCAATGGGGAGTCTCTTTTTTTTGCAGAGCTTGGGTTTCGATGGGTGCTAATGGGACGCTTGTTTTACAGTACCGGCTACTACTAGTATGGCGGGGTTATATAACCTTACAAAAACTATGCCTAAACCTAACCCTAACCTCACAAAAACTATGCCTAAATCTAACCTTAACCCTAACCTGCAAAACAAGCGCCCCCTCAGCAACCATCTACTCCCAGGTTCCGCCAAAGAGTCTCCCATTCCCAATGGGCTATATGCACACAGAATAACTCTTCCTACTTCCGGGCCGCTTCCCTACTTCCTTCTCAGGTGTTACAGATGATACTAAATAAGGCTCTGTTCCATTTAGTGCAACTTGTGCAAGGACCCCCATAACTCTGAGAGTGTACAAATGGAACCCCTGTACGGGGCCATTTGGAACACACTCAAGGACACTTTGAGACCCACTGGTGTAGCAGAGTGTTTCCAGTGAGGCAACATACGTACACAATAGCAGCACCCTGACTCTGTTTGACCTGTATGGAACAGAGCCTTCATTAGTATCATCGGTAAAACCTGTGTAGGAAGTAGAGAAGGGTCTCAAGTTCTTTCCAAAATGGCGTGTGTGCAGATAGCCCATTCATTCATGGAGCATCATGCTGTACCCATATGTCTCTCTCCCGTCATGTTTTGCACGCAAACAGGTCAACTACGAATGTAAAGTAAGGTATCCAGATATATTCTAATTCATAGGCTAATTCATACTCATCAGCTCTTCCTTGCCAAAAGGAACTGATCATCGATTATGTTCAGTGATTGGCACTGTCATGTGATGAAGCAACAAAAATTGCTTTCATATTGGTGACATGAAAAGACGCCAACTAACATCACTGAAAAGAATTATGGTACCTAACCTAAGGATGATAATAGCAGGCCCAATGGGTGGTACAACATGGTACTCATGCAATTGAAAACCTTTGAATGACGATCATCAGGAGATGCAACATAAGGGGACACTGAGCCTGAATTAAACGGGTTAATCACCGACATTAACATACAAAATTATAACTGGCATCAGCGTAAGGGCTTCAAGCAGATGCATTTACAGGCAGAATCACTAGTACAGCCCATGAGTATTTGCAAAGTATTTGTAAGGTCTGTTAAATGTTTATTAAAGCGGGCAACAGGGGGGAGGGCTAGTCTTTGTTGTTTGGAGTTGGGATATTGTGGGCAGCACTATCAAACAGAAAACCAAGCACAGACAAAAGAGTGAAAGCCGCAGGGTCCGTCGCAGCTATTAGCCGTGGGCTAAAATTAAAGGAGAACTACCCTCCCGGTGCTGTCAGGTTCTGTCTCTAAACCTGACATCGAGCTCAGGCTCCCCCAATTCTGCTCAGGCTGCTAGAGCAAGACAAACAGGAATGAATTCCACGCATGCGCAATTGCGCGCACACACACACACACACACACACACACACACACACACACACACACACACACACACACACACACACACACACACACACACACACACACACACACTTACATTATTCCGATATTTTTCAACTCTTTTATACCCCTATTAACACGGGAATGGAAAAATATGCTGTTCTTTTTTTTTATTGGAAATCAATTCAAAACCCAACAGGCTGCAGCAGATCGGTATACTTTACTTGTCCCTTTAGAAATGTGCAGATACCCTGTATATTACCTACTACTGTACAGTATGTTGGTTTGTTTACTGTTGAATGAGAAAACAATGTTGCACATTAAGCTAATCATCTGGGGACCTCCCAAAATAATTTGACGACCCACATGTTGAAAACCACTGTCCAAATGGCTAAAATAAATACACATGTGATTAATTGCACTTAAAATAATTAATCGCGATTAACATAACAGTGAGTTAATCGCGATTAAATTTGTTAACTCGGACAGCCCAAAAAACAACACATAATACACAGCAACAGAATTTGTGTAACAGTAATGGCCTATGTGAACAACATTGCTAACTGTTGGTATCAGTGTTTGTGCTGTAAAAAGTATCTGCTATCCAGGTATTAAAATAATTAAATACACCACATAAAGCGTTTGGGCCTCAAAAAATGCCCCTGCTGCTCACAATCAATATTCTACCATCATGTCTTCAGCACAACCAATGCAAACTCAATCTCGGTCATTCTGTTTTCTATCTTTCCATTATTGTAACAAATCAATGAGAACAGCCCACTGCCTTTAGTTTGTAGATACTGCACACAACTAATCTTAGCTGAACACAGCCTTGCAGTTCTTTGTGGAGAGAGCTCTATTTGGAGTTGTGCAGTGCCCTCTGCTGGTCATTCAACAACACATACTGTACTGTACACATTCCCACAACTCATTCACATTTACTGCTACTGAATTAGTTACATTTTCGCTAGAAACAGATTGTACGAGACTGTCGCAAACGATACAGACACCTCCCTGACAATAACAGCTTGTTTATTTTTATTTTTGGACCACGATGCTTATATGAAACGATTTTAAGATGTTATTCTCCATAGAGAAATTACTTCCGTGAACCAGGGGAATCGAGGGGATGAGCGATTGACGTCAGGACTTCAGCGCTCTATTACAATAAGTTTAAGGATTAACAAATATTGAGATATTGATGTTGAGAACAGTATGTTCACTGTTGTACTGTAACTGCAGCAAAATATTGCATTTATTTCTCTTCTATTTAAAGTAGAATTATTCTACATAATCCTGAGCATCCAATGCAATGATCACCAGGTTGACAGAATAACCCTATGAAAAGGATTTCACACACCAGGTCCCCAGGGGGTGTGAAGGCCATTCAGGGTTACTGGGCTGAGGCAGCAGAAGACTTCTTTCTCTTCTTGCCCATCTTTGCAAGCATTTGCTGAGGTGGTTGCGATCGCAGTGAGCACTTACTATGAGACCTAGCAGATCATGTCTGTCTGTCTGTGTGTCTGTGTGTCTGTCTGTCCCGCTATCCAAATATGGAGTGTGTTGCATCAGCAATCACTCAGCTCCATATATGGGCACAAAAGGGGCCAGGTCCACTCAGCTCCATATATGGGCACAAAAGGGGCCAGGTCCACTCAGCTCCATATATGGGCACAAAAGGGGCCAGGTCCACTCAGCTCCATATATGGGCACAAAAGGGGCCAGGTCCACTCAGCTCCTTAATGCTCATCTACCTATGCTGCTCAGCACGTGTGTGCCGAAGCGTTGTGAGCTTGTAGATCTGCTATTTTCAAATAGCCACTGTATTATGTTTACTGGTTGCTTGTTTCTCTATGGAAGCAGCACACAGGGATTTGGAAAAGCGAACCTGGCATCCAATATAACTGCGGTTATATAGTTAAACAGAGTTAAAAAAAACCCCGCTAATAATAACATCGTGATGACAGACATCTCCAAATTGTGATTGTGCCTGATACGCAGTACAGGACCAAAGGAGACAGAGCTTTCGGTGTGGCTGGATTGGAACGCCCTGCTGCTCCAAATTCGCTCTGCTCTGTCATTGTTGGCGGTTTTCAAGTCCTTACTAAAGACTCTTTCTTTCCCACTCACTTTCAATGTGTAAGATTACCCCGGCCCTCACAGCCTACAGTACCTTTGTTTGTTTTTCCTTCATTTTGCTTCTTCTTAGCTTGTTTTTCTCTTTTGCCTTTATGCTCTGTGAAGTACTTTGGTTCGACCTTAGTCGTTGGAAATGTGCTATACAAATAAAGTTTGATTTGATTTGGTAAAGTTATAGGTAGAATATTATAGGTTAAGTTACCCAGAAGTAATCAAGTAATTAAAATCAGCCAATAAAGTGATGAACCCATTAATGCATTAATAATTTGACAATCTAATATGATTGTGAAACGGGCCAATCTGCATAATTTTTATTTTTATGATGATAGAATGTGGAATGCAACACTTTTACTTGTACAATGTGGTATTGCTACAGTACTTTTTCTTAAAAGTCGAAAATATGAGTGACTTCTTTCACCACTGATAATTGTTACAATTGTCATATGAATATTCTTATATATTTTTATATTTTGTCTAACGTGTCTTAGAGAGTTGGTGGATGATGTACTAAACATTGTACAACACGAGAAGCTCGACCCGCCTGTGTCGCAGTGCGATCCGAGTGAGACACACACACACACACTTTATCCGTGCTGGGCCAATTGTCTTGTTGTCTCTCCGGGTCATGCAGTGTGTCCGCTGTCCGTGTATATTCTCGGGCCATCGCATAACGGAAAGGGAAACCACAGAGCGAGCTGGGTTGAAAACGCGCACGTAGTGCCGGTGACGTATCACGGCTGCGGAGCACGGGCATGGGTGGTGCTTCCTCATGCTCAGCATGCGTCACGGTCTATGACTTGCCGAACTGAACTGTGCACGAAATGTTCGCTCACAACTTGTTACCGCCTCAAACGTATATGACTTCTGTTCACTCTAAGTCTAACGGGTCCCCAGGTTTCCCGTGTTACAAACTGTCCAGTGACAGCCCCAAATCCATGGCTCCTGCCTCCAGTCATCTCCCTCTTTATTGATACCCTGCTTTGTCTGTGCGTAATGTTCACGTCATAGGCCTACATGCTAACATGCTCCATCCACCATGTCCTCCATTTACCCCTGACAGAGTCAGTGAATTTCCACCCTGACCACAGTGCCTCCCAGCCATGACCCTCTGCTCCTGCTGCTATCTCCCATACCCTGGGCTTCCTGCTGCTATCTCCCATACCCTGGGCTTCCCATCAGAGTGATGGGGAGCCAATATCAGACTTGCTTAAAAAGTGCACTTACTGTATGTAGTTATCTGCAACTGGAAATCAGCAGTCAGTTAAGTGATTGATACTTGTACTGCAGAAAATAGCAAATCTCCAAGCTCTACATGGTGTTTGTAGAGCTTGTAGATTAGACTATTTTCGGTGCTTGGCACGGCATACAACCAAGTATAAATGAGGCAGAAATGTGTGCCTTCAAGTGTACCTCAGTTGCTTAACGCTAACCACTCACTTCTGCAGTGAAGATACATATTTTCTGCATGAACGATACGCTTCTAGCAGGAGCCCATATTTGCAGACAATCCACACAACAGTTTGGACACGAGGTGTTTGCGGTGTTTGAAGAAAGGGAGTACGTCCAGCGTCTGTTGACTGTAAATGCAGTGCACTGGAGGGGGGGTCCAGTCAGTCCCCAGATCTCTGACTTAAATTGTTCTTGTTTAGTCAATACTGCAGTTACTTTACAGAGATCATTTGTTTACACATACCTTCTTGGCTCTCTGGGCAATCTTTGGTGCGCGACACAAAAGTTTTTCAATTAGATATTCTCTGTTCTGCAAAAGAAGAACCAAACACAGATCAAAACTGTCAGTATTTAATAATAACACTTAGAAGTAAATGCAAACATAGTCATATCAGATATAATTCTAAACAAAACAGAGTTTATAACAAGTTGTTATTTTTCAGAGATAGCAACATTTTGTAGCCTATCTTGATATCCATGTCTAAAGATGTGTGGTCCAATGTTCTTTTCGCAAAAGATAAATAGGCAATGCAGCTCAGAAAAGTCTTGATTTTCAGACCGGACTATGTATTTTAATGTCAGTAGGCTTTTCAGATCACACATTTTTGGAAGGACTTAATCTTGTCTGTTACAGTATTGTTATTTGTGTTAAGAAAATGTTTTATTATATCCCCACTTCCACAAGTGCGTATTAGGAACAACACCATGTTAATCATCGGATTACACATTTTTGGAAGGATTTGATTTCATTAAACTGTTGCAGGTCATTATTTGTGTTAATAACTACTTTATATAACCGCATTTCCACAATCACATAATTAGGAGCAACACCTTGCTAACAAACATGGGGAGGAGAGGTCATTCCACTACGAAGCTCCTAATCTGACTGGAACAATCTTCCGTTTTCACTCAGATCAATTACCTCTCTTGGCCGTTTCAGGACTTCCTTGTATTCACATCTCCAAACAACCTGTTCTTGCTTTTAATACTGCTTTCACGCATGTTTACTTCTAACTTTGATACAGGTAATAGTAGTGTTTTCTCCATTATTTACATGCAGTATGTAAATGAGTCAGGGGCCGGTTACAGATAATACATTTACAGATAATACAGGATCATACCTTGGCTTTTTGGAAGAATTTACACTTCAAAAGTTCTGCTGCTGTAGGCCTATAGACATAAAGAAAATATTTTTTTGTCAGTTGACACTTGATAAAACAACAGTCATTATGTGATATCCTCTACAAATGCAACGTAGTCGTAGATGAAAGACAAAAGACACACAGTCCGGTACAATCAAACCTTTTGGTTGGCTCCTTCTGAAGGCACATCGTTATTAGCTTCCTAAAGGATTTGCCATATTTCTTCAGCATTTCCTTGTCCTCCACACCTGTTTCTAGGCTGGGTGGATCATTCTGTAGGGTAAGCATTAAGACCTGTAGAGACAGGATGAAATGGTTACGGCCATGCTATGATGACCAGCAAATATCCCAAAATGGAGTTGTTTTATGGTATTTTGGAGCTTTTGCTAAGTAGGTTACTGATAATAATACTGTTGGGAACACTCACTTTCATAGGTGGGTATCGGTGGTATGGTGCAGACCCTGTTGCTAACTCTATAGCGGTAATTCCAAAGCTCCAGATGTCTGCTTTGAAGTCATAGCCTCGTACCTGTGGGCATCGCATTACACCCAACTATTTGTAAAATATTTGTTTTTCATAATGAGTGAGTACGTATATGTTACAACAATGTATCTTGACAAATCACAAACCATTAGCGTTTCTTAAATAAAAATTCTCAAGGGGCAACAAGGGTTCTGTTTCTCAACATAATTGTCCAAATATAGTGCACATTTAATTATTAACACACACACACACACACACACACACACACACACACACAAGCAGATGTAAAAGCTTGCAATGAATCATGCTGTGATGCCACTCAGGCTTTAGACTCACCTGCTCCATGACCTCTGGAGCCATCCAGCACGGTGTTCCTACAAATGTCTTTCTCACTTTGTTTCTGGTCATATCTCCGCCCGTGGATAGAAAAGAACTTACTCCAAAATCTGAGTAATTAAAAACATAACACAACTGTTTCTTGTGTGTTGTTCACTTTTGAATTAAACACGTACAGTCGCATTTAGGTTCATTAGATGCCAAAAGCAATGCATAGATTGTGTATTTGTTATTATGTGCAGTTGACACAAGACATCCGCTGTTTCATAACAGTTTAGGAAATAACACAGTCTATTGTACAGCAAGCAACTAATAAACTGCCAGGGGGATTACAGCACTCCCAAAAATGTCCTTCAGGTACTTTTATTAAATTGGCACCGGTAGCCACCGGTAGCCATTTAATAAAAGTACCTGAAGGACATTTCCGTGAGAAGAGGTAACCCCTCTGACTGTAAAATAACCTTTCTAGACCATGCACCCAGTATGAAATTACTAGAAGAGTTTTGAGTATGCTCGCCTACATACAGTAGCTGCATTATGTTTACCATTTGAATTTCTGAACATTCCCATTTGTGGGCTGGATGGCATTGGTGTCAGTTACTCTATTGTAAGAAACTGAGGATGACTACAATAAAGTTGACAATGGATTCAGCAAAGCAACAAAGCAAACACAGCCATGCCGTTTATATGAATTAAAGTCATTTAAAGGCTCTTTAATAATGTTTTAATTAATGAATGTGTTAATGTGTTATTAATGCAACAATAATCAATTCATGGGCCAAGATCCAAGCTAACCTAATCTGATGACATTATGAGTTAGATAAGTGATTATTTCTCGTGAAGGGTATATGAATTGATTTGCATTTTTGTTCCCTTTTGTATTCAAGTTCAGGATGTTTCTTGCCCCATGAAAGTACAATACAGATGTAGCAATGTTGCAAGCAGTGGCATTCTTGTAAGCTTCCTTCAAAGTTTGGATACAAATACAAATTAAATAAGAATGCACAAATAGAACAAAGTCAGAATAAGAAATACGAACAGAAATGGCAAAATAGCAATAACAAATAAAGTAGCATTTGTACAGTTCCGTGAATCACAACACACCTGCTATCTGAACAGATCCATCTTCACCCAGCAGAATGTTTCCGGCCTTTACATCCCTAAGGTCAACCAACCACAGAAAATACAGTCACACACAGTCAATATGTACTAGAGCACCATTGATCACTACATGTGTGTGTAAATGAGTTTCCCAATCCATTGCCATTATGGGATACTGCCCAAGGGATGAATACCGATTCACACAGTAAAATGCAGAATGTTAAAGCATCTCCAAATGCGTAAACTTGGACCCATAAGGGTACACTTTACACTATCTGTTGTAGGCCTGGCTGTGTAGGCCAAGCTTTCTATGACCTTGAAGTCCAGGAATTTAACACAATATTTAACACAATACAGCAGCTAAACACAATTGTATGTAGGTTATTGAACATACTTTCAAAATGTTACTAAACTCATTTAAACATAATTTTACTGCAAGACAAGTTACCTGTGGATTTGTCCATGTCTATGCAGGTAGTCCAGGGCCGCTAAGACTTCTTTTAATATGGTGGCAATGATAAGCTCATCTAACACCCCATGTTTGTGCTCTTCTTTGCTTGTGTGCTTTATTATATCCAGCATAGATCCTAAAAAGAATTAAATACATTTTGATGTTTACTCCTGGCTCAAGTGATCCATTAATTGTTCATTCATGATTATTTGCATTGTTATGCACATCATTAAAATGTATTATAATAGCTTTCTGTTCTATAAGCAATAGTACAGATAACACTACAGCTGTTCTTCAAGAGAATAGCCATGATCACATGATTAATTTCAGGGTTCTGTTGCAGGGCCCCATCATTCATCAAAAAACGGGTTTGTCCTTCAGAAATTACATTTCAAATGTTTAATCGTGTTAGCATCTATTGATTTTAAACATATGCAAGAATAAATAATTTAAGGCAAGTTAAAATGAGATAACATGAAGGTTATTGATCCTCTGCAAGAAATTGGATAACCTTACAGCGTTAACCTTTGCAAGGACACAGCAGATCATGACAAGGAGTTACTTGAGATAGCTGGCAATCTGGCTTAGCTGAACGATTGACTATTCCTCATGAATCGGAGTAACAACAAAATAAATGCAATGTTCAATAATATTAAAATGTACACCTTATTTCATGCCTGGTGTGCCTCTAAGCCAGTAACATTTCTTGATCTTGACAAAGTCTATGTCAACAATCTACCGCAGTGATTTTCAACCAGTGGTCCGTGGAACACCAGTAGTCCTTGAGGGGGTTCCAGGTGGAGCCCAGCTAAATGATGCAGAGTTGGTAACCAAATTGACCATTTTAGATCTTCAACTCTTGAGAGAGTACACTCTCAAATGCAGAATTATTAATGCGCCTTGATATGAAAAGGGTTGAACCACTGATCTACCAGATCACATGACCAAAACTTTTAAAGGTCAAAGCACAAACTCTGCTTTCACGAATAAGAGCATGTACAACAGAGGTATCTAAATTGTAGTATCTCACCATATTAACTGTACTTCACACACTCTAACAGTCGGGCAAGGATGGGTATTTTTTAGTCTATTTACTGCATGTACTGTATCTTGGCAGCTGAAGCTTACCACCACTTAGAAGCTTCATGACTAACCAGAGTTCATCCTTCACCACGAATGAGGTGTAGTAGTGGACGACATTTGGGTGGCTGCATTGGCTCATTGCTTGAATTTCTTTCTATCATGAGACATAGACAGAGGGAGAGACAAAGACATAATATGAGAAAAGGTATGCCATATCTACACAGTAGGTTCTTTGTTTGTCATGGAGGTAAGCAAGTAAAGGGACCGAACTGTGCACACGTATTGTACATTACCAAACAATTTATATTAAAATGAACCCTGGAGGATAATGCGGATGTAAAATGTGCAACTTTGTTGCACTCACACAGAATAGTAAAAATAACAAAGCACATCAAAAGAAAAACAGCTCTACCAGGGGGAGTGTTAGGGAGGGACAGAAACGCTCTGTGGACACAGGCTGAAAAAATAGCCCTTATTTATTGTTGTACTAACCAATAGCTCATCCATGCTGGTCTGGCATTTTTCCAGGTTGATTCTCTTTATGGCTACACGCTCCTGTCTCGGGGTGCATAGGGCGGCCTGAACCACAGCTGTGGCCCCACTGCCTGCAATTACAGTCACAACAGAGGAGATTATACACACAAGTATTGTAGTTAGCAGTCTACAAGTGTTTTTTGGGATATTGTTGTGACATTTACTTCCTTGTCGCTTAGGTCAATTGCTTCCTTTGATGCTTTCAAGAATGCATTGCTAGTTCATCTTACATCTAGCTGTTCTTGTTTCTGATTTGCATTATTTATTTATTTTTAAATTTTATTTTCTTTATTTTTTTCTGGTGTAAGACTATCCTATTGGCATCATACTTATTTGCATGGATTGTTTTGTTACTTGCATTTCTTGTATATTTTCTTTCTTAATGTACCTCTGGGGTTACGAGTATACTGACTGGGTTTGTGCTGGGTTTGTGCTTGGGAAAAGCCTTTGTGTATGTCCTTATTGTTTGTTTTGTGTTACTGTATTGTATTGTCTTGTATGTTGTACCACGAAGACCCCCTTGAAAACGAGTTGCTGCAACTCAAAGGACTATCCTTTAGCAAAATTTCAAAATACTGTTCCAAATCTGTCAGCAGAATGTAATGTATTTCTGTGGCCTTTCTTAATGTTTTTTCCTTTTCTTTTTATTAATATTCACCAATGCCTAACATAAGAATGTCCTACTAGACAAATGACAGTGTTATTAAGTACAGCAGTCGTTCTCCAGGCAGGGGGTCCCCAGCTAAATGATTGGGAACTCTGAGAGTGTACAAAATGGAACTATTCTATTTGTACACTCTCAGATGTCTTAAGTCTGTGCGTAGCCCTAAGGCATAATAAACCGGGAGTTGAAATGAAAAGGTTTGAGAATCAATGAAGTACAGTAGTCATTTTTATGTGCTTGCTTGCTTCCTTTGTCGTTTTAAGGGGTTGGCTTGTTGGGTTATTTCAAGGTGGTTATTTCAAAACCAGGTCACACACAAGTGGCAGTGAAGTTCTCATTAGGGGCTGTGAGACAGTGCACATAGCTTACCAACTGCTGGTGACAGATAAGGAGAAGTAGAGAACAGAGGAGAATTGACTCCTGTATTGCACAGAGCAGGGTACTCACTAATTAGTCACATAGTCAGTAACAAGTGGCAGTGTGTGCATGTTGTTCATCATCAGCACTGATAAAGCTTTAAGCACATACACACATATTGATCGTGGCCAAGTTCTGTGTGTGTGTGTGTGTGTGTGTGTGTGTACATACATATACAGTAGGCTATATACAGTGTTGTCAAGCAACTAAAGTAATATATTACTTTCAGTAATAGTATTACTTTTTTTCCAGTAACTAGTAACGTAACTATAGTTACTTTCACATTTTGAGTAATAATATTACATTAACTTTTTTTTCAAAAGTAACAAAGTAACTATTTTCACGAGCCTTGGTGGAACTGTGGGTTTGAGTGTTTATTTATAATGGTAGACTGGGTTGGGGTCGAGTTGGTTTGCAGGCTGCTGATCTAGATCTAGAGCGGATACGGAAACGATGCGCACTTGTGAAGTTTCGGATGCAGAAGGACGGGCCATAAACCGTCCAGAACGCGGAAACAACAAACTAGTATGTGACTCGGGTTGTTAAACTGCAAGAGAAGTAAACAAACTGAACATGGAGGCGGTGGAGGAGACACCAAAGCAAAGCATTTCATTCACTACGAAGTATTCACATTATTTTGAGTATGTCTGCGATGACGACGAGATGAACATTATTGTCCGCTGCAAGTTGTGCATAGGGAAGAAGGTGTGGTCAGTGTACACTATACAGTACACTTTTCAGAGTTAAATAAACACTGCAGAATAGGGGGGAGGGGACTGCTAATGTTGGAAATGCAAAGTAAGACTTTTGGGGACAAAAGATGCAATTACTGGGGGCGAGGGAAAAAAAGTAATAAATAAAATAATAAGTAACTAGTTACTTTTGGCAGAGAGTAATAAGTAGTGTAACTATATTACTTTTTTAAGTAATAAGTAATAAATTACTGTTTAAGATATTAGTATATTAGCAGCTAATTGTTTATACTGTAAGTCATACAAATGTATTAAGAGATACTGTATCACAGCAGAGGTGGTGGTATGATCACTGGGCAGTTAAAGTGAACTATTAATTTGACCTTTACAACTACATGACTTACAAATTAGTCAACCATAATTATGTAGATGTGGCAAAATTGGTCAAATTACAGTAGAGTAGCCTATAGCAGTAGGCTGTAGCCTATAGGCTATAATTGTGATGGTGATAGTGGTCATTTATTGACTATTGAGTTATTAAAACGTATAAACGTAACGTAACTAAGTTTTATTACAGTGACATTGAATTTAATTGACATTATCATTGTTGCCTAAGAAGTTGTTGGTGCACCTACAAGTTTCTGCTCTCTGTCACTGTCAGCAGGCTACTGATCTCTGCAGCGTCCGTGATTTAAGAATTGCTTAATCTTTCATGTATAGGCTATAGCCTGCCCTGTATATTGCACGAAAATGTCGCTTAATTGCCCCAAATAAAGATCTACAAGCTCTTCGAAGTTCCAACGCGACGCGTTTTGTTAGCTTGTAGATCAGTCCTTTTCTTCTGCCGTGACACCGTCGTACTACGGAGCATACATCATACGCTTTACATGAACTGGACTGTGGACACGTGCCATAAAATAAGGAACATTTAAAACCTACTTAAAGGAATGTGACATTTCCGCACTGGTGGTGCGTTGACTGTGAGTGACATTTGTGTCAACACGTGATACGTCGGAGGAAACACACAGATATAATATATATTATGTAGTTTTTCTCCCCCCTAGAGCAGAACAACCGTAAAACGTGCCCTCCTCATCAGTGTATAAACCTAACATCCGCATAGCAAAGCATCGCCACTCTAGACAGACCGCTGTTCGTTTATATGAAAAAGCCGGTAGGCCCGGATATTACAATGACAACACAGACCATCATTATTCATCATTAATTCACCCAGACTTCTCTCACTAACCTATGACTTCCTGCAGCTCGTACGAATCTCTGGTAATTGGCCAGCTCGTCGTCGTCGGCGGCACTGGTTGTTGCGGATTGTGGTGCTGGTGGTGCTGCTGGTGCTGGACAGGACCAGGAGCCGGAGGTTCGCCTTGCTCCGCCATGATGATGATGGTGAAGATGATGATGATGATGATGATGCTGAGCTGGTTAGAGACCTCTCACAGCCTGTAATGTGCTTTTCTTCTCCGCCTGACGTGACGCTGCCTGCCGATGTCTGTCAGCTGCTGCTGCTGCCTGCGCCTGCCTGCTGCAGAGCTGCAGAAGAGAGGCGTGCGTTCAAGGCTCTGCGTGCGTTCAACTACCGCCTGTGTCGAAACACCCGGAAAATAACGGAACGCCGCACTACGTACGAGTCTGCGTGCAAATAGTTAGCTTGTAAATTGTTAAAGGACCACTTCACCACTTTTCAACCCATCTTCATATAATAGGTCCTCACTAATAATCATGATAAAATGGCACGATTTATTTCTACTCAGTCTGTGTCTCATATGGGCTGTGGGCAGTTTAGAAACAGTCTTCCAGTGACATCATTAGGCAGATAATCTTTTAAACAAGATTTTTTTTTACAAAAATGTTTAGATTTTCATTATCGTGAGAACGATGGCTTCCATTTTCGCATTGCAACTTTTCAGGACTAGAAAGCCTGCAGTAAGTGCAGTTTCTATTAGCTTGTATTCCCCATCGATGATGTCACTGGAAGACGGTTTCTGAATTGCCCACAGCCCTCCTATGAGACACAGACAGAGTAGGAAAATAATTGCACCATTTTTTTCATGATTATTAGTGAGGACCTATTATATGAAGATAGGTTGAAAAGTGGTGAAGTGGTCCTTTAAGTAGTTTGACAGTTTGGATTAAATCTAACTAAAAACCAACACGACTATAAATCACTTCCTGTTTAGGCTGTTGAAATAGTCAATGTTTTATACTTCGACCTTCGTTATATTGATCGATTGATCTTTATTTCACATAGTAGGCCTATGCAGAATGGGCCAAACTAGCTTAGACCTTCTGGACTGGAATAAATTATTCCAGAATGTAAATGGCATTTACATTCTGCCTAATGATTCTCTTATACCCTTATATATATCTATTATATTTTCTATATTCCTGAATAATCTTCTTTAACCACTCAAAATAGTCATGGTATAGTCACTCACAATACTTTTTGATCAATCACGGTATTCTTTTTCTTTTCAATGTCTGATTCAATTTATAGTGATGTTTAAAATAATAAAAGTATATCATGGGCGTTTTAGTAGACTACAATAGGCTATAATGATGATTATTTTAGTTTTATTATACAGTGAGTGATAGCATTATAGAGTTATAGCGACCAGGACAGACTGGACAGGGCCGACAGGCTACTGCTGAGTCCTGAGTCCAGTCACCACTGCTATTTACTAGCATTACTGCCATCTACTGCCACACAATGGACACTGCAGATGAGTACCATTACCGGTATGGTAACGTGTGACACTACAGTGGTTTTCCTCGCCTGACAGATATACTGAATCAATTAAATTTACAGTTGCAACTTTGCAAGGTAGGCCTACATTTCAAATTATTTTATATTTTGTTTATTGTATGTGTAACCAAGTGTACCAAATGATTTACTTTTGTATGACTACGCCACCTTGATAGTTCAAGGAATTATCTAGACCAGTAAACTGGGTTCCCCACAAAATGCAAGTTTGCTATAAGGACTTGAGACAGTGTTCCACAAACCGGAAATGTATTAAACGTTGAAGAACATTAGTACAAAACATTTATTATCATATGAAACATCTTTAAAACCAGGTAGACTAAAACCAATACACAGGTCCAATACTAATGATGAAGGGGAAACGATGCCACATTTGGAGCCAGTGAGGGGTAGCAAGACTACTCGCCCTTGGCGAGCAGTCTGGGCGATTGGTCTTGGCGACTCGCCAAAAGGGGAAGTCCACTCGCCCCGAGGGGAAGACCACTGGGCCAGGGGCGAAATGTCTTCACCTTTTGGCGAGTGGGCTTCACTTTTTGGCTAGTGTTTTCGAGCAGTCTGGGCGATTGGTCTTGGCGACTCGCCAAAAGGGGAAGTCCACTCGCCCCGAGGGGAAGACCACTGGGCCCGGGGCGAAATGTCTTCACCTTTTGGCGAGTGGGCTTCACTTTTTGGCTAGTGTTTTCTTCACTTTCAGCAACTGCAGCCTTTGCTAGCTACTGTGCTAAATCCGTCTTTTATATAATTTGATCAATCCATGACATCCATGCGCGTCGCGGTGAAATCCGTCGTTTGACTCGTTTCTATAATTTGATCAATCCATGACATTGTTGTTAGAAGAACAGCTCAAATATTACATGTGCCCCACATAATAGCGTATTCTTGGGACTGCGTGTGTGCGTGTGTGTGTGTGTGTGTGTGCGTGCGTGGGCTGACGGCATTGCGTCCTCTCTCCACTGTCTCTCTGGGGGGGATTTCGGAGCTGCAAAATAACGCACTTTATGTGCAAACTCCTCGGTGCGCCTTGGATATGAGCGCCTTGGAATTGGAGCGCGTGGTCGAGTGGTCTTCCTCTTTTGCCGAGAAGGCTTCACTTTCTGGGGCGATTGGTCTTGGCGACTCGCCTCGGAAAGTAAAGACTTCTCGGCAAAAGGGGAAGGTCACTCGCCAAAGGTGAAGTCCACTCGCCGAGGCGAGAAGTCCGGTATTCCAGTGAGACCAATAGGAAACACAGCTAACTAGCTAATAAGGGGGAGCTAAAAGCTAGAACACACAATCGAAGAAACTAAGGCCCAATCCCAAATGCCTCCCTCAAGCCCTGAGCCCTGGACCCTCATTGACTTTAGTGACGTCAGCTGTAAGGGCTTGAGGGTGAGAGGCTGCAAGGGCTCCACATTGTTGTGAAAGAAATGGGACAGCACTTTGAAGATGAGTCCGCCATTCATGAGTCCATGACACTTTATAAAAAATCTCCATATTCACAGCCAGTGCCTACCTACATGCTTGGCCTATTTATACATGTCTATCATGTCTATTTTAGTATTTAAGCTGATCGTTTTATTATTATTAGTTTCATAAATACACTTTCCTGTGTGATATGGGTTGTAATATTCATATATAATAATATTCATTATACATTTCATTTCCATATTATTTTACTTTGCTCATTAGTCATTTCTCATCATGTTTCCCTTATTATTATTAAATATATAGCCTATATCCTTCCATTCCGTCTCCTTTTAAGAACAGTGAGAAAGCACTATTGTGTTTGTTGACATTCTAATCGCGATACATAACTAATTTGCATATTTAAATGCTTGACGTTTGGAGGATCCCCCTCATTCCCCTGGTAACGCTATGAACTGTGGGTAATTTCTTTGCTAAAGTCAGCCCAAAGTCAGCATCGATGCTGACTTTGGCAAAGGGCACATAAAGGGGCGGGGCTGAGCCCTCACTGACTTACCGATTTCAAATGGGACACCCCTCAAGCCCTCACAGACTTCACGTGAACGCGCAGCTAAGTCAGTGAGGGCTCATTGAGTCAGCAAGGGAGCCATTTGGGATTGGGCCTAAGAATATTTAACAAAACCACACGCACAGCAAAGCACAGCACACAGCATGCAAGAAAAACAGGAGCGACACCGTGGAAAGAGGTGCAGTCACAGCCAAACCTTAGTTGTGGGTTAACGTGAGATCCCAGCGATAGCAACCCATACGGCCTGTCAGCTAGTTCACCAAATTGTTCTCTTCGGCCTCCAAATGTAACGCTCGCCAACATGTGGGGGGGGAAACAACAAATTAACAAAAGAAAACAGCTCAAATAAACGAAAACAGAAATGGCTCAAAATAAACTTAAACTAAACCATAACAAAACAAACTAAAACAAAACAGCAGTGGCTATATCTAGGGAAATGGAGACAAACACCCATTTAGTATAATATCACAAGACACAGCATCCAGTCAGAGCACCAAATTGTTTACATATATGTACCTTCAAGTGTCTGTGTTCTGTCATGTTATATCTTCTTGTAACGTATATGGACTCATCAACCGTGACCGAAAACCTGGGTAGTAACAAAAATAATTAAAATGCTATATATATATATATATATATATATATATATATATACACACACACATCTATATACATATACGCACACAATGCATCATGTCACTCACCCGGTCAGGGAAGAGAAAAGAACAACCAACAACCTGGGTCGCAAAACCCACAGCCGACACCACCACAACAAGCTGACGTTTGGTTGCCGGCTGGGCATTGACTCAATTCCAGCCGGCTACATTCACCCCCATTTTTTCTTTTATTGTCGTCCCGACAATAACCTAGTCTAACACCAAGGCCTGCTAAAAACTACTGCTGTGGAGCTGCTCACACCAGGTATCCGGGAGAGTGTAGTCGCACCCCCCATCGCCCTGCACTGGCAGATTATGAGGAATGGAGTGTTGTCCAGCTGTCTCCCGAGTCGACCTTCGTATGGCACCTGCTTCGCTAGGAGGGTGGATACCCGGAGGCAGTTGGGGGGCTCAGCACTGGTTGATGTACAGGGGCAGTTGGGGGGCTCGGCACCACCAACGGACCAGTGGGGGGGATGTCACTGGCTGGGACATCAACTGGACCTGGCCTTGTGGGATGAGCAGGGCCCACCATGATGTATAGCTCGTCGTCATCGTCGTCGTCTTCGTCATCCATATGAAATACTCGCCACCATGGGGGGGGGGGGGGACAACAAATTAACAAAGGGAAGCAGCTCAATAACAGAAACAAACGAAATGGCTCAAAATACTAAAAGCAATAAAATCAACGTATGAATTAAAACTAAACAAAGCAGCAGTGAGCAGTGGCAATCTACAGGATGAAATGAAAAACAAACACTTTAATTAAGTTACACCAACAAACACAAAGTAGGCTTAAACAACAATGTCTGTTTGCGTACCTTCAGTTGTCTGTACTTAACCCTCCTCTCGCCACAGCAATGGTTTTTGGTACTGATCAACCTGAATTATAACAGCAGAGTTATTTACAATTATCAGATAGTATAAACATCATTAAACCAATAGGCATGAAACACCTTACTCACCCTGGCAACAGCATTAAACCAGCATAGTGTATGACTCAGGTCTCAGGACCCACAGCCATGCAACCACCAAGCAGACTATTGTTTGGTAGACTACAAGGCCTTTAAATAGTAACACTGATTGAAAACCAGGAAGTGGCAGGGCAGCCAGTCTACGGTGGCCCCAAAGGCTCAATTCCAGCCGGCTACATATGTTTTTGTATGCTTAGTTGTATGATGCATTTTATTGTGTGCTGAATATTCTATTTGCACATTGTGTCTCATGCTTATCCATCATAACTATCTATGACTGGCTGACTATCATTATTGTCTCCACCAGGTCGAAGGCATGGGGAGAGAGTATGTTTTGCACGTGCGTGCGTGTGTGCGTGTATCTAGGATGGTGTGGAGGTGGTGGTGGTCAGGAAGAACTGTAACGGACCCGCAGTCTACCTTTTTATTGTGATGTTCAGGAAGTGTTGACATGCTGGCCCTTTAATTTGACATGGGTCTAGGATAATTGGTGATTGGAACCCAGGTAGCTCAGCTGTGGAGGTGGAGACTGGTTTAAAACAGTCCTCCATGGTTGAGCATCAGAGACACAAGGACAAACATTTGTTGATTATGGATGGAAAGGAGCCAAAGTAAAGGCAATGGAACGTACAAACGTAAAGGAGAATTGGAACAAACCATGGACACACTGACTCAACAATTAGCACCAGCTGGAAAGGGGACAAGGTGAAAATCTTTTGTTTATTATGGTCCGATTCTTTGATGTTTATTGTTTTCATACTGAGTTTGATATCTGCACTGTATGGATTTTATTGGTTATGCAAATATGGTTTAAGTGAACAGGTTGTGCTTATATGTCATTCATTGATTATTGTCTGATTTATGATGCATATTATGTTTTTCTTTTATTTTAGTTCTACGGTGATTCACTAATCACCGTAGCAACTTAAAATCATCAGTCAGTCTTCAACCTTTCATGGCCAGCTGGGTCCGCTACAAGAATCTGTTGGCTAAAAATGGACCTGTTGGCTGAAAAAGTGCTGCTCGGTGCACAGGTCTCCGCCAGGTCAGGTAGGTTATTGTGGGCCAGCAATGTTCGGAATTCGCCAATAAGGTTGGAATATGAAAGATCTGACGAATGCGTCTTGATCACTTGACTATAGAGATAATGTTCCGATTTGCGTGATGTTTGGCCTCCTGGCGGCACCTTAACAGGGCAAAAGGGTGGCATTTGTTTCTCAACGTATTACATGCAAAGTTTCACCGCAATCTGATGTTCATGATTTGCTGCATTTTGTTCAAAACAGGCCACAATCCTGCAAACTTTAAATGTCAACTTAGCCAATCAGATTCAGGCAGATTGGTCTATCTATCTATCTATTGCCAAAGAAAAGTTTAATTTATATAGGCCTACTAGTGAATACATTTTTCCCATTGCCTTGCATAGGAAAATATAAAAGGCTTTTGGTTTTATTTGATCGGTTCACCAGTAGCCATTAGAGTTAATGGTTGGCCACCCAGCAACATCATCTATATATCTGTCCGTCCGTCCATCCATATTAGCCAACTTTTGTGCCCAACCCAACTTCCCACGATCATCTGAAAACAATTCGATCAGTAATGTGATCTATTACATCGCATTACCCACACTGAACATCATTTGCTGTTCATATATTCAGAACGGGTAAGGACTAGCATTAATAACACATGGTTCACAAGACATTTACCACAGAATCTGGTTTTGTCTGATGCAGAAATTATTGAGGACACGCAAACACAGCACAGAGTGGAAGGAGGGGAACTCCAGTCCAGGCCCATCAGCTAGCTTGGTCGATAGTCCACAGGGCATCAGCTGGGTCGATAGTCCACAGGGCTTTTGCCTTACATGGTTCTGACTGACAAAGATCAGCTGAGGTCACATCCAGTGGGTGAAAAAGTACTCAACTATTTTACTTAAGTAACAGTATAAATACTGCAATGTAGAACTACTCTGTTACAAGTAAAAGCCCGGAATTCAAAATGTAGGCCTACTTGAGTAAAAGTACAAAAGTATTTGCATCAAAATTTACCCCATGTTCAAAAAGTTAAAGTAGCTATACTCATTGTGCAGAATATCTCGTTTCAAGTTTTCAAATGTATTAAAAACGTTTGGCTATTTTCAATCTACAAGCTCAAAATGCATCGCATTGCGACGCATTGTGAGCTTGTAGATCAGCTATTCTCAAATGGCCGAAATGTATACAGGGCTGAAGTGGTTAATGTATGTTTTGTAATAATAATCAAAATCTACAAAGTAGCTAATAACAAAAGTTTTCAAATAATTGTAGTGGAGTAAAAGTACAATATTTGCCTCTGAAATAGTGGAGTAGAAGTAAAAGTACTGGAAATTGGAAATACTCCAGTAAAGTAAAACAAATGCCTCAAAATTGTACTTAAGTAAATGTACTTAATTACTTTCCACTACTGGTTATCGTTACAGCTGAGAGTGGAAAGGTAATTGACTGCAGGGTCAGCAGTATAGGAGCACGCTGCAGCCTGGGACATAGTCAGTAAGTATAAGTAAATCTTTTAACATTTTCAAGGACACACATTTTGATATGCATTAGAGGCCATGGACCTCTGTTTGATCATTCTTTTATCTCTGGCATCCGATTCTGAGAACCTTTTTACGGCATGGATTATCTGAGGTACTTGGAGCCACGCTGTTCCGATTTTTATTATCATACAGGATGCGGTCTGATATGGTCATTTGATCGAGAATTAGTTAAAGGCGACTGTGGCTCAGGAGGTAGAGCAGGTCGTCCAATGATCCATGGGTCGGCGGTTCGAATCCCAGCTCTTCCTGTCTACATGTCGAAGTGTACATGGGCAAGACACTGAACCCCAAATTGCTCACGATGTGCTGGTTGGTACCTGGCATGGCTTCCGCTGCAATCGGTGTATGAATGTGTGTGTGAATGTGAATGTAATGGTGGCCTTGGATAAAGGTGCTATATAAATGCACGATTTACCATTTACCATTTTATCGGAAATTCCTTGAGATACTGTAACAGTGAAACTCTGATCAAAATAGCACCACTGATATATCAAGTTTAATTGATCTTGATTATTCTTTCAACCTTTTCCACATTAAGGTTAATCATCTCTTTGGGGGAGCCTATACTGATAATTCTCAAGTGTCATATATCCTACTGACACTGTATAATCTTATTTCAGACAGAAGTCCATAGCACAATTAACATACAATAGGAAAATGATTAAAAAAAAAAAAAGTACAGTAGTGCAAGAACTAAATCACACCAGTGTGAAGTGAGGGGTGCTCTTCTCATCATACATCATCTCATTCCGGCCAATCACAATTTGTGTCACTTTTGTCTTCATTGTTGCTGTTTAACTAACTACTTCCATAGACAACGCCTTGGTTACTTCGGTTCCAACAGCCAAGATAAAGAACCTTGGTGTTGTCCTGGACAGTCAGCTCTCATTCAAAGCATACATTACAGCGGTCACTCGATCCTGTAGGTTTACACTCTTCCTTACCCAGGAGTCAGCCCAGCTCCTTATCCAGACATCAGTCATATCAAAACGTGACTATTGTAACTCCCTCCCTACTGGCCTATCCGGCATGCGCACGTAAGCCTCTCTAATTGATCCAAAGTTCTGCAGCTCGCTTGGTCTTCAACCAGCCAAAATTCTCACGTCTCCGCTCCCTTCATATTGGCTCTAAATAATTGGATAATTGAGGAATACCCCATGTCTTCCTCTGTTCTTCCTCTATGTCTTTAATCCTCTTGCAAGAACAGCATTTAATTCCGTTTGATGTTCAGCATTGAATCATGCACTTTAACAACTGACTAAACAGGGTTTGATAAACCATGTTCCACAGCAAAGGTTACTTGGTAACTGATGCTTGTTTTTGTGGCATGTTTGTGCGCGTTCACAAGGGTGGGCATGCCCGGGTGTGGTATGGGCATGTAGTCGGGGCCACCTCCTTGTGACCACTAATGGGAACAAGGCATTAGTGTTATGCTGTTAGCATAACCTTTGACTGTACTACATTTACTGTTAACTAACTTGTTAACAAAGTAATCAATCAATCAATCGTGCAGCTCTCATTTCCTGGTTGGGTGGGGTTGATGCATAGAGTATTAAAAGGATAGAGACTGAACTGGCACGATAGCCCCCCATAGGAAAATCACATAGGAAAACTATTGGTGTAGCGGTTTGTCTAACCTATGTTATGCTTAGCTGTGATTGGACCATGAATTTCAACTTATTTTCTTGAATTACATCCTGTTTTAGTTCTTTTTTCCTTTCTTGTACTTTATTTCTATATACAGTATTGTTTTGGAAAAGTGTCATTTTTTTGTTCTTAATTTAGTTTTTGAAGAAAAAAGGAGAAAAAAAACTTGCACGATGAGGTCCACCATTGGATTCGACAGTGTAGGAGAGTTCGTCAACAAGTCGGCGATCAACTTGGCTTCCACTCATTTCAGATTGTTACCTTCACAATAGGTTGTGCAATGGCTAGAGGAGGTTATTTTCTCCCTCAGTCAGCACCACCCGTCCTGCAGCACCACCTAGGTTGCTCCATCGGCTGCTCATCAGCCAGGGCCTCTCGCCTACAGTAGGTGATCGACAGATTGGAGGCTTGCAGTTCTCTGCCTCTGCTGACTAGATAGATGTGCACCATGGTGATCATCCTGACCATGCAGGAAGTTTCTTCTCTTCTGCTCCTTTCCGAGCCTCCCGTCTGTACTAACAAAATTGACCTCATTCATTTAGGTTTGCTGGCAGATGGGTCTGAATTTGGGTTCCAGCTCCCAACTCCCAAGGACACTACTGCACATGGGAATGGGCTCCATGGTATCATGAAAACAGTGTGCCCAAACCAAAGAAAAACCAGGAGGCAGTTTGTGCTGGGTGATCAACTTCATTAAAATTAATGGTTGGGGATCTGTCAGATCTGCATGTCCCTTTTATGCCCATAAAACAGCCTATCCAGACGACTCGGCACCGAACACCACACTCCCTCGAGTCCTCGGCGATGCATGTGCAGAGTCTGCAGGGATGATAGAGGCATCTCCATATATTCTACCAGTATGACACTATTGGTTGGATCTGTGATTCTGGACAACCGCCAATCTCATCGACTTGATGCCGGGCACGGACAGACAGACGGACGTACAGAGATTTCAAACATTCATTGTAATAGCAAAGGGGTTTTTTCCATCATGAACTCGATTTTCAGGATAACAATGAACATAATAGCTAGGCTTCATAACATAGATACTTCTTGGCTGATACGGTATGTGCTCTGCTGAGTGCAAGTATAGCCCTCTAGTTTTTATTTATTATTTATTTAGTAATAGTACATTCTAATCACTGGCGTAAACTGAAAGCCAGTGAACTGCCACTGTATATTTATATAAACGTCTTTGTTTGGTTTTTCCAGGAATCTAGTCATGTCTATTCATTGGATAATACACGGAGCTTAACATCAAAGCGTCCCTGGTAGCGGTCTTTGTCACTGTAGTCAATGTCCTCTCCGAACACTTTGCACTCCATGTGGACGAGCTCATTCTTAGTGATGTCAAACTGAATGCCCACCAGGGGCTGGAGGTACTGGGGATGCAGCTTTTTGCCATAGTATGGGTAGTACTGGAGAGGAAAGCCGCCGCCGTCGTCACCAAAGCCAAAGTACTTGATCGCCACAATCTTCCCCTTGTCCTTACCTATTTTGCTTGTGCAGTGGATAGGAATCCGGTTGGGGTGAAAATTGGGGAGTGACGCATTCTTAGGAGCTGTTGGTGTGTACTCGACAACCCTGTTAAACTTGACAATCAAGCATGGCTTTCCGTCCCTGAAGCCAAATGTGTTGTCATCATCAGACCCGGAGCATTGTTTCAGCCAACTCTTGTAGAAGCGACAAGCCTTCTTCTCTCCATCTTCGTTGGCGCGATCAATGCTTGGTCCAGGTTCTCCAGCTTCTCCACAGTCCATGTATTTCAACTCTTCAGTCTGATGTCCATCCTCATATGATGCCAAGAGGTCCTTAATGGCATTGGTGTACTTCTCATATGTATCTCGCTTGTTCATGTTGAAGGAGATCTCCTCTTTTTCGGAGCGTGGGGTGTGTGATAAACCTGGGCGTACGATTCTGTCTTGATAAGTTGGTTTGATGTCGCTTAGTGTAAACATCAAAATCCGAATGGTCGCAAAGAAGAACATCGCCAAGAATACATAGAGTATTGTGTAGAACACAAAGATCTTAAGCCAGCTGCTGCCTGTGCGGCCCATGAATGCCTTACTCTCTGAATCCCACACAAAACCCCAAAAGCCTTTATCTGCACCTTTATCTGCCATTTCTCTTGATTTTCCTCTTCAACCAGAAGTCTTGTACAGAAACACTGAACAGACTAACATTTTGCACCCTGACCCCGTTATTTATACGCCCAAAGTCTTCCAGTTTGGTGCGTCACAGCTCCATGCTGATTGGACATTTGCAGATAAATCACCATGTAAGGAGCCGAGAGTGGTGACACGCTTTGATCTCACCGCAAAGCGGATGCCTATGGGCTATAGTTCCAAACATTGGAACTATCCCATTGAGATAGAATGGGCACTAGTGTCACCAGTACCACTCGCTTACTAGATTACTCTAGTAAATAGTAGCCAGATGATGTCATCAACATGATGTCTAGTATTGACGTAATCTTAGACTAGCCCCTGGACTAGCCTGGAGCTCATATTTGGGCATGGCCGACATAGAACTCCATATTTGGGTATGCATGTGTTATACATGCAGAGTCCTTAGAGTATAAAGGCAGAGTCCCTCAGGGCTCTATGGTAGTTGCGAACGCAGTGAGCACTTACTATGAGACCTAGCAGATCATGTCTGTCTGTCTGTCTGTGTGTCTGTCTGTGTGTGTGTGTGTGTGTCTGGCTGTCCCGCTATATGTCCAAATATGGAGTGTGTTGCATCATCAGCTCCATATATGGGCACAAAAGGGGCCAGGTCCACATATACAGTAACAGCGGGACAGACACACAGACAGACAGACATGATCTGCAGGGTCTCAGCTGCGTTTTCTTCCCGCGTTTGCGCGTCTTACTGGTGTATTTTCGTGTGTTCTGTTATTGCGAACGCAGTGAGCACTTACTATGAGACCTAGCAGATCATGTCTGTCTGTCTGTCTGTCTGTGTGTGTGTGTGTCTGTCCCGCTGTTACGTCACCATGACTCAGCCATAACCATATAAGGAGTCCCCAAAGCAGCTATACGTCCAAAACCCAAATATGTACGAGCTGCGTTCGCTTCCCGCGTTTGCGCGTCTTACTTGTTGTGGGGAAAGCATTCGCAGAAAATAGTTACTGGATAGGTTATTTTCTGTGACAGCTTACAAGAAAATTCCTAATGGAATCCCAAAGGATTTTTGACTAGGCGATGATGTTTCAGAGATGTGTTGGTCTCAAGGAGGTTAAAATAGAATAAAATAAACTTGTAATGTTCAATGTGTCCACTTGAGGGAAACAGAGAAGGCAGAATGAAAAACTGAACCTCATCACATTCTGAATCACATACAAACAAATCAATATTATCTAGTTCTTGGTTGACATTCAACAGTAAACGTCTGGGTTTCCGAGGCTAGTACTCTAGTTACTAGAGGGTGGTGATACTGATTAGCAATAATATCATAGAACACAGTATGATTGACAGATGTTTGTCCTATAGGTTAGGCACACTTACTGGTGCAAGTACTGGTGCTTTTGTTTGACAGTATGTAGCTTAATTGGGCTTCATATCAAATTATTATTTATTCATTTGGCATAATTATATTAAAGTATGTCCCCATCATATGCTTTAAAATATTTTTTCAGCTCATCTCAAATACCCTGCTTACCTACTGCTATAAATACTATTTAGCTATTATTTAAAATAAGTCTACTGTTGATGCTTTATATATACAGTATATCAACAAAAGCTTAGCCAACAAATGGCATTAACTATGTGACAGCCCTGCCCCCTCTGCCTCACTGTAAGCTAGAGGGAAGCCTCTGTGATGGCAGAGTGGAGCAGGCCTTCAACCCAATTGTGCTCACCTGAGGTGGGTGTGGCTTAGCTGACTATATAGGGAGCTCTCCTGGCTGCAGCTCAGTGAGAGCTCACTCTTCTCTCTGTCCTCCCTGCAAGCAGGACTGCCACCTGGCTCAAGGGCCTGTATTTTTTGCCAAACTTTAGGCTATTCAAGAACTTGACACCAAACCACAAGCACATGTCCCTTACGGCACAATATTTATTCAACAATATACAGATCAATTTCTCTCTACATCTCAGAATGGTCACCATTTTTAATAGTCGTCTTGCTTTCACGCTTTGTACATTTATTTACAAGATTTAAAATAAGTCTTTCTTTCCATTTATACAACATCAATGGTACAGTGTTTTCACATCTTTAGCTTCCGATTTGAAGCTTCTAGATTTGATTAATCATCATCAAATTATATTTTGTTTTCCATACACTGACATCTCTGAGCCACAAAGCAGCACATTGACATGCACCGTGAGTCCAGTCCCTGTGGGAGCCGCAGCGTGGCTCTGTGGGAGTCTGATGACTAATGCACAACGATAGATGATCCTCTGGTTTGACACCACACAAGATGGTGTGCCAGAAAGTCTCTTCTCTACAGCACCGCAACAGTGGGTGCACTATGAACGGACCGAAAACATGGCGCTGTTGACATCTCACACTTAAAAATAAGTTCAAATGCTTGCAGAACTCTGGTGTCTGAACCCTCCTGCCCCAGAGGTTCAATGACAAAATGGGGAAAAAAACAAAAAAATAAACATGTTGCATAGAATCAATTCGGACCTCAAAAACATAAATTTTAATGCTGCCAGATTTGTTTTAAAAGAAAGAAAAGCATTGAGTTGTGACCGCTTAGATTTACTACTTTTGAAGAGACTAAAACCCTGCATTGAGTGTATACACATCTATCGCTATATTTTATCGCTTAATAACTGGAGACTGGAATAAAGTGCATCATACTGTATGAAAACAAACCCAACACATACCACATGCAGGGCAGGAAACCAACATTTTATTCAGCCATCAGTCACAGACACAGTAGCTAGTGGAAAATGAAATTCACCAGCCACGAGGGGGCGTCTGGGTGGGCCGAGGGGAAAGGTTCCTGCCTACTACTGTAGAGACGAACACGTCTTCACGGGTGGGAAGCCGGAAGGAGGGGGATCTCTGTCACTGCACTAGTACAGACTCCTACAGGCTGGTCGTGCCACCTGTTAAGCACGAAGCGGAACTGGGAGGGATAAGCGTGTTCCTCTGCCCACAGGGTTGGCACAACTTGGCAGTGAAAGGGACTAACTAGTAAATAAATTGTGTGTTGGGGGGGGGGGGGGACCCCTAACACCCCACCAGACAGATGGTCACTTGCCACAGTTAAGTTTGTTTGTTGGACAGACAAACTTCCCAGCAACAGTTCAAATTTACCAGCAATTATTGGCTGGCTTGGTGGCTAGCGTTAATTTCCCACCCTGGTCACATGCATTTTAACACAAGACAGATATTCTTCCATCCATTACACCACGTTGAGAATACAGTGTCACATGGTGCCGTTCACCTTGGGTCAGGGACACAGATACGACACCAGCTCGAACAGCAAAAGGAGCCACTCAACTCACAGCATAATACAGCAGATGAGGACATTATGACCAAACACAGGGGTGACAGACATGTGCGTGCGTGTATATGGACACTACAGCATTGCGTACTGGGAGCCTTGTCATATACAGGTACTGTTCAACTCCCTTGTTTGGGCAGTCAGCCAAGCAGTGGGGGACCGTGCAGCCTAATTTATACTTTGAAAATAACCGGTTTTCAGTGATCAAGACCATCAAAGTACAAATTAGACCTACTGATGAGGTCTAATAACCAGTTCATTGTGATCCGTAAATGATATGGCGCACGCACGCACACACACGCACACACACACACACACACACACACACAGCAGTAGCTTATAGGTCATGACGTCTCGAATGATCACCGTGGACCAAAGTGACTTTTCTATACATACAACGAATCCATTCATCCATCTTTTATAGAAGCATACTAAGCTAGAAATGTAAATGCCAATACATAAACCTGACATCTAGACACATCAACTGTCTCTGAAAGCAAAGCTTCATTGTGATTGTGAAAGCACTTTTTAACAACCATACTATATGCATTTTGCCTTGAATTATACACAGCAGAAAGAAAACAAAAGTACAGTGGGGCTGCATGTAAGGGCACATTTAGCTGTGAAACCAAACCTCACTTCTTGTCCTAACATTTGACATAAGACTAGTAAACTGAAAGATAAAAAATTAAATTAGGCAAACAATATTTTAATTAAGACACAAACAGGATTTCATGAAGAGAGACTGTGTATTGGCACATTTGGCTAGGAGCCTGTGACAGGAACAAGACTGGGTTTGGCTTGCTGGCTGGTTTCAGGAAGTGGCTGAAACAGCAGTGCTTCACAGCGCACAATGCATGCAGACAAGCAACACTACGTTCAATTCACGCAGGCTGGAGAGTGCACTACAGAATGCTTGCTAGTGCTGTGCACAGATATAGGCATTTTAACAACAGACAACATCCATGCATATCTGGGAGGAAAATTGCACTTACACAAAAATCATGACTATGAAGAAAATCTGGATATTTTAAGGGAATGTTAAAATTATAATTAAATTTAGGTGTTTTTAATAACATTTACAGGAAGGACAAGGACATTATTATTATTTTCTTCAAACCTGAATGAAGACAGATAAAACTTTTATCTTGCGTCAAAAATGTTGTGCATAATGTGGTTGAACTAAAGCACGAGGACTTGATAAGACACATTGACAACTCCTCACGCATACAGATTATACAGTGTCCTTACAGTAGTGTCTGAAACTGTTTTGGTCCTTCCCAACCTGTACAATTCTCCAGTGTTTGCTGCTTCAGAGGCAATGGGAAGTTAATCCACGCCTCAGACCAGAATGTGATTGGGAGACAGGTGTGAATACACAATGAGGTAGAACAAAATATTTTCATGAGCATCCAATCAAGGTAGACAACATGATGTCAATAGTGACCGAAACGAGTAGTGACCATTAGCAACCAGAGAGGGTGACATTTCACTCACAATCAAAAATAATAATAATCATGGTCTTGGGTAGAATCACCCATCACCATCATATCTGTAAGAAATACTGGGAGGGGAGGGGGAGGGAGGGCATCCCCTCCCCTTACTGGGCAGGGCCTTTCTTACCCCTCCCCTACTGGGCGGGGTTTCGTGCAAAAATCATACACGGCCACATGAAAATCCAAGTGCTTTCAGATGTAAGGACCAAACAATAATATTTAAAAAAAAACATCACCGTCTAACTTTGATTCATTCTTTGAAGTCATTGTCTTGCACTTACAGTAGGTCTTATTTGTTAATATATTAATAGTTTTATTTTTCTCCTTCTCCTTTCTACAATTTACCAACATAATTTTCATTGTAGTTTCTTCAAACCTGACGAGAAGTTACCAGAGGACCTCAAAGAAGATTTGATTAATTGCCATGATTAACTGTCATGCTTGGGTCTCTGTAAGCTGCCCAGCAGCAATGCCATCCCAACATTTTGTCCATTTGTTGGGCTTAGAACTGACATGGTCGACCGCTCGGTTCGACACATTCCAGTTTAATTCCATAACAGCATCAATAGTTTGAAAATGACCAGAGATCAAATGTGTAGAATTCATTACAAAATAAAATGAAGCTTACAGTATGAGGTAAAAGCCTAGAGACCGACTTGGGTCCAGGTCAAAATCAAAGCATGACATTAAAATGAAGGAAAAAAGATATAAATAAATAAATGACCTACTGTCTTTGGATTGTGATTATGCTTGCTTGCAAACATATTTAAAGCAATCATGTCCATAAAATTATTTGTCAAATGAAACATTTAAAAAACAAACAGAAAAAGAGAACAGGGGAGGGGACATAGTCATCAGGTCAGATTCCATGGGACCAGGAATTAACAAGAGAAAGAACAATGATCCTCACTCTTCTTCACATGATGAGCAATGGCAAGTCTTATTGCTGATTACAATACAAAATGGACTGATTCAGTCAGGAACTCAACTTATCTGAAATGATACAGGTCCTCAGGTACTGTGTTCTGTTTGCTCTCACTAACCCCCACATGCTTATTCTCTGGGTCCTGTGAAGGCTTGTTACAGGAGCAATGCTCAGTTTGGTCAAAAGGGAGAATGTGGGTCTTGTGGACTTGGGAGCTGTCCAAGTCTACCGACTGACATTTTACAATTGTGTGCCTTCTTTGATGCAGATCCTACCCACCCTTCCACCCACATCCAGTGACTGTAGACGATAGCATCTGAGGATGACGACAAAGACCACTCCTCTCTGCACGTACATAAACACGGACACACACACAAAGACACTCAGTCAAAGTAACCAGCGTAGGTAGGTAGGTAGTAGATGTCTATGGTGTGTTTCGTATACCAGACAAATACCAGAGTGGAGGGGTGTGCATGCGTGTGTGTGTGTGTGTGTGTGTGTAGAGGAAGTGTGCAGGTTGTTAAATAGTATGTGTGATTGTGTGTATGAATACCTGCATCACCCTCATCCCCATATTACACCTGCGATATGATCTGCATGTTGAAGCTGGGGGAGCGCGACTGCTTGGTGAGGGGCGCTCCGGGGGAGAGCAAGTCCTGGGCCTCCTCCGGCCTGACCAAGTGCTCCTCCTGCAGGCTGATGGTGGAATGGCGGTGGGAGCCGCCGCCGGCGAGTCCCCTGGCCACCTCGGAGCTCCGGGCGCCACCCACCTCCTCCCCTCCTCCTCCTTTGCCGTTCTTCCCGCCGCCGTTCAGATTGAGGCTCATGCAGTCAAAGGACTTGCTGGACGACGTGCTGCCAGTCCGTACCAGCGCGTGTCCCGTGGGGAAGCTCAGGTGCTTCTTGATGGGGCTGAGTTCGATGGCGTCCAGGTCGACGCTGACCCGCGGGGTCTGCTGCTGCAGCTCCCTCGGGTGGTGCCTCCTTGGCGGGGCTTGGGGTTCCGTTGGCGCCTCGCGCTGCTGCTTCTCCGCCTCGCGCTGCTGCTTCTCCGCCTCGCGCTGCTGCTTCTCCGCCTCGCGCTGCTGCTTCTCCGCCTCGCGCTGCTGCTTCTCCGCCTCCCGCTGCTGCTTCTCCGCCTCGCGCTGCTGCTTCTCCTCCTCCCACTGCTGCGCCTCCGCCTCCCTCTCCTTCTCCTTCTCCTTCTCCTTCTCCTTCTCCTTCTCCCTCTCCTTCTCCTTCTCCCTCTCCTTCTCCTTCTCCTTCTCCCTCTCCTTCTCCCTCTCCCTCTCCTTGTCTCGAGACAGACGGGACGTCACCGCTTTCTTGAGGCTGCTGCCGCTGCCCTTCAGGCTGCCCCCTCTGGTGGCCGTGCCGCCTCCCTTGGTGCCGCTGGGCTGGCTGCTGTTGGACGCCCCCGAGGAGAAGCCCTCGTCCGGGTCGTTCACGTTGAACGAGTCCTCTCCGCCGCTCATGCCGTCGGCTTCTGCCACACGTGCAACCACATGAATGGACACGCACAATCGCACATGCGCACACACACACACACAGAGACACAAAAATAAAGAATAGAGTGATAGACAGAGAGGTTAGGAGTTCAGATTTAGGAAAAGGTCGAGTTTGACACAGATGTCGAGTGATCTTGTTAATGAAAAGTTTAAAGAATAACAATGCTTCACTTCAACCTCATCCGAGGATATCGACTCTTTCAAAAGTTCAAGCTCATGAAAAATGACTAGTCATGGATGGCTGGTTCACTGTCTCAAATAGGCTAAATCTACCATCAACAGAAATACTTACCTCTCTCTCAAGGCCAATTTATATTAATTGAACAACAATAATAACAAAGTATACTTTTCACTATAATCCTTGCAAAGGGCAAAGCTTTAGATCTTCATTCTCAGTCATTTTAATCACAAAAGCAAGAGTCAACCCCTCATTCAACTGGATGATTGATGAATCATGTTCATAATGTGGGATAAATTAGGGGACAAATTTAGATGGCTCCTAGATGGTCAGTGCTCATAATTACATTCAGAGCAGATCATGCTCTCCTAATTAGGTCCTTATAGTGATATGCAGTACAATCCAATAGGGTACATGTTAGCCTTGAGTCTCGTCATCATGTTCCAACTCACTGAAGATTTCCATTTACCACCTCTGTTGCCATATTTGGAGGTTTCACTATAAAAATATATTACAGTAGTCTAGTTTAGTGAAAGTGCTCATTGTTTCAGAGCGGAAATTACATAAAATCAAGATAAACACATTCTCATGATCAACTGGGGGGAAAAAGCCAGACACCAGACAGGCATAAATTGATAACATTGTTTTTATAATCCATCAATGGGTCCACGGTCTGAAAGCTGAAAGAAACTGAAGAAATTGATCAAAATTAAGACGGAAGTGTTACTGAAACAGGCACAGGGAAGGAAAAGTAAAAGCCAAGTTAAAAAGCAGAAAAAGGAAGGATCAACCATCTCTCTCCATCATGCAGTGCTGGGGCAAGCAAGACTGGACCTCAGGTCACCAGCAGTCAGTCAGGGCACCAGAGAGTGTAAAGAATAAAAAACATAAATAAAGAGAGGAAAGGGATAGGGCTTGGAATGACATGCGCATGAGGAGTAAGACGAGAAACACAATGCTGTCCCTGCCGCACTCTGAATGGACTAGTCGTCCCAATCTAAGGAAAGCGTTTTGGCCAGTCCACTCCAGAGTCCACTCCACCTCTCATAAGATCGATAGCACTCCATTAAAAAGGGATAGACAGAGGCCGAACGGGCCAGTCTGCTAGCCATTGTCACAGTCCGTACTAATCCCCATCGCAACAAAAAGAGTAACCAAAGGTTTTGTGTTCTAAGTGTTACAAATCAATTTAACCACATGAACCCTAGCTTCACCATTCTGCAGAAAACATTCAGAGAAAATAGCAGATGTAGAAGCTCACAATGCGTCACACTGTGGCATGTTGTGAGTTCATGAGCTATTTTATTTTGCAGAGATGTTGGTGTAGAGAAACAAAGGAGTGTAACAAATAGTAGACCAGGGTCCTCCAGAGCTCTCTATACAGTCTATAGGGTTTGAGCATGTTCTTATCTTTCTAAATAAGAGATTGAGTTCCTCAAACAATTCTTTGTCAAGATATCAGGCGCCACAGTTCCCAAATAGCTAGGCGTCATAGTCCCGCGATAATGAAACTGAACCTAGAGGAATCTTCTTCAAAACTAATTAATTTCATTCGAGCAGCTTGGGCAGGACGAGGGGATGACAATTGTACAGAAACTGACTGGAATAGGTTGACTTTCAATCATGTCAATATATCTTACTGTAATGCCAGTGATCACACACACTGTGATCTGGACGCTATAATGGAGCACACTATTGGATTTGTTTAATGGAACATAAAAGGAGTGCAGGAGCTGAGCATTCTACTTGTCCAAACTTAGTAGACTGTCTTCCTTTCTTTAATACAACGGGTTAATTTCTCCTTTTCAATGTTCTCAGCTTGTTGTCACATGCACATGCTTTGAGGCACGAGGAAGGGGATCATTCTCACTCACTGAGCTTGATGCTAAACTGAAACGAAAATAGAAAATAACATATAGCATAGCTGAACTCAAAATTGGCAAACAAGCAGATTGTCATAATTTGGAAAAACTAAACAAACACAGATTTCGTCTCCCGGCACGATGGGCATAGCAGGTGGTTACTCATCATGGCCAGGGTGATCTAAGGTTTGTTGACAGTGCGGCCACCAGGGGTAGCAAAGAAACAACAATTGTGCTTTTATGAGTTTTGTGGGACAATTGTTTTGCCCATTAAAACTAATTTAAAGTGTTCACTGCAAACATCATTCTACTACGGTCTCCCTCTGAGTCTAAAGGCATTCACTGACAGACGAGCCCAAAGGATGGGGTCAAGTAGCAGGTCGCACACCGCACATGCTCAGTGAGTGACAAGGGCAACACACTCTGTGGTGGCTTACATGAGACACGGCACGGTCAAAGAGCGAGGAGGACATGACATGATGGTAGGCCCATGCAAAAATGGCCTCGAACCACACTTCCTGCAAACCCAGAATAGACTCTTCCACTCTCCGTACAATTTATAGTGATCTGGTAGTGTGTAGGGGGGAGGGTTGTTGAGAAAGCACTCAGATAAGACTGGATGAGTTAGTATACTCTGGGTCAGTGAAGAGGCAGCCGTAATAATGGGAACAGCGTCAATGTTCAATCAGAAACCCCCGAGTCGGGGAAGAGGGGAAGGAAGCGGAGGGACGGATAGGTAGAAATTTCGCGAGAACCCTCCCTGTCCCTGTGCATGTGGCATATCCTCCCCTGTCCCCTACCCTCGATCGTGACGGGGGGCACGACGATGCTGCTGCCACCGCTGTGCTGACTCTGAGCCTGCCCTCCTCTCTCGGGGTTGGCCGCCGGGTACCGGGGGTGGGCGTGGCTCGGAGGATTGACGACGAGGCTGAGCTCCCCGGTGCTTGAGTAGTCAAAACAATCTGGGAGTCAACGACACAGATGGGGGGACAGGTGTTCCTTTAGTGGCAGCGAAGCCTCGTCACAGTCCACTGGGATGACGCCGTCCTGGCATCGATCCATATCTGACTCATGACATACAACAACAGACTTGTTTGGTTTTTTTGTTATGGAAGCCGATTGGTCTGATATTTTGATATCAATGGATAACGAGAAGAAAATAAAAAAAATGATTGAGGTGAGTTGAGACTTCAGTGATGAATCTGTTGGATGAGATATAGAGCGGAATGAGTGAAGCAACTAGAGGCACCTTTTTTGTCTTGAGCTTCTTGATGGTAGAATTCTTATTCTTACGCATCCATTCGTAGTAATGACAGAAAGCAGAGGACACACACACACACACACATTCATAGTAATGACAGAAAGCAGAGGACGCACAGTCGCACACACGCACACAGAGACAAAACGAGCAAAGAGCAGTGCGCCGGTGACTGGAACAACGTTGGCACAACATATTGGCACAGAGACCACATTGATCATGGTTACATAACTGACATGAAACACTTGTTGGACAGCGCTCATGAGGAGAGTGGATAAAACACGGTTTTCCTTCACAGAGATTGGGAGGAAGTCAGTTAGTTAAAGTGATCATAGTAAAAACATTGCACCCCTGGTTCTAGTCTCTCAAATCCTTTCTGTACTTCTCAGCATTAATCTATGTATTTACGTACAAGGCTGCAGCCTCTCCATCATGCATTGCGTCCAAATTCATGGCTCCCATCATCATCTTGTAGCGTTATAGAGTTCACGACTTCTATATAAAACAATCTGAACGAATCACCCCGTGAGTACGATTGGACGTTATTTATCCTGATCGCCACCAGTGAGAGCACCACAACCATCCACAGGACACTATGCTTTAAGTGGAGTTACTACTGGGGCGTTAGAGAGGTGGGCCTTACCCTCTCTCTTCCAGCGGTGTCGGCGTATGGAGGCGGTGGTGATGGCCGAGATGGAGATGCGTCTGACGGTGGGGGTCACCTCGACCTGGAGCACCTTGCGCCCCCGCTTCTCCTCGGGAGCGCTGGCGGGCAGCGAGCTCTTCATGGCATTCCCTAGCTGAAAGGTGCACACGCACACACACATGCATGCACACAGACAAGGGCAAACACACACACACACACACACACACACACACACACACACACACACGCATGCACACAGACAAGGGCAGACACAGACAAACAGATATGTAAACATACTGTAGATCACAAGACAACTCAATGTCCTCCACACTCCCTTATCTAGCATCAGGGCCGGAGAGTGTGGAGGGCAGCAATTCAGAGGAATACAACATTATAAAATGTAATTATCTTTCCATGAATTCATTTATAAAAGCATGCAGACATGCCTACGCAAAGAATACAGCATTGCAATTCAATCAGTGGTTATTGCTTTAAAGTCAGGCTCCATGTTGGACGGAAGAGAAAAGCACTCGACCCGAGACGGTCTGTAGAATCTGAACATGCGATGGGAGATATGGTCAGATTTCCAATGGGACCAGTATATCTTACAGGACAACCATCTATGCAATGGTGATTTTTGACTGGTTCTTAGGATCATGGGGGATGCAAAGGTAATCACTTGACCTGTGTCCACTGACAGTCTACAGGTATATCAGTGATTCTCAAGAAATTTATTTTTAAAAAACGTCAAGGACCCCCAGTTTCATATTCATTAGGCCATAACATGAAACTCTGCAATTGGAAACAAATGGACCCAGTCCATTTGTAAACTGTACTGTACAAATGGAACCAAATGGAAAACAGTAAGGGATCAGTTGGTCACCATTAATCACTTAGCTGGAGAGTCATCAGCTAAATGATTGATGGGGTCCCAGTGGGGACCCCATCAAGGACCCCCTTCTTAACCCATTTTGGTGTTTTAAGCATTATGTTATGCTTTAGCTGTTGAAAAATAGCAGATCTACAAGCTCATAGGGTGGCACCGAGTGCCGCGCTATGAACTTGTAGGTCTGCTATTTTTGAAAAATCGTGAAAATGGCGCAAATCTTTGAATATATATTCTTTCAGAGTGAACATTTTTAACTCAAATCTTTGCTTCTGGGAGGTCACTGGAACATCTTTTCAGATGTGGGTCGGTGGCCAATTACATATAATTCTGGGGGTCCTTGATGTGAAATATGGAGAACCACTGATACAGAAACATGAGGTTTCGTCAGGCCTAAATAGGTTTAAGTGAGGTCCTTTCTATTAAGGTGGTATAATCGCTTACCAGGAGGGGCTGGGAGTAAAGTTCTAGCTGGGCTCTGTACAAGATGTCCTCCAAAGCATCTCTTCCAGTCTCCCACTCGCCATTGTATCTGCGCGCACGCACACACACACACACACACACACACACACACACACACACACACACACACACACACACACACACACACACACACACACACACACACACACACACACACACACACACACACACACACACACACACACACACACACACACACACACACACACACACACACACACACACACACACACACACACACACACACACACACACCTTGTTTGATGTCTGAAGCACATATCCTGGTCTATTATTACGAGTTATTGAATAAGGCCCTAGGCTAGCAGCGAGACAAGAGGGAAGCAGATGTTGTTCAGGCAGAGCAACCAGCACTTCACTCTCACTTCACTGTATGCCCAAAGGATATCTGTTTTAGAGATGCAACTATACATTAGTAACGATTATGCTATCAATGACTTTCTTGATTAAGAGACTCATTGAGAAGCATGTTCAAAGAAAAACAAATAGTCCATCAAATTGATTAGTTTTATTAACCACTTATTTAATGTTATTTTGGCAACTTTAGATTGAACTTATTATTGATAATTGTAAATTCAATTAACTGTTGAACCCAAATCAGTTTTACTGATCAACACAATGAGGAAATAACAGGGCATTATATAAATGTGTTTGGAGTGAGGACGGATGAGATCAGAAACACAAAAGAAGGAAAACATCAAACAAGACATGAATGTGTCGAAAGCCCAATCCTGAAGTATGACGTATACCGGTAATCGTTATGATGACGCCGCTTGGCAAGGTGTGAGGGCTGTGATCCCAGCCCCACAGTGAGATAAGACTCCTCCAACCTTCACTCACATTTGCATTCTACTCTAACCTCTAGTATTGACATTTGCAATCATTATATTAATGCATAAAACACAATCAGTATTTGAAAATGGCTTGGTGACAATATGCACTGTTGTACTAATGTTTTGTTCTTTATTCAGTTCCTGAAATGGCAACATATGGGGCAGGGGGTGGAGTCAGATGTGATGCAGAGGACCATACCAACATACTTGATTGAGAAGGGGGGGAATTGGGAATAGTTTAGGGATTCCAGTTGGCTCTAATTGCTGTCCACCCCTTTGTGTATTTATTGGTTTGGTCCACCACTATATAAGTCTCCCTCATGTGTCATTTGAACAGGTCTGTTGGTTGAGCTCATTTCCTGTTTGGTTCCACATTCTTTTCATTTAAGTTATGTTATGTTGACCTCAAGGGCCCTACAACTACAGTTGTTGAAGTTTTTGTTAATTATTTGCTACTTTTGACATTAAACCAAACTTTGAGTTTGGTTTGGACCTGTGTCATCTTTAAGCTTTGACTGCTTGGTCCCTCACACAAGGTTTCAACCTGATCTGAACCCCATTGACTTCCAATAGAACATTAAACTTATTAAAATAATAAGATATTATATGCCAGAAAGACAATGTGTGACGTCATACCATTGACAGAAATATCGGTGGAACCTCACAAGATGGAGCCACCTGTCCATTGAACTAGAGTTCTCAACGGACCTGAAAATAAAGGCTTTGTCGGTCCTAACTGGGCCGGCCATTTTAGGCCCGACCCGGCACTAAAACCTCGGGCACAATCTGGTTGGGCAGAATTTGAGAACTCTATCACAGATTAAAAGTGAAAGGCCAGTCAGCACCACCTTCATAATAGATAAATACACAAACGGACTTATTATATATTATCAAAAAATGCAATATATATATATTTCTTTTTTCATGGAGCCTAAAGCCCAAACACCAAAGGGTCAGGACAAAACGGCTTTAAACCACACCAATGCAACTCATTGAGTTGCATGGTGTGGTTTACCTTAAAAATACTTTTTGTCCCAACCTGACCCTTTGGTGCGGTTTGGGCTTAAGACCCGGCCCGAAAAATGTCAGGTCGGGTCTTCTTAAAAATTCATAGTACATGGTAAGGTAACATGCCTATTCAGAAAATGGCAGATGAAGGAAATGGCTGCAACAAAAGAGCAACACATTTCCTTTGATCTTATGCTAGCACACGTAGCGTGGCCACACGCACGTGCACACAGATAAATCCATGGGTTTCTTTAGGCCATCTCAATAGAATAGGCATAATCTCTGATGTGCCGAAAGCAAAAATAAGACTTCATCTCAAGCTTCCCATTTCATCTCCCATTTCATGTCAACCATGATTAAGAATAAGAGAGAACAGGTGTCAAATCCGTTGATGCTGTTGCACATTTATTCTCTCCCTCCCGCCCTCCCTCAAGCTAAACAAAGCTTCATGTAGCATCAGGGCACATATTAACCTCAATCCCAGAGTGCCCTCAGTGGGTGCCAAGGTCCTTGAGCCTGTGTGGAGCTGTGGATTCATGGTTCATATTATCTACCCCTTGGTGTGCTTACTGCTTCCAGGCTCGGGCAGGGCAAATGAATGTGAGATCTGTCGTTGATGGTGTCAGCCAGTGTTATCGAAGGTGACCTAGGATTATGGCTGAGGACATTACTTACTCTCTCTCTCTCCCCCCAACATACACACACTCCCTCTCTACTTCTGCATGCACCACTAACATGCTGCACTACTATCCCCCAGATGGTGTGCTGAAGCACACTGGCGTCGTGGCGTGTATACAACTACATGAGTTATGAATTATCTTTTAATTTACTACATAAGTTATGAATTATCTTTTAATTTACTATATCAGTACTTTGAGCGCAATTATTTCCCAATGCAGACAGTGGCAAATCCTATACCTATACACTTTCTAACCACTTTCAACCTGGCGTCACAATTTTGGGGCCAAAAAAAAAGAAAGAAAAGTAAATGAATTTATTAATTTGCCCCCACACATTTTAAAAAATAGAAGATCCACAAGCTCACAACGTGCTACGATGCGACCAAGTATGAAATAAGATCAAGTATAAATGTACAGTTGTAAATAAAATAAAGGTTTACAGTGTGATAAGAGCGATATAAATACAGGTGTGCACTCATCGGTGTGCCTTGGGTACAACATGCTCCATGTACAAAACCACAGCTCTACTTCACTGGCATAAAGCGGTGGAGAGGAGAGCACTGCCCAGTCCCATCACGGGACCCATCACTGAGGAGGAGCAATCATCCACTCTAATCTGCTTTGCAACGACCGTCTGGGGATGAAATAACCTACTGCTGCCGATCTAATCAGCCCATGCACAAAGAAGCTGCCATCCTCAGGAGTTTGTTAGCAAAAACGGTCTGGGACAATCTCAGTTTTTTTTTGTCTTGTCAATATCGACCAGCGGTTTTCAAACTTTTTGTGGCCTAGGCACACCAATGGGCATGTCAAAATTTCAATTTCAATTTCAAACCATTCAATTTAATTTTCAACTGTTGATGATGACTTTACCAGCGTGATACTTGCACAATGAACAACTATTCACCTATTGCCGCCGCCGTAGAGGTTCCACCATGTTTAACGTACTTCCAAAGTGTTGTACATTGTTTAAGTCAAAGATGCATGGTTTTCATATGGTAAATAATGAACTTTGGCTAAAAGCATGCATTTAATCCACCACCACTATCACTTGTTTACAGCCTGTCAGTCCCTCTCTCCAGGCATCTGAAACACAAAAGCTACAACCAAAACAGACTTCCTCTTCAAAATAAGAGCTACTTATTTAGTACTTATTTCTTAAGTGAACTTACAGGATGTGTCATTTGTAGCACGCTGAGAGATAATGCTTTGAATGGGAACAATCTCTGTCGTGACTGTGTAACGATGTGTGATCGATCATCTGACAGGCTGGGCCCCTCGAGTCACGGCCCGGGGTGAAGTCACACCCCCATCTCCCCCGGTAGGCCCGCCCATGGCCCAGGCTCTGGACAGGGTACAACTTAAAGTATTGCATAGCCGGGTGGGGCATGGATCTCCAACTACCATCGTTACCGACTCTGTGCGCTACAGCTGGGCAACGGTCTAGTGTCACAAAATCCCAAAGCGCATGAGACAAGTCTGTGTGACTTGTCTCAAGACACACTGTTTGAGAACCACTGATCTAGACTATTCTATTCTAGACCAGAGTTAAGATTGTGCTTGGTACCAAATGTCCTTCAGTAGGAAGAAACTCAAAAGGGAGCTTTGGCTATACTCATAAATAAATACTTAATGTGTTGACAAGCTATTCCTGTAAAACCTAGTTCAAACCGAATATTTGTGATTAAAATGGTTTTAGAACATTGCAGAGACAAGTTGCCAATTTGCACAATTTTTTCTACTGTATACTGTATATAAAAAGATTTGATTAGAATAATCTTTTATTTAATAATCGATTAAAATTATTAACTGTTGCACCCCGAAATGCCATAATTGCTTGGTTTAAGACAAGTGAACATCACCAACGAATACGTACATGGCATGGTAGACGGCAGTTAGCATCTGAACCATGAATTCTGGGTCCAACAGCACACGATTACATGGTTCCCTCCACAATTTCTGCTGCTGCCGAGGGAAGCCGCAGACACACAACCTGGAATGAATGAACACACACGCACACACAGTTAGGGAGGTCATACTGAATCAAGCATTAACACACACAACATTTGTTGCTATTGACAGTTATACTAATCCTATAAATTAATTACGCAAGGCGCTCATGACGAGTAGGCACGTCTTAAGGCGTTTGATATTGCTATAAGAAAGCCTCGCTGTATATCATTTTTGGAATCGCTCCGGTTGCTACAGACACTTGCTAAGGCCTTGCCAGTACTGCTTCTGTTTCTCCATAGCCATTAACTTCTGAATTAGCCACGGCCTTTGCACGCTCTTTTCATCCACCAGGTGGCACTCAATGTGTTTAATAAAAGCCACCCAGAAGGAGAAATGTTTGACCATATAAATTACAGATGTGAAATGCTAAAGACTAATTTGTGGCCGGTCACATGGTGGTGTCACACACCAAAAGCAGCAGGCTTACAAGTCCACAATCTGTGATGCGTTGTGGGCTTGCAGTTTTAGATCAGCTATTTTTACAAATCCGATTTAGTAGGATGTCGTTATTGTAAAAGAATGTATTCTCAATAACTAACCCTGTGAACGAAAGAACCACTAATGGAACATTAGTCACTTACCGAATAAGGTAAACAAAAAGGAAGAATATTAATCAAACAAACAGAAATGCATGCATAGCTATATCATACTCCGGGAGGTCGGATGAGATTAACTGATGAAATCCTCAGGGTCTACAGAAACTCAGTGGGGCTTCTTTGAGAGAGAGAGAGAGAGAGAGAGAGAGAGAGAGAGAGAGAGAGAGAGAGGAGAGAGAGAGAGAGCATTGTTGTAGCGTTCTGCATTCTTTATGGTCTCAATGTGTCGCCCGTCTAGACATCGCTACAGTAGCTCCAGGCAATGTGTTTGTTCGGTCCAAATTAGGGAAGTCTTCATATCCTGGGTTGTCTGCACGGCGGGGTGGTGCAGTCTCTCCCACATGAAGAACTCACATTATGAATACCAGAGTGATGCCTTCTCCTGCCTCCTGAGTACTGTAAGTCACACTACGAGAAGCAAACGCGCATGCAGGTATCCTATCCAACAGCACCACATTGGCTTAACTTTAGCCACTCCATTTTTTCCAGTAGGTTGTAAAGCACCTGGACTACATTTGCACGCACCACTACTGATGACCGTAAAGACGGCCATGCATAAAAACCCCTACTCTCAACTCCGCAACGCAGAGCGAGTGGCAACAGAAGCTAATGTTATGAGCTAACTGGAGCTAGAGGAAAGCCGTAACAAAACAGTGAGTGAACCAACAAAAGAACGGCGGAAACTAACAAAAACGGGCGCTACAAGAGCTTGTGCACCTTACTGTGCAACAAGTTCTGTTGCAGTTATGACTGAGTCATTATTGTTTGTCAATAGTAGGCAGCAGACTCTTGTGCCTATTGGTGGTGTGTGTATATACTGTAGTATATTGTTTCTCTGACCTCAGAACCCACCTGGTATTGATAATGTTCGATTTACAGTCAGGTTAAAAGATCATGATCCTCTTACAATGGCCAGGGGAGCCGGACTGGAAAATGACAAGGGGGACCTTAATGTGGGCGTGGTCAGATGGTGACGTCAATAAATCCACTATGAGATTAGCTCAAGACTAGTGTATGGTAATTAACTACAATAAAGACCACATGGTAAATGTGGTTAAACTCAAGGGAAATGGGAAACTGGTACCTTTCAATAAACGGACAATGGCGCTATACAAGCCAATTACTACATTCTGCTGTAAACAGGACATATTTGTGTGTGTGTGTGTGTGTGTGTGTGTGTGCGTGCGTGCGTTTATTGTCCTCACCGTGAACTCATTCTGCATACGGCCTGATAGGAGGAGAGGGGCATGTAAACGACAGCAGAGTTGTAGCACAGCATCAGGAAACACAGCACTTCAAACCTGGCATCAGGGTGACAAACAACAGAGGATTCCAGTAAAAAAAAAGTTACTGAATTAACAAAATAAATGTCACTGCCGATCGGCGACGAATAGTGCTACAGTGTATCTGCACAGAGAGGAGATGGCGCTGAATCTTGTATACTTTGAAATAGGCCTCTTTAGACTCTTTAAGTTTAGACTGACCAGTTCGGTCACAGTCTAATCAGTGCACTATTAGTGGCAGCGTTGCATGCATATACGTACACCGAAGACAATTATCTGGAATTGCAATTTATTAACTTGCAGGACTGTTATTTAGCGTGCTGAGCAAGCTGCTCAACTTGCAGCTGCGCTCACTGTGACCCATGGAAAGCCTTCAAAACGGCTTTGATTTTTACAATATAATCTCTCTGTGTCTAAGAAGAAAGATCTAGATAAAGATCTACACGATTGTGTACATTACGTACAGTATGTGTGGTGTTGAGTATGTTTGCAGTATTTTAAGATAATTATTCAAATAACACACTTCTCATTTGGAACCCAACTTGGAGGTGTACTTTATACTTGATTGGTTTTAGGCATCTTCTTGACCTGTCCGTTTGTGTGTGCGTGCAGGGCCATAATTAGAAAATACTAGCCATGCTGTATATCAGCAAGCTGAGCAAGTGACAACCTCTCTTGGGGAAGATGGGATTTTTTTCCATATAAAAGGCCAAGTCACATAAATGGATTCCTAGATAAGCTACGAGGCACACCCTCGCCACAACCCATCAGCTCAATTTATGGCCCTCAATGCCCATCATAGCAGAGGTCCCAGTACACACACACACACACACACACCCACACACACACACACACACACGAAAAAGAGGCTGAAAAACAGCCAAATGAGACACACATCCAAAACCTATACTAGGCTGGGTGCTGGACAAAAAATATATATAACAGTATATATAACAGTATAAGAATAAAAAAAGAAACCGTACACCAAGGGGTCTGAACAAGAGAGAATTTATTTTGATGCTGATGTGGATGCGTGTGTGCATATTTTCAATTCTGACATACCACAAGTAACAAAAAAAAAAGAGGGCCAGATGCCATGCCAGTAAAAATCATTATTAGTCTAAGATTATCATTCAACCACTGGGAGGCATGAAACAGATATGCGAGAGATAATAAATAAATAAAAAAGCTTTCAGGCCAGCCAAACCCTTAGCATCTAACCTATCTAAAAAGGCTGCTTTCTTATAACAAGAAAGGGGAGGATTCACAGGGACTTCCCACTGGTCCAAAGGCCTATTATTCTGAAACCCTAATAGTCCGGAGAAATGCCCCCATTGGACCGAAAGCCCATTAGTTCGAGAGCCCGTTATCCCGAAAACAAATTGCTCCATTGCTTAGGAACACATACTCTCAGGAACATACTCTGGAGTGGAGCAGGGGAGGGGTTGGGGGGTAAAATGGTTCCTAAATGGCGGGCCTGCCGATACCAGCTTTGTGAAGCAAATGAAAGTAACTTCAAGTCAGGTGTTTTACCCCTCTCTAATATGCTTGATCAGATCAACTATTCAATCAGTAAATCGTTTACATATTTTATGTAAGCGAAACGCAAGCTATAAACAACCATAGAAACAATCATATTACTGTATATGATGTGCTATTGAAAACAACACATCTGTTGAGGTGTAGGACTACAGCCCACGTGAAAGAAAACTCTTTGCGCATCAATGGCCGATCCTAAATCACTGGGGACCAGGGAGAAAGGGTTCTAACCCTGGTCACTTATATTAAAATAAGCTTACAACATTCTCTTCGTGATGCGTTATAAGCTTGTAGATCAACAATTTCCGCTATTTTGGAATTGTTTTTTAATACAAATTGGAACGTTCCAATGTTCAATGCCAAATTTAAATTTAATTGTTAATTGCAACTTTTTGTGTGACAATTAATCGTCAATTTAAATTTGTAATCGTGAGTGACAGCAATACACAATAATGACTGTGTGCTTTTAAAACTCTTTCCATGCCGTGCATGTGCACAACATAGTTCTGTGCCCGGCCCCCTCTGCACTCAAAACACCATATGGAAACGCGAGGCGCTGGCACAGAATCCCGATCCGCCATCTTTGAGCCAGTCTGGAGCTCCTTCGGTACTGCTAGAAGCACCAATATGCTAACCGCGGGGCATCGAAGGTTTTTCATTGAGGTCCAAATATTGCCCAATTGCCAATCCAGGCGGAGAAAAGATTCAGAGAAAACGCAGCTAAAGATCGTCAAAATCTTCATAGAAATAGTTATCTGGAGTGCTGTGTTGATGGAGCGCGACACATTGTGACTGTGAGCTTGTAGATCCGCTATTGTCAGCATGCAACCAAGTGTAAAATGACTTGTGTCTTTTACTTACAGTATACTGGATCATTCATCAGTGCAAAAAAGGTAGTCGACGAACATTTTCCGTCATAGTATTAGGCGATGAAATAAACACTGCTGGAGTGGGTGCTTTACCTGTTCTGTGCAGTGAAGGTCTCTCTCTGTGGATGGACGCCACTGTACACCACTCTGATCAGGTCGTGTTGACAGAGAGCGCCCTCAGTCAGCGCCATGGACCCTAGGCTGGAGGGCTGCATGTACAAACACACACAATACACATTATCATAAAAACACATGCACATACTGTACATAGACACACGTTAAGCTGCATACAAAATGCACACGTTACAGACAAAAGGATCAATCATTTACACATGATACTGTTCTATATTCACAAGCAAAACACCTCAGACACAGCTAATCTGAACATTTTATTCATTCTTATCTGTTCTTTCTTTTTGCAATAGATGGACAGGCCATTGAGATTCTGGTCTACAACACAGCGAAAACAAGGAGCCGTGAGTGTGTTCTACAGGGAAGAATGAAGGGCAACTTGTGATCTTAACCCAGATACTGATACATACATAGACAGAAGAAGATCAGAATCAGAAGGTACAATACACACACATCTGTATTACTATACTTGGACAGCAACAATTTAGGGCTGCGACTTTAGGAAGGACATAACACTTATTGGACTCTGACTTTGTTGTGTTCTGCTTTTTGGCCTGCCGGTTTTTACAAATCGTGACAGTAACGTATCGTATCTTAATCATTGTGTAATTATACCGGACATAAAGGAAGACTTGTGAATCAGCAGTGTCTTGCATGTACTGTGTGCCACTGTAAAGGAACAAGAACGCTTTATGAAACTAACAATAACACAGTACAGAGCTCAACAATGATGACACACATTTACTGCACAACGTCCTAATAGAGAAAGATTATCACTTTGTTTTGATGGCCTTTATTAGGACTGATAAACCCATTTCGCCAATATGGAATCAAATTGTTACTGGTATGCTGTAGAACGTCAAGAGACATTGCCAAACTGCCTCAGTATCTAGTGTCATATATATACAATTATCATCACCGTTTTCACTTTTCAGGATGTCATTGTAGGCTAAAAGTTTACAATTATTTGTATGTATCTAATTCACTAATGTGGAAAAACAAATGGACCAAAAAGCAACACATTTGTGAGCTTGTAGATCTGCCATTTTGCCATGGGCACAAAAAGATAGAAAAGCACTGGTCTACACTAGAGATGTGGAAAAGGTGGTCAGATGGGTCATCCTGCATCACGCAGTGGGGTCAAGAAAAAATAGACTAAAATAAAAGGCAAGGCAGTAAGGTGTAGTGAACAACATCCCACCTCATGATATACAGATGGTTTGGACAGAGAGGGGATTGTGAATGACAGGAGCTTGCTGGTGCCATCTTTGTCCACGATCTCCTGCAACAGAGAGACAGAAAGGTAGGAGGGAGGGGGGGAGGGCAGGAGAACGGGAAGGAGTGAACAGAAACAACACTTGAAATTGGTTAACTCTCAAGCGAGGAGACATTTGCACTGGCTGCTATGTATTTTTAAGTGTATTTAAGTGTTATATGTATGTATGTATGTGTATGTAAGTATGTATGTATGTATGTATGTATGACTTGTATGTACTGTATGTATGTATTTATGTATGTATGTATTATTTTTGCTATGGGTCAACTTTTACACTTTGATAATTCAATTAACAATCCAGGTTTTATTGGACCCTGCCCGTTTTATTCTCCGCGTGTGCCATATTATTATGTGCACCAGTCGATCCAAGCATCCATAATTCAGGCCATTGGATGTGTTACTAATCAGGTTATACAGCTTTATCTCCGACATGCAGTGCAATCTTTGTCCAACCTTAGCCGTACCCTTCACTGGCCGGCAGTATATCTCTGAATATCTGATGGAGCTGCTGAGAGCAAGGCTGCTTATCTGTTCTGTGTAGTCAATGACCATAGGAGACTGTGTGTAGAATGGCATGGCTAGTACAAGGAGCTAAATTATGCATGAACATACCTCTCGTTGAGGTAGCTTACAGGGAGCTCTTTCCATTGATATCGTTTGCTCTTAGTCCATTTCCCCATGGGTGTTTCCTGGTGAAGCTATACATCGGAGCTCTGTCCATTACGCTACCATTTCCCTAGAGACTGTTGTCTGTGCCACAATAATGTTCTTACTGTACCTCCATTAGTTATGATGAACGAATACCTTAATTTATCCTGCAACAACATTTTATATTATATATCCTGTCTGAGAAATAATGTAAATAAGAGTACTTGCTTCATTGGCTTGGTTGAAACTGTTAACTAAAAGGTTAGAGCCAGATACTACCCTGACAAATGCCTGGGGGATAGTCAAGTCTTGTTGTTATATGATTCTGTAAACACATGCATAGCATCGGTATATCCTCTAGTAACAGATGACACCTCACAAATACAACATCAGTGCATCTTAAAGATGGGCTGCCACGGTCCCATTCCTAGTTAAATAATGTACCAGCCCATCTTAAAGATGGGCTGCCACGGTCCCATTCCTAGTTAAATAATGTACCAGCCCATCTTAAAGATGGGCTGCCACGGTCCCATTCCTAGTTAAATAATGTACCGGTGGCTTATTATTATATGGGACAAAGTAGCTTTTTAAAAAAAAGGGTCAATATGCTGTTTTTCTGTGGTCACACCCACCACTTCATGGTAAGTGTAGGGGACGAGCGTAGTGACGACAGAGTTGAGATTCGGGGATAACTACGCCCTACTTTGACACATAGTAAACGTCAAGCTGTAGTTCTATGCTTCTTGTCGAGCAAGCAACTACTCTCTAACTTGTCTGTTGCAATGGTAGCAATGGAACAGCAGCAAGGAAATGGTTTCAGATGTGAAAAAATAAGACCGATACTGGACCAAAATCTAGTGTTAAAACATATTCTTAAACTTGGTTAACCTGTAGTTGGTGGTTGAGAAATTAATCACAAGAATTCAATTTTTAACACAAGCTTATTGTAATGACATGGAGATGGCAGCCAATTGTTGCATTCCTGAGGGCCATTGACTTCACAATATATGAAGGATCTGTGCCTAGCAATACAATTACCTCTTATTTTGGCCAATCGTTCAGTCAATTTATGTTGGTAAGTTTTGCCCCTCTCCTCACTAGCACCCAGTCCAAACAGGGACACAAAAATGGCACAAAGCAAACAGCATCACAACAAGTTTTGAAATCACGAGGGACAAACTAATCTCTTGATAACACCGTTAACTTCAGCCCTTTACCCATTATGAACTGCTACCACTGTTATGCCCAAGACGTATTGGCACCCACCAGGTTATACATGCCCAGGAGGAGAGCCTCGATGCACCCATTACTCTGGCGGTCCCTACTGGCGGTGACGCGAAGGTACACCCACACCAGCTCTGGTAGGAACTGCAGGGTGAAGCGCCGCAGGCGGTCCTCAGAGCTCCGGTAGAGCTCGAAGAGCTGGTGACACACAGGCTCGAGGAGCTGGAGGGACACAGAGACAAGAAATGCATGTTGACATTTATTTTATTTGTCGTAAACCAGTGTCTTTCTCGTATTTCACATTCACTATTTTGAAAAAGACCGAAAACTAGGCACTAGGCACCCACTCGTACTAGGCACCCAAACAGTTAATACCTAAATTGTCAAATAGTACGTGAGAAAGAGGCAAACGTGAAAATAGCCGATCTAGAATATTTTGTGATTGTAGTGCGGCTACATCCTGCTACCCTAATAGACAGGGGTACATAAGCACAGTGGCCGTTTATCCAACAGCTTTCTCCGACCGAACCACACTTTTACCACACATCTCTATATGCACAATAAATTCGGCACACTCCCAGAATACATATAGGCTACATTTAATTGAAAGAAATGTCTTAATTACTCTATAAATATTGTTTTACATCACCACACGATCCCATGGGACAACTTTCTGTGACGTCAAAATCGTCATGTTTGCCAAACTCTCCACCAGCACAGAGCCTCCTCCCCCTTTCACTGCTCCTCTGTGCTGTGTGTGACCGACCCACTGTACTACTAAACGGACTCGCCCACTCTACAAACAACAACAACGTGAACAACAAAGTGAACAAACAAGACTCATGCTTGCCACCGCCAACAACTGGACTGGAATACATCATGCCACGACGAAAACGCTCCGCACTTTCTCAATACACGCCACACGCCAAACGTTTGCGAGCCAGTCACGCAAAAGAAACCAAAACAGGTCATTACAGCATGTTGCATGCGTGTGCTTCTCAGCTTCTCCAAACATTTGCCTGTGCGTGCTTCTGTGCGTGCTTAATCATTTGCACGCCCGTGCATCGTTTGTTCTTTCTGTGCTTTTCCCAAATCACATCGTGTGTGTGTGTGTGTGTGTGTGTGTGGGGGGGGGGGGGTGTGTGTGTCGCGTCGCCCTCCAGCTGCAATTGCGAGTGTGCGCTGTGTACTACTGAGTTTAAAAACACAGCTGAAACATGAAGTGGAGTCTGTCCAACGACGTCGAGTCTGTGGGGGCTATATGAAGAATTAAATAGCCCCTTTTAGCCCCCATGAGGATTTTCGTGGACATTTTATATTAACATTACATATTTTCTGGGAATTATTGACACTCTGTGACTCTGTCACAGACTGCATACTAGCGTATTTACACATGCTCTGGAATTCCGCCGGCTGTTCAGAGGTGTTAAAAGTACTCAAATGCTAATCGGGTTTCTTTTGTTTTCACCTAGCCAGGTATTATATGCCTACAGTAGGCTACAGTGCCCATAGGCGGCGGGTGTGTAAGGCAGCAACACTGACACTTTCAGCGGAGTGACTCGAGAAAAGACCCATATCGTCCAAAATAGGCTAATCAGTCGTTGTCTGTGTATAGGCTAATTCATTGGTAAAAGTATGCTAAATAACTCAATTTTAGACCATTTGGCAAATAAATAAATCCGCGGCGGAAAGTACAATGTGCATGCACACAATATGTAAATAAATAAATGTGTTACATTTTCTTGCATAAACACAAAGAGCTGTTTCCATAACTGCACAAATTATTGCACATAACATGAGTAGCTGTTATAATAACATAATAACATAACATGAGTAGCTCTTTGCCTGCCTGCCTGCCTGTCTGTCTGTCCATGAGTAGTTATTTGTCTGTCTGTCAATGAGTAGCTGTCTTACTGTCTGCCTGTCTATGAGTAGCTGTCTGCCTGCCTGTCTATGAGTAGCTGTCTGCCTGCCTGCCTGTCCAATTGTCCATGAGTAGCTGTCTGTCTGCCTGTCTGAGTAGCTGTCTGCCTGCCTGCCTAATTGTCCATGAGTAGCTGTCTGTCTGCCTGTCTATGAGTAGCTGTCTGCCTGCCTGCCTGCCTAATTGTCCATGAGTAGCTGTCTGTCTGCCTGTCTATGAGTAGCTGTCTGCCTTCCTGCCTGTCCAATTGTCCATGAGTAGCTGTCTGTCTGTCTATGAGTAGCTGTCTGCCTGTCCAATTGTCCATGAGTAGCTGTCTGTCTGTCTATGAGTAGCTGTCTGCCTTCCTGCCTGTCCAATTGTCCATGAGTAGCTGTCTGTCTATGAGTAGCTGTCTGCCTTCCTGCCTGTCCAATTGTCCATGAGTAGCTGTCTGTCTGCCTGTCTATGAGTAGCTGTCTGCCTGCCTGCCTGTCCAATTCTCCATGAGTAGCTGTCTGTCTGCCTGTCTATGAGTAGCTGTCTGCCTGCCTGCCTGTCCAATTCTCCATGAGTAGCTGTCTGTCTGCCTGTCTATGAGTAGCTGTCTGCCTGCCTGTCCAATTCTCCATGAGTAGCTGTCTGTCTGCCTGTCTATGAGTAGCTGTCTGACTGCCTGCCTGTCCAATTATCCATGAGTAGCTGTCTGTCTGCCTGTCTATGAGTAGCTGTCTGCCTGCCTGCCAGCCAGCAAGTTGGTTAACAGAAAATAAATTGTTATGGCTGAGTAAAATAAAATACAATAAACACAATTTGCCTGAAAATAGATTACCCAGCTATGACCTTTTTCATGACAAAAATGTAGTAGTGATATGGCTGACTGAGTAAAATAAAACAATCTACCTGAAAATAGATAGCTATAAGTGAAGAACTATTAATGGCAGCTGGGTTTCATCATTCAAATAAAATAGAATTCTGTCCGTTTAGCTATAAAATTATGTCAGGGAATAGGGATACACAGTATATGTCTTTCATTTGCATTGCATCTCCCCCCCCCCCGCCCCAAGCTTTTATTTTCGTTCGAGTAATAGTACAACTCTAATAGTATTACTTATAATAATGTAATTAAAGATAACTTCATTCAGATTTATTTATTTTTATTTCATTTTCCAGATTTTTTTTTTCTTCTTTTTTTTAGACTTTCATTGGTGGGCCAGTCATAATGGTCCCGCGGGCCTGATGTGGCCCGCGGGCCTGAGGTTGAGTATCACTGCTGTAGCCTACCCAAAGTACCAGTGAAAACATCAACTTATTTTTTTCCACGCTGTGGGGGGGGGGCCTGCGGGGAGGCGGGGCTGCGGGTAGCCCCCATGAGGATCATCAGAACTATTCGGTTCTGAGTCTGTCAACTCCCGCAATTTCCTTCTTCCCATATTGCGCTGCAACGACACTAGGATTGAGCCCCCCGAAGGGGGGCGAAATTCTAGTAAATGTAATTTATACAATTTCACGTGCTTATCAGTTCAAATGTGATTATTTTTGGGGGATTTTTGAGAAGTTTGGGAACCCTTGGTCTAGGGCACTCAAAAATCGGGATCTGAAGGAGTCTGAAGGAAAGTACGGAAGGAGAATAATAAGGAGGAAGCGAAGGGGATCGTGGAGGAGTTAAGATGAGCTGCAGCGGCCTGCCCCCGACTTATCTCACTCAATCTCCTGCTTCCCCTTTCTTGATTTGCCCTCCTGATAAACTTCATTCACATGCTTCCTTCATTTTGACTCACCCGTATTTTTTTCTTCCCACCATAATAGTGCATTGACGTGAAGAGAAAAGAAAGAGAAAGTTTTATCCCCAATCAATCAATAGGAATTGATTAAGCCGAGACGATGAATCGCTATGATGCAGGCATAGGCGGGTTTGATGGAAGGACATGTTCACACTGTCTAGGCTCTCTAAGGGTTGGGCTACCAACTGGAAAAACAGCACGTGTGAGTGCGTGTGTGTGTGTGTGTGTGTACGGTAGCTGATAGTGCAATGAGTACCCTCTCATTATTGAATTGGCTTTGATTGATTTGTTCCTCAATCTAATCAGCAATACACACACATGCAATACACAAACATGCACACATGCATATACATGCACTACTAGACTCTAGTGCATCTAGTCTAGTGACTACGCACGCACGCACGCTAATGGGATTGTGTAGTCAGAATGACAACTCTAATGTTTGTAGTACTGAATGAAAGAGTGGAAAAGAGAGACAGAAGGAGCCACTGACTGTTAATGTTAGTCTGAGTGATATTATGGACCTGTGTGGTTACAGTAAGTGCTTCAGAATTTTTCTTCAATAAAATGGAAATTATGAATCATTACTGGTATAGAAACAAGGAAAAGAAAGAAAATCATAAAACTTAGTGCCAGGCCCAAAATGTGATTCCGTGTACAGAGACACTACTACACACAAACATTGTGCGATGTCTGTATTGGTATATAGCACACATGTGCATGTACAGTACAGTAACAGCAATGTAACACTTAATCCTGATTTATACTAGATGTGTGTGGGTATCGTGCACCGAACATAGCAGATCAGCAAGCTCCCAATGCAGCTCTGGCAGATCTGCTATTTTGTATGTGTGACACTCGCATAAGGATAACTCATGTGTGCCGTGCGTGTGTTTTGGGTGTTGTGGGCAGCAGATGTCACACCCTGAGTGTGACATCTCACAGGTAACAAGGCTGGCACTGCAACTGTGACTGTCCACCTTATCCTCCCAGAACACAGCCAGTGTGTCCCTGTGTGTGTGTGTGTGTGTGTGTGTGTGTGTGTGTGTGTGTCCGTGCGTGCGTGTGCGTGTGTGTGTGTGTGTGTGTGTGTGTGTGCGTGCGTGCATGCGTGCGTGTTTGTGTGTGTGTGTGTGTGTGTGTGTGTGTGTGTGTGTGTGTGTGTGTGTGTGTGTGTGTGTGTGTGTGTGTGTGTGTGTGTGTGTGTGTGTGTGTGATAAGGAAAGTCACAAGAAATACATTTCCCTGAGCTTGAAAACAACACTGCATAGAAAATCCTCAATGGATCCTTACTGGTATTTTTTCCCCACAGTTTTGACTGTGTATGTCTGTGTATCATGTGTGTAAAGGAACTTGGCATTGAATCATGATTATGTAGGTATGTGTATTACCTCATTGCTGGGGTCCTGGATGACTCTGTAGAGAGCTGGCACCAGGGACTTCTTCAGGTGGAGGCTGCCTGCATAGCTGGGGATGTGGGCTTCTGGCAGGGTCTGGGGTGAGAGGAGACAAGAACACAGTGTATATCCATCCACATATCCAATCTGCAAAGATATGTACCGGTACTATCTACTAGAGAGTGTCTGGAGTTCAAAAGTCTGAACTCCAGTCATGTCAACGCTGTTTGAACCAAGGCTTCTCTCAAACAGCATCAACAACATAGCGTTCATGCAGGTGTCGTGCACCGAACACAGCACATCTACAGCGCCCAACACACATAGCACACATACGATTAGCTGCTAATGACATCGATTCAAGCATTGCACGTGTGTCAATCAATCTTTGTGTCAAATAAGTTGTGTGTGCCTGACTGTCTCTACATTGTTGATAAGATATAGCAAGCGTTCTCCTTAGCACAGAACACAGCCTGGTCATTTTGACTGAAGATAGAACACAGTGTGCCTGGAGTGGCCCGATCACATACTGACTCACTGTGTTCTGCTTTGCTCCCTCTCTACCTCCCTGTTCATCACATACTCCCTTCCGCCCATAACAGCCCCCCTAGCTCTGGTCCATAGCGTTAAGGACTTCTCCTTAACGCTATGGAACTTTCAACTTCATGCACACGCATGAAACAGAAAATATAAAATTACACCGACTGTCAACTGCGCTGCAAAAATAAAAAGAACACTTTTACTCACCAATACAAAGACGGTTTTGTGGAGTTGAAAGCCTACTTTCCCTAGTGGACCCACTCTGAGCACCCCACCACATGTGTAAAATGCACTTTTTGGTCAAATTATTTCACAAAAAAATGTTTAGTTACTCCACTAAGCCCTCTACAGATCTTCAAAAATCCCATTGACCAGATCTTTCCTGCCAGTGAAATATTTTCTTTTCTGGCCAAAAAGTGCATTTTATATGTGTGATGGGGGGCTCAGAGTGTGTCCAATAAGGAAAGTAGTCTTTCGACACCACAAAACAGTCTGTATTGGTGAGTAGGGAAATTGTTATTTTTATTTTTGCAGCAGTCGACACTAGGCTGTGCTGCATTTCATGTGTGTCGAGAGTAACATACCACTAAGGAGAAGACCAGAGCTAACATCCCCAACCTCATAAACCTCTTACCTTCACTTCGGCCATCCTTCTTGCTAAGGACGCTAAACTACATTTTCATCAATTTATAGCCTCTCCATTTGACACACACACACACACAAAATAGCTTTCCGAGTCCACTACTGTACATCAAATTATAATCCCCATAGGAATCAAATACAAATAGTACTGAGGTTCACGCACACACACACACACACACACACACACACACACACACACACCTACACACACACCTTTGCCAGCACTCTTCCACTCACAAGGAGTGGTTCCCTGGATGAATGCCACTCCAAGGATGACTGCCACACAAGCGTATCAGTGTCACGAGTCACGAGCGAGTGCCACGCCAGGATCTTACCTTGAATTCTGAGAGCCATTCCTCCACGACGCCACGCTCCGAACCCAACATCTTCCTCAGAGCCCCCCCACCTCAGCTGCCTGACGGAGGAAGAGGGAGATGGAGATCAGAGATACGGGAAACGGGATAGAACGTAAAGTAACAATTACTTCAATGTAGAACTACTCAGTTACAAGTAAAAGTCTGGTAATCGACTTGTAATTTCATGGATTGCCATTCTTAGGGTTTTTTTTGTTTTGTTTTACTTTTAATGTTCTTTTGGGGCAAATGGCGATCCAAATGAATAAAGCATAAAGATGGTGCTGGAATTTCCAGAGGGCGACATTGTGTTCACACACGAGTAACACGCCTACTACTAACTCCTCAATAAAGGCACGCACAATTACTTAACTTGTTCCCAAAAGGTTGCTGTGCAACCTTCTACAGAACTCTAATAGTTGTGACGGCCCCCCTGGGCCTTTAAGTCTACTATGGGGTTCTTAACTTCTCTGTGTGTGTGGCTGTGCCTTTAACAAGTCCATTGCAGTATTGGAGGGCGGAGCCAGAGATGATGAGTGGAAGGGGAGACACCTGGCCATTGTCTCTCCAAACACTATTTAAGAGACCTGCTCTCACAGCACTTCAGGTCTGCATTTCTCCACAGGCTGCAGGGGCGGCTGCAGGAGAGAACCTTTGTTCATTTGTTTGTTGTTTTGGTTATACATTTTGGGAAGCATGTTTCCCTGCCAATTTAAGTTGGAAACTTTGATTCAATTCTTGAATTACTATTATTCAAGTATGAAAAAATATATACTTATTTTTTGGATTGTCCTCCGGTGTGGTTTGCCCTTCTTCGTTATGGCCTCAGAGCCAGCCATAACATAGTCAACAGTAACTCAATCTGGGAACCCATCGGCAAAAAGAAAAGAAAAAACAGCACCCTCTAGTCTATACACATTCTGAATGGCCTTGCTGACAGATTCGGTAGCGCAGCACAGAATCTGTTCTTGAGAGATTAACTATAACTGAATATACTGTATATTACACAGAATCATTTACAAAATCACAAATGATCATTTATTTTGTTTAAATTCTTATGTACATTTATATTGTTTTGTAATTTGAAAAATGTCCTTCCTTATGGCCGTCTTTATTAACTGCAATTTATGGAAACCTACACAGAAAAGGTTTTTTCACTCTTTACACTGTAAACATCAGATGTGACAATAAACCCCATCAGATGTGACAATAAACCCCATCAGATGTGACAATAAACCCCATCAGATGTGACAATAAACCCCATCAGATGAGACAATAAACTTTAAGGTGAAGTTGAACCTCATTCAGTCGAGTATATGAAACCTGAAGTGGTCATGTATCTAAGATGACTGCAATAAACAATATATACAAAGAACTGTGCACGGCAGCTAGATATTAAAGTTGAAAGAAATTAATAATTGTATGTTTTCTTCCCAATTTTACTGGTCTCCATAGCATCTTGTACCCAGGGAAACAATTAATGTTGGGCTGTGGGTGGAAGGCTTGATCCACGTTCTCTGTATTGAGAAGCTAAAATTAACCACAGCAGACGGCCTAAAATAATCCTTCGGAAAGCATCACATGGAAAATGTATCCAAATTAATTATCACATGAAAAGGCAAGCCGTGTTTGCTCAGGCTGGCTATGAATGAGGCATGTGTCTCAGTGCAAGTGAGGGAGTGTGTGTGTGTGTGTGTGTGTGTGTGTGTGTGTGTGTGTGTATATACATAAGGTTGGTACTGGTAGTATGGGAATGGGAAAGCTACAGGCTCCAGTGACTTTTTGGATACCAGTTGAGGGTGTTAAGAGATGCAGGGCGATAAGTCGCCAAATGGGTATCCCGACCTGACATTTCATGTTTCATGTTTTACTAAAGAGCTGGAGACATTACTGAACAAAATAATATAATTCTAATAGCATTCAAATTATTTTTCACACACACACACACACACACACACACACACACACACACACACACACACACACACTCTCTCTCTCTCTCTCTCTCAATTCTGACACTAAAGTGTCAGAATTGGTATTTTTCAGACCATGGTCATGAGACATGGGCTTTGAGCTGCTTTAGTTGCGTCATCATCCACATTTTGCCGTCTTAGCATTTCAACACTCTAGAAAACAGCTTTGTCTTGCTCAACAGCTTGTTGAGGTTTCTACTTGATAGGATTATGGATTAGGACTAAGTGTATGTATTTTTCATTTCAAAAAGTGAGAAGTTCCCATTGACATTTCAGGCATTAGTCGGTTGGTTTAACTGGCTATGTGTAAGGTTACGTTTGATTGATTGAAGTATTTATTAACATATTGGAGAATTACAGTACATTAGTAGTAGTCAACCCCTCCTCAAACACACTTTCCATTGGTTTCGTCATTTTATCATAGTGTAGTAGTTTAAGATAGTAAATTATTTGAGTTCAGTTTTCCAAAAAAGAAAGTCGGATTAGTCGGATCAATCAAAAACTATCCAGTATAAATATAGCGTATGAGAAAGGGAAAGTTACAAACTGAACAGTGTTGCAAGATAACAGTGGCACCAACAAATAGGTTTACATTTGTTGGTGGTGCCACATTAGGTTTAGTGGAGAGCCTAATCCTTGTTTTGTCATAAATTGAACAGGGCTTTTATGGGGTAATGAGTCATGTGAAAGCCTGTGTGTGACTATGGCACAATCTAACATCATAACCAAATCAAAACAATTCAATGAAATGACATTCACATTGCGACGCACTCTCAACGAAAATAAAACTGAAATCATAACTCTCCAGCTCCCTAGGTGGGTAAAAGTCCATCCCTTCGTTAGAAATCTTGGTGTTATTTTTTATAAAGATTTAAATTTTAGGTTCAGCGCCAGTGCTGTAGGAGGCGGTAGCTCACCAGTGCCAGACGTTTTTGACCAAACAGCTAAAATGGCAGACAATTAGTTGCGGCCGACAAGTAGTTTACTCTAGTGCAGATGCATGTATCTGTATCTGCATGCAGAATCACTGGCACAAAAAACGAGACCACATCACGCCAGTTCTGGCCTCTCTCCATTGGCTCCCTGCTAAGTTTAGAATTGATTTTAAGGTTATTTTATTTGTTTTTAAAAACACGTCACAGCCTCTCACCCTCCTACCTCTCTGACTTAATTGTGCCCTATGTCCCACCTAGAGCTTTACGGTCTGCGGACAAGCTGCTGCTGGTCGAGCCTACTAGCAAGAGGAGCAGAGTGACCGTGCTTTTGCGGGCCCCAGGCTCTGGCACATGCTGCCCTCCTTCCCCATTAGATCCACCCAGTCAATTGGGGCTTTCAAATACTCAAAACTCATCTGTTCTCCCTTGCTTTTAATTGCACCTGAGCTCTCTGTCTTCCTTATTCTGCTCTGTGCTAATGTATGCTCTTGTTTTATATTTTATTGTCTGCTTTGTTCTGTTGTTTTGACCTTGTTCAGCACTTTGGTCAGCCTCGTCTGTTGTAAATATAGAAATAAAGTTTGATTTGATTTGATTTCCGTTACTTAACCACGTGAACTCTAGCATCCATATTCTGGGAAAGTCATAATAGACGAGCATTCACTGAAAACAGCAGACTGTTTTAATACTATTAACATTTGGCCACTGAATGGCATCCTAAAATCTACATTTTCCAACTAAATTCTTTCCATTCATAATTTATGAGCCCCTTCTCACACCGCCTCACAATCTCTGTCGTCTATTATCTATAACATTCTTTTCCATTAACTCCCACTTCTCTTGGGTGTATTTTCGGTGCCATTCATCAAACGTGGCATACCTGCCTTCATCTGTGTGTATCGCGGCTATTATAAAACTATTGTTGACTCATTATTATTATTATTTAGAGGTATCTCTAATTTTGAACAGGAAGAGGAATTTTGTTTCGGTTGTAACCAAGCTTCCATGACAAGGTGTTATGCCGTTCGAAGCTCTAGTCTAAGCAAGTAATAAACAAGAACCCACGTCTATTACACAAACATTTAGCCAAAGTTCATATATTTACGATATGAAAACCATGCACCTGTGAGCTAGGGTTGCCACCCATTCCGTAAAATACGGATTCGTCCCTTATTTGAGCACTAAATGATGCGTCCCGTATTGAATCAATACGGAACGTATTAAGAAAATAAAACAGGAACTATTAAAGACAGCACAATTGTTCTGGCGCGGGGGTCACGCAGGACCTCCCACGAGCATAAACAAAAACCTTCCCTGTGATTGCCGATATGCATGTGTGTGTGCTCTGCTCAGTCTGCTGCTCTCCTCTGCGCCGTGGCGAAGTGCCAAATCCAGTGCCTGTCTCGCCGGCTGGCCGCACCGCGCTGTCTATAGGCTACTACAAGTTCTACAACAGCTGATTCTCCACCGCGTCTGGCTCAAAAAAGAAAACGCCTTCAAAAATATAGACTTGAGTGTGGGGAAGAGGCAAATCCGTGGCTTGACAGCGTCACAGGAGTTGAATATAAAGCAAATTGCAAAGTATGTTGGCGTATGTTTTGTTTTCTATGGCGCATGGGGGACTGTTTGATAGCAAACAGCATGCTTCAAGGATCAACAGTACGATCACAGAACACCCAACAACAAGTGTCACAGCTCTTCATGACTGAAACTGCTCCTGAGATCGTGTTTATCTGTGTTTTTATAAGATGTCAATCAGTAGGTATTTCTATTTCCAGGGCTGTCCATTTCAATGCCAATGGCTGCTGATGTGGGCATATAGCCAAGCTATTTTAGTAGACTATTATGGTTGATTGTTTATTAATTAAGTCTAATAAATAAACATGTATTTAATATAAATGAATCAATTTAATTAAATATTGCGCCCATTTAATTAAAGCTCCACCAGAGAGCCCCAGACTTCCCTCTCCAGAACAACATTAGTAACTTAAATTAAGTTAATCCTGGGGGATCCCGAGGCGTTCCAAGACCAGTTAGTCAATGTAATCCGATAACCTGATAATGGCGCTGCTTCGCCGTGTGGTCGTATAAGTGTTCCTTATTTCAAAATCTCAAAGGTGGCAAGCCTACCTGTGACATAAAACAATGTACACACTTTGGAAGTACATTAAACATAGTACATGAGTAGTTCATTTCATCCGTCTCATGCGGGATGAAGTAACGTTGTGGTAGATTAGAGACGTCGGGCCGCAGTGCGCACCAAGCAACATCTCCATGTGCTCCCCTGAGAACTAGCCGGAAAATGTTATGTGCGCCCCCATTAGTATCCTCTGCCACAACATTTCAGAGAGATTTATGTTAAGTTTATGTAACTTCTGCTTTATTGACACAACATTCAAGTGGTGTTACTGTTGAGGTTAGTGAAGAGGGATGAATGCATGCACTATATGTCAGCGGCAGCTAAATACTGAACCCGTTTGAGAAGACAAATCCGCTCACCTCACTGTCCCAGAACTCAGTTCTCCACCAGGAGAAGATGGGTTTCTGCAGTGCCACACATCTGTCAATCACTGAGGGTCATCTGCAAAACAAAAGGGAACGAATCATCCACCAGTTACAAAGTGCATTCTAGAATGGAACAATGGATTTGTTTCAATTTAAGTGTACTGTCTGTAACGGCTCCAGACAAAGAAAATTAAAAACAAACTCCAATCAAAACACAGGAGAGGAAACAAGCCCAAAACGACAGTCATATTTTACCAGCTGCACACACACACACACACACACACACACACACACACACACGTTGTTGCTGCCTGCAATGCAATCCCATTGGCTGAGAGGTCGGCTAGAGGCAAAAAGTGTCTGGTTGCCTAAAGACGAGGCAGCCAATCAGGACGATAGGTAGTCAATACAGCAGCCAATGAGAAAGATAGGTCGAGTGGGCGTGAAAGCCAAGCAGAGAGAACCAGCTGTGCTTACACTGCAGCTTCACACACACACACACACACACACACACACACACACACAAAGAGAATGGTCAGAAAAGAACCTGACCTTTGTTCATACTGTAGGGCTTCATTCTGCAATGTGTTTGTTCCAGGGGTTATGCCTTTTCTCTCTCTTTATTACACTGGAATAGTGGGCCATGAAACATCATGAGTTGTATATTACTTTAAGGCATGCATGACACAGTGGGTTAGTCAGTTTTCATTTTCCCTGGCCTATTGTCGCATAGCAACACTCTGCCGGCCAACCTGGAGGATCCTTCCAATTCACTTGACAGGGTGAAGAATCACCGGGGATACAAAAAGACAAGGCTATGATAAATAGAGCTGTGTCATTCTCTCTCACCATACTGCTACATCATAAGTGCCCCCTTGACGTAAAGCATTTGGAACAGAGCTTTCTGAAGGACACTAGCATTAGCCTTCCATCACAAAGGTCAAGAAGATTCCCTTTTGCTGTCTGTTGCAGTGTTTTCCAGCCTGGGGTCCCCGGGCCCCCCTTGGAGGCACCAAATATCACACAGGGGGCATGAAGCAGTCCCCACTGTTAAGCATATTGCATAACTTATAATTTAGCTTTCATCCACGTTCATTTAAGCGATTTTGGAAATGCCATTATAGTCCAAAAATCTAATTACTTAAAAAAAAAAGAATTGCTAAAATAGCCGATCTACAAGCTCATAAAGTGTTGTGATGCATTGTGGTTTCTGTTATCCAGTCGTAGTACTTTTAAGTCATACGAGTAATTTTGTTACAAATTGTTTTTAGCCAGTGTGTGTGTGTGTGTGTGTGTGTGTGTGTGTGTGTGTGTGTGTGTGTGTGTGTGTGTGTGTGTGTGTGTGTGTGTGTGTGTGTTCTGTGTCCGTACTGGAGTGTCCCTGGAGTGGGTGAGGTCTATCTACAGTAATTGATCCCCTCATCCAGGTCAGGGCAACGGTCACCTTCTCACTATATCGCTCATGGATGTACACCAACAACACTGGCCTGGACTAAAACTCCAATACAATGGAAAATTGCATGTCTTCCCTAGATCACTCTGTCATTAAGAACACTGCACTCAATGAGGACATTATCACATTCACAGTTGAAGCCAGACTACAAGTCCTTCCCACTAGACTCGATCTTTCCATCTGGTTCCCCAACATTGCTTGCGCCACAGAACAGATCACTGAAACACTGTCACACATCTTTAATGGCTGGCCTGTTATGCATACAAAGGAATGTACATAGCACGCCATGATAGAATAGTGGAACACATAGCAAAGAACATATCAAAATATCATGCATCCTCAGAGAGAGGATGTGTAATTCCATCCATGTTCTAACTTTGTGATAACCCAGATACCTTTACATCTGACAGCTAATACACCAAATATTGTTGTGGTTGATGAGTCCAGAAAAGTGTCTGTATTAGAGATAGCCTGCACCTTTGACCCTAGCCTAGAGGAAGCCTTTATGACCAAGGTCATTAAATACCAACCACTTCTACATATTATCTCAGAGCTGGGCAGGTGCAGATTATTTGTCTTTATATGTGCGTATGCCCGCACAACTGGTTGTTAGAGGATCCGATCAACTTGGGATGCCCAAAAAGGAGGCAAAAAGGCTGGCAAAGTTGAAAGTATTGAGGTGTCTCCGCAATAATTGGCAGCCGTCATATATGGCAGAGACGCTGTTACTCGTTATACCCATAGACTAGAGTACTGAGTGACATGCCTATTGTACCTTGAAAACACATGCCATGATTTTGTAGATGTAACTCTCTAATGCACCTATAATATTTGTGTCCTTATATGCATCTCCTTTGTGTGGACATAAATACATGGTTAGAATGTGTGTGTCCGCAGACAGTCTCATTTACTACTAGAGACTGACACTGTCCCATACCGCTCCCGTCCCGTCCCAATCACAGGATCAATAAAAAGAAAATGAATCGTGAATCCCATGGGAATCCCGTGACCAGCAGGAGTCCTGAAAAAAGGTCAGTCTCTATTTACTACTACACCAATCAGTGTCAAATAAATGTCTTGTGCACGCTGCATGCCAGTATAGGCAAATTGCAGAATAGTTTTCTAATCCGTCTACATATGTTATTTTCGTTATTTATAATTTCATACCCATCATCCCTCCAGGCTATGGGGTAGGTGTTTGTAATGGAGTGGAACTAGCCAATTGGGATTAGCCAACATATCCCATGCACCAATGATGCACGCTCACACAGATGAGAAAGAGACATAACAGAGACCAGTGTTTCCCCAAGGCTGAAGTTGTATCATCTGAATGCTTTAAGCAGTGGTGCGTATAGGAGACACACTGGAGTGGACACACTGCACACCTATGAGAGAGGTAGTTTGACTGACATTACTGTGTTATACAGTATAGGCATTATTATTGGGGGGGTGGATATTTGTGCTCCGTTCTATTCCTGTGACTTCACTTTGTTGCACAGGTCAAACAGTATCAGATATGGTCGCCCCTAAACCATCTCGCCTCTCGATCTTTTTCCACCGACCTCATGCCGACCGCTCTGTGCCGTTGGTAAAGGGGCGACTCGTCTGGTATTCGGTCAAACAACATTGATCAGACAGATCAAATGTTTTTATTTTTGAAGGGCATGCATGCTAGTATCCAGGCAAGTTCAGCAACTGTTAGTGTATTTTATTATTTTATTAGGTAACTTCCAGTAGGTATATTCACATTCACATTACAGTAATTATTATTTCAAAGCATGTCATGGTAAACCATGACCATCCATGTCGGACTAAATGAGAACAAACAAGGCCCTAGGGCTAAACCATAAATAAGCAAAACAAGGCTAACAATAAAAAAAAGTTCTTGCCTCATAGGAGTGAATAATTAACTGGGAGCATGACTTTGGGGCTAGATAGAATGTGATTCATCATAATGTCCTACCCAACCCTGTGTTTATGTGCAGGGCGTAATGAGTAGCAGACATCATTTTAAGTAGTCTACACAGGAAAGTAGCTTGATTCAATATTCAATATTAGACACACCCCCTCTACTATGTAAGCCCACTTATGGAAACATAATTATATTTATATGTCCCTGGTTCTGGTGACAATTGTCATTTGACCATTGTCAAACACACCCATTGTTTACAAAGACTGCAGCCACACTGGAGCCATCAATTGAATGCATCAAAACCCGTTTGACTTCCTGAATTCTCTGAAGGAAGCCAAACAAAAACAAGTTTTACTTTTATGTACCTGTAAGATGTAACAACAAAGTACCACTTTGAACCTTGAACCTTCGTTTGATTGGTTCTGCAGCAGATTTGAAACCAACATGTTATGAGTTACTTTCTGAACATTTTGACAAGAAATTCTGCGCAGGTGATTATTTTGTGTCCGAGTTTTCAAGAACGCAACGTCCTGCTGACTCCTGCATTTCATTATGTGCAATTTAAAAAGCGGGTAGCACTCCAGTGTACTGCCTGTCTATCGATAATCTGGTGTGAAATCATCATAGCCCCTTCCGTCATCAGTGTGGGTCGGAGTATGTGTTCTGTTCACATCTGTGAGACAAAGATAGAGCAACAGATCTTTTCTCCTATCCCTCTGCCAGCTGGAGTTGTCTTCTGCTGGCTGCCAAAATATGCAACACTGCTAGCATGCTAATCTACACACAACACTCCACTCCTCCCAAACAAAGCTAGTACAAACACAATCAAATCCGTGTTGTCTGTCCATGAGGACAGACACCACGTTTGTGATCAAGCTCACACTACTGCTGTAGTGCGCGCGTGCGCGTGTGCATGCGCGTGTGTGCGCGTACACATGCTTGCAAAAGCATGACAGACAATAACACTGGTTAGAGAAAATTGCAGCAACAGGAGGCATTAATGACAATCTCCAAAGTCCTGCATGTGTAGTCTATATTCCAAGCACTGCCACCGAGTACCGCAGTTTGAGTCTATGTTCACCACAGCACCGCTTGAGTGCAAGGCTCCCCTCTAAGTGCCTGACACAATACAAATCATTCATTATAGTGGTGAATCACAAGACGATCCATCAGTGGTAACTCATTAATCTACTGTAAACAAACCACCACTGAGTACAGGCTCAGCTCTGTACAGAACGATCCTGTAACCGCACGGTTCCACCCAAAATAAGGAAGTACGGTACAACACCTGACTAGACAGTCGTCTGATTAATTTGTGCGAGTCGTTCCAATGTTTTCCCTCCGCTTTGCTTCTCTGCCAGTGGTGGCTGGTGCTTTGGTTCATCATTGGCCTAGTTTCTGGTGTTTTCTTCAATACTTTTGTTACACAGGAATAATGATGTGATAGTGCTTCAAGGTCCATAGTTCAACATAGGTCATATAGCATAACACTAAAACTATGACTGCTACATAGAATGGAATTATGGCTTTGGATTTTTAATATTCAATATTAAATTAATATCTGCAAGCACCTTCAAACCTGAAGAGGTTAAAGCTGTTGCACTTTAACACTAAGTCACCACTCACCCTCACAAAAAAACTCTTATCTCATCTGTGCATTGTTCTGAAAGCACGCACACTTACATTTAATAAAGGGCACTACTTAACTGTAGGGCTGTCGCCAAATTTCCACATTTCATTTTCAAAAAGTCCACCTAACAACTAATACTGTATATCTACAGTACAGCTATATAGGGCCGCACCCATCAATTATTTTCTTAGCGATGGATTATTCTATTGATTACCCTTTCAATTATTCAAATAACTAGAACTAAGATGAGAGAACATATTACTCCAGTTTTGGCATCACTGCACTGGCTTCCGGTTGTTTTTAGGATTGATTTTAAAATTCTTTTACTTGTCTATAAAGCTCTCAATGGTCTCGCACCTTCCTACCTACATGACTGCCTGCCTAAATATGTCCCAAACCGCCCCCTAAGGTCTTCCACTGCTGGCCTGCTCGCTTTGCCAAAAGAAAATGGCAACTAAAAAATACGGGGAAGCAGCTTTTTGCTTCTACGGGCCGTCGGCATGGAACAAGCTCCCACTGTACCTTCGTCAGGCAGCCTCTGTAGACATTTTTAAAGCTCAGCTCAAGACCCACTTCTACAACATTGTTTTTAATTGATCTTTTATTTATTTTTGTTATTCATGTCCTCACTGTATTGCATTACTGCTTGTTTTTTAATGTCGTTGCCTTGCTTTTCTTTTATTCTCCATTGTTCTGTAAAGCACTTTGAGCTGCATTTCATGTCATGAAAGGTGCTATACAAATAAAGTTTTATTATTTATTATTAAATAATAAGGCACACTTTTTCATTGTGTATCATCAACTAACCCTCCACAGTCCACACTTTAAATCGATTTTCATTTTTGTAATCGACTAAATGATGATAGAAATAGTGAATAGCCGATTTACAGGCATGTTGTGAGTTTATTTCCCTATTTTAACATTTTAATGATTTGATGACATGATGATTCCCTGTGCACGTTTAACAAGAACAAAGAAACCCTTCTAACAAAGAGGTACAGCTGCTAGCCCAGGGTGTCTGTATTCGTGTGGTGTGTGTCCCAGGCAGCTACTCCCCAGTCCCCACAGCTCTAAAATGAGCAGTGCCAGGTTTCAGCAGTCCTGCACGGCGATCTTTCAAGGTCACAACGGCTCAGTCAGCCATGAATTATTGAACCCCAGCAAGCCCTGTGCCTGTTCTGTGCAAGCCACTTCTCTCTTTCCTCCTTTGATTTTGTGTGTGTGTGTGTGTGTGTGTGTGTGTGTGTGTGTGTGTGTGTGTGTGTATTTAACAATTCCAATGTGTACAAACAGCTCAGAAATTAATATTTATAATAATATTATAATAGTAATACTAACTTTTACTTAATAAATGTAATACTAACTTTTACTTAATAAATGTAAAACTTTATTCACGAAAGAGAACATTATACAAATGTCACATAGTAGTTTACAAAATGTATTAATGTAAACTAACAAGCTGCTCAGAATGGGGCTTTTGGGGACAGAAATCTATTAATTATTCCAATTCCTGTTATTTTTCGCCATTGAAGAAAATAACCATTATACATATTCATTGAAGGAAGCATGAGGTCAGTCCGTTACTCTCTCCAGTTTGGCAGAGGGAGTGTAGCGCCCAGGATTATATTAGACAATTGACACTGGGTGAAAAATTATTGTGGCATAAAAATGTAAAATGTAAAAAAATGCAAAATCACTGATCATTCATTCATGTCAAACCAACTTCAATACTGCTGTAAAACAAAAGCTTTATTCGTAAGCTACTTGCTGTTGTCTTCTCGCAGAGCAATTCTATAGTCGAGCAGGCAGGTAGTGAGGCGCAGTCAACAGAGTGCTTGCGTGTAAGCACGGACAGTGAGTCAGTAACACATAGAACAGTGAACACAAACACAGAGTACAAAATGCACTCAGTTGTTCACACTCCCTAAGTAATCGAACAACATGTTCACATACTGTATGAAAAACAAGAAGCTAAGCAACATGCCTAACCGTGTCTATTTTGCTAGTGGATTTCTTTGCCGGTTATTTAAACTTCAGACACAAAACACACATCTGACACATCAGACACTTTCCCAAAGGCAAAGGGGATTCATTCTAATATCTGACCAGGCAGTCACACAGTGGTAATCTCCATTCCTCTGCCTCACCGCTCCTAAAAAGAACCAGCTAGTAGCAACTCACTGCTGGGATGTTCACATTATTACAGCAGTTTTATTCATAGCCAATACATGAGTGTGGAACTCAGTTTGTTGTGCTTGGTCAGAGCCTGAATTTTGGCACGGGATTGCGTGGAATTGCACTTAATTTAATGGATTCCCACAGATTTAGTACTTATGTGGGAGATTCCTGCACACATTTACAGCGATGTTAATAATATAATCAGCAGCTTACGTGAATGTGAGATAAGTGGATGGATGTTGCTGTAGAGTCGACAGACTGTCCTCCTACCATGCAGTACTATGAGCCCCCCCCCCTTATTTATACTCCACCGTACGATCAAGTATAAATCAGGCTTAAAATGTAAATGGATAATCTGAAGAGAATCCCACTCAGTAAAAAACACCATACTAATGGCCAATTTATGCTTGAAGCGATAAGTTCAGAGTGACTCACTGCTACTACGTTTTGCAATATGAGCATTCATACTGTCCGAGACTCGCCAACAGCCTCGTCTGTGAATGCGGTCTCGTGCATCTCTGTGCACCAATCAGAGTGCACAAAATGTTTTGGAAGCGTCTGCTACCTTTCACTTTTCTGACGTCCTCTGCGACAGCCTTTGTCATTTTGACGTCACTTTTGTCGCGCAACATGTTGTTCGACGACACCTGTTGCTCCAAACATAAATGTATCCTATTTATCTCCCCCTTCCACATTGCGTTTGTCTGCAGGCTTGGTTCTTTAGTTCCCATCCAGCCAGATCTTTTTCACGACCATCATTATTGTGAATTTTGCATAATGTTTGTCTCTCGTGTATTCTGACTTTCTAAGAAGTAGTGAATAAAACATACAGTAAGACACATAGAGTAATGCATAGATCTCTCAGTCAGTGGTTGGGCAGGAGACAGCGGACCTTAAACAAGTAAAGGTCAGGAAGAGCAGCAGAATCTAACCCCTCTCCCTCAGTTAACGGTACAGTAGGAGACTCTGACCTTAAGTCAATATCCTTTTAACGGAACTCAATAGTGCTGCCCCCTGGACTGACTGACCAACTCTCTCTCTCTCTCTCTCTCTCTCTCTCTCTCAAACATAGTCACACAAACCTTGTTCTTATGACTCACAATACTACAGACCTATTTGGTTACCTTCAGAGTCACAAGGAGTGACAAAGAAAAAGGCAAGGTTAGAGAGGGAGAGTGGTAGGCAAGGGGGGGAAGGGGAGAGCGGTAGACAGAAAGAGGTAAACAGAAGGAGAAAGAGAGGGAGAACAAGAGGGAGTAAGCAACAGAGATGAGGGAAAAGAGGGGAACCGGCTTCTCTCTCTCTCTCTCTCTCTCTCTTCCACTCTCTCCTTCAGCCTCTCACAGGCTAGGCTAGGCTAGGGGAACTGAGGCGTACGCACATCCTAGGCTAAAATTAGCTCTGCTGCAGCTGCAGGGCCAGACATGTTGGGATGGGCCAGTACTCACTGGACAGACGGGCGCACGGCCGCACGCGCACACACACACACACACACACACACACACACACACACACACACACACACACGGCATGGGCACAGGTGAATTCTTGGAGCATCCTGTCTACCTTTCTCTCTGCCTGGCAGAACTGAGGCATGCAGGTGCACTCTACGCAAATGTTGAGTGCATCTGTGTACACACAGATATGCAATACAAACACGGCCAAACAAATGCCAGGGCTTCTTTGCTGGCACACACGATTTTACATGGAGATTTAGCATGGTGCAGAAGTTAGAACACTTTGACTTATGGAAGCTAAAGTTAGCTGATGGCAGTCACAAGTTCACTGACTCAAGACTGGAGACACATGGCCACTAATTCCACAGTATTTAGCTATGCTGCCTGACAGTGTGCGTGTGCGGGCAAGTTAAGCTTTTTACTTGAATGTGGGGGAAGTGAGAAGAACATGACACTGCCATAAAAAGAGCTCAGCAGTCCTCTTAACAATGGGCCACGTTGAGCAGTCATGACACGCACAAGTCCACTGGGCAGCCTCATAAGGCGAAAAACCTACTTGGCAATGGGGTCAGTTAGGGCTCAGCTGAGAAGAGGGGGGGTGTGTTACTACAATGAAACCCCCACTTGCAAAAATTGCTGAATACCACGGGTTGTGTGCCAGCTAGGAGGCTTGGTCAGAAGGGTCAATCATTCTCTTCTGCAGTGTGGAGGCGCTGGGGAACGCCTATTTTATGGGAACACCTACAAGCTAGACAAGGGAGCAGTGCTGTCGTTTCCCTCAACACGCTGCTCATATCAAGGACAAGTGAGCGAGAGCTGATTTTGTTACCTTTATGTTGAGATGACGTCTTACACTACTGTACATCATTAGGTCATCCAGCAAGGTATGCTTTATCTAAGGAAAAAATTACTTTTTGGCTTACCAGCCAAGATGCCCAAAAAAGAGAAAGAAACACAAGATAAGTGTATTGGTAATTGTGTTATAAATTACTATATAAATGGTACAGTAAATGGTGCATTTGAATGGGTGAATCAATGGAATGTGAAACAATGTAAAGCGCCTTGGATAAAGGCCCTATATAAATGGTATCGTTGCATGGTTTCCTCCGCCATAGGTGTATGATGGCGGAGGAAACCATGCAAGGCACCAACCTGCTCATCAGGAGCAATTAGGGGTTCAGCATCTTGCTCAAGGACAAAAAAAATTAACGTACAGCGTTAGATGTGAGCTCGCCGAAGGCTCGTGAACTTCTAGTTGTGAAGGAGACGAAGACAAAAATCTTGCACTCAGTCATTTCATAAGACAAGGGTGTGTGTGTGTGTGTGTGTGTGTGTGTGTGTGTGTGTGTGTGTGTGTGCGCAAGTGCGTAGTCAGTATGATACCTCATCCGGTCTTCTCTCCTGTACAAATGCAAATTACATGTGTATGGTGTATGCTGAGGAACATTTGAGAAAAGGTATTCATTTTGTGACAATGACATTTACAACTTTTGATTAATACCATATTGTGTCCTCTTGTTTTACAATGAAGTGAGGACTGATGAATGACAACTCATGCGACTCATGCTTTACCAACAAGTTGATGCTATGCTATGCATTGCATAACATCAATTAAGCCTTGCTCAAACTGCAGGGCATGAAATGGTGACTGTTTTGGTCATGTATGCTCCACAAAAGGTATCTGTTGTCCTCAAAATAAAATTGGGAGCCTGTGTTGTAGTGTGACCATGTCCATACTAGACAGAGTGAGACTAAAACATGGCATTGAGGAAACCAAAACAAGCACTCCTCTTCCCCTGCAATTCAGAACAACAAAATGTGTGCTGAAAGTAGGCACTCTGGTGCTATGTATACCTCCCAGCGATCTAGGCCCCACAATTGACCATGTCCCAGAGTTTCATAATGCGTATTAAATCAAATTGCATCCTACAGCTTAAAAATAAACAATTAGACATTTTGGCTTAGTGCATCCCACAGCCCACTGCAGCAGGCTGAATGGAATTTAAGCTTGTTGGTCAGTGATGGCCTGCTGCTGGCAACAACTGCAGGCACATTCATGAACATTGGGAGACGATGCCTAGCTGGGATGTTTTTTTTTTTTTTAATCAAACTTGTGTGAAGTGAGGGGCGCTCTTACCATCATATCATACATCATCTCATTCCGGCCAATCACATCCTATGTCCAGCTTGTTTGTGTTTACACAAACACTGAAAACTGGCCATTCATTTATCAAAGCCATTTAATGTTTGTGTTGGGACAATGACATAGAAATGGCCAATTGGCCATTCATTATCAATGGCATTTATCGTTTGTGTTAGGACAAAGCTTGTGTTTACACTCACACTAAAAGCTGGACATAGGATATAGGAGGGACTAGCGCCCATATCATTTACCAAAATATAATTTACCATAATAACAAGCCAATACAATAATTATGAGCTGTATGATAAATTGATAATATCTTCTGTTTATTCTATTAGTGATTCTGCCTAAATGGACACTTTTGTTTAAAACAGTGGCCGGCCGGTAAGAAAAGGTCTGACTGGCTGGTCGATTTTTAATAGTCATGTTGGCTGGTAAGCCAAAACGTTATGCATGTTTCCTGGCTTGCCTTGGACCATGTTGAAAATGGTCCCTTACCCTCCATCTCCATACAATATAACCAGCCTAGGGACATTACCACCAAGGGCTTACCTAAAACCTAAGAATATCTCAGCCATGGTAGCGTAATAACACAAGCCTTGCTATTCTACAAACAGCCCTAGCTGATATTTTTCACAGAGCTTGTTTCGGCAAGAGCCTACAGTGACTTTCCTTTCACATAGGCTCCATCATCATATCACAATACATTATTTGCAATACAATAAATCAAAGGCTCCCTCCCAGGCTCGAATTAACTGGACTGGCATGTGTTCAAGTTAAGGCAGCAGCAGGCATACGTAGAGTCATGACTGGCATACAGAGCAGAAGAACAAGCAAAGCAATAAGAACTGGAACAGAATGGGGACTCAAAGAAGAGTAAAACCTGATATCTCAGGTTAGAAATATTGGCAATCCCACCATGCTCAACTTCCTGGTGTATTGTGAGACAGTGTAAAACGATAGAAAGCCTGTGGGGCGCGCAAATGCGCACGCACGACACACACTTTCTGGCTGACATCCATTGTGCTTCGGTCAACAGCAGGAGGTCATTTCCTCCTGTTAAGAAGCCACAGTTGGTCCTGTCATAAGAGAGACCAGGCTTTTGGATCAAAATGGTATCACGCCACTGCACTGACTGCAGCAGTGAGTATGGTGCATGCTTATAATCAGCATTGCTTTTAGCGCGTCAAGTCCAGCTTGCTTTTGCAAGCAGATGTTAGATAAGGGATGGGAGGGAAACAAAACAGTGTGCGGTTGTTTTCCTTGTTCATATTTGGGGCACCGTACCCTCTCCTACGCACCTGTCGCTTGTAGGTGTGCAAAAGCTTTGCTTTTCAGGGAAACAAAACAAAAATAAACGTGTAAATTCTGTTGTAATAATGGACATACGTAGTGAAAGGACAAACACTGTCAGCATAAGAGACTCCCATAATTAAACAGAAATATCTTCCATAGTCGTCTGAAAAAGAAAACAAAGGCAGGCTAGACTCTCTGTTGGATAGCCTCTAACTAATAATATATATTTAATAACTATTAACACATCCAATTTATATAGCATTTTTTACTCTGTTGAAGTACTCTCGGTTCACAACTTCCCTCACCTGGTGTTGAACAAAACATCACCCTATCCTGCAGCACACATTAGTACGCAGAGTCAGTTTGACAAAGAAAAAATAAAATGATCACAGTCCAGGGTCCAATGGAAATGGGAGGCCTCCTGTGTGTCGCTGTCGGCATGCCCTGCTTGTCAATAACACAGATCATGTTCAGTCGATACTACAGCGGCTACTCTGGGCTTTACAGTTTTCCATTAAACTGAATCACAGTGCCACCACCCATTTCAGTTCTTTCCCCAACAACCTGATGAGGAACTGAATCTGATTTGAGAGGTTTCATTATCTAGTATCTACCACTACCAGTTTTCACTCTTTAGGGCTTCATCTCTTAAGGAACATGTTACCATAAGAAAAGAAAAAGAAAGTGTAACCTCAGTGGACAGAATTTTGTATGCTGTCCAGTAGGGCTGCGAATCTTTAGGTGTCCCACGATTCGATTCGATTCCGATTCTTGGGGTGACGATTCGATTCAAAAACGATCTTTTCGATTTTTCCGATTCTCGATTCAAAAAAGATTTTTTTCGATTCTAAAGCAGTTTATTTTATTAAAAACAATTAAATAGAATTTTAGCATGATCTACTCCAGTCTTCTGGCATGAAAGCAGAGTACATTTAGTAAAAAGCTTGTATAATTGTAAAGGTTTTATCAACTGAATGATCTAGAAGGTCTGAAATAAAATCAGCTAAATTTGCATGTGCTTAAATTCACATTTAGAATTTTTTTCAGATGTCAAGATTTTCTGAGATGATAGAATGGTGATGGATGATGATGCTCATGGAAGGGGAACCTTCTGAAAGCTTCATGGGCAAAGATAATCAACTTTAAAATAATAAAAAAAACGGTCAAAATGACCTCTTAGACCTTCTAGTGTTACACACAAAGGTTAAATCCAAGAGTAAGAGAACATGTCTCATTTATTTAGCTTGCACAAATTTGAACCAGTACAAAAGTTACAAAATCTCTTCTCACTCAATACCAGAACAATACATTAGTATTAAAACAGGTGTAAAATAAATACAATTGGCAGGCTTAGCTTAGCTGGTAGTAAATGCACTACGCAGAAACCCAGGCCATAATGCATTGCACGCACAGGTACATTTGTGAAAGAAAAAAAAAAAATCGATTTTTTTAAATCGATTTTTGGAAAATGAGAATCGATTTTGAATCGGACAGCATTAGAATCGCGATTCTAACTCGAATCGATTTTTTTTTACAGGCCTACTGTCCAGCACAGGGTAGTGGATTACCATTTAAGCCTCTACTAACATGACATGTTATCGATGATAGGACTACATTGCAACGATAGCACTTTCTCGTCTGCAGTCAGTCATAGGACGACAGCCTGTGGGCACAATGAAATAATATTGTCTGAAATTGATAGAGTTGAACAATGAAAATTAAGCCTTTCGTTTTTTCTCCCCTGGGGAGACATATTCATTATTCACAAGCATCATGCCAAATCAGACAGTCTTACATTCCAAAACACCAATCACAGCTGCAACTGTCTTTCTTGTCAGTACAGTAGCACAAAGACCCCTAAAATAACATGTAATAGTCGGAATTGCAAGTCCCACATCTGGGAATAAATCTACTCAACCTCCATATTAGAAATTTTCCCATGGTAGGACCACTGCGATATCTGGTTTGGCTGAGAGGCTTCTAGCAGAGATGGAGGAGAGATACTGTAAGTGTGTATGTATATCACTAAGATATCAGACACATCAATAGACCTCATACCTGGCAGGACAGTGAGTCAGCCCATGCCGAACCACTGCCATTCTCTCCACATGACGAACTTGACATGTGTCAAGTTCGTGCTTAGCTTCCTGGTTGACTGCACAGCATGCAACATTAATGGCATGAATACTACCCCCACTGTCTGCCATGCTAAAAACAAAATTATGCCATTGAATGACTAAGTGAATGGGATCGCAACAATCCATTTAGGTGCGCAACAGTTAAACTCATTTAGTAAATTGGTTATTTAACTTTTATGACAATGTATTTTAATAAAATAATTGACTGTGGGGGGAAATTGTAAAATGTTACTTTTTTTTCTTTACAACAAAGCAGCTCACAGTCACATGTGACACATGATGCGACACGTGAGCCTGTTTAGTAGACCTATGCCTGGCGTATTTACAGTAAGTGCAAGTTGTTAAACCAATCAATATTCGATATATTATATTATTGCTTCTCGATTACTCACCAAGAAAATAATCGATAGTTGCAACCATCAATTTATGAAATGCCATTCTAATCTACACTAACATTCCAGAATAGTCATGTTGGAGAACATCTAGGCCTGGGGCCTGTGTTTTCACTTGGCCTGTGGAGGAACAACAACAAACACCACCACTGAAATCTTCTCGATTTTTTTGCGGGGGGGTGGGGGGTCACACTGCCTGTATGATCCTCGTCCTCTGTGGGAGTGAGTACAGTGGAGAACATAACAGTCCCCATTGCTAATCCATGGAAAGCTAATTACAGCTTTGATCCCTTAGGCGTGCGTGTCCCCTGTGGGCGGGAGACAGCAGTGGTTGGAGCAGGGCAGGGCCCACACTGGGCAGTGCAGTGCTACAGCATGTTTAGGCTTAGTGCTGTCACAGACTAGTGTACAGTATGTACAGTACAACAGCAGCAGCCGAGATGTGAATCAACACTGTCACTTTCCTGTTATACATGCATGTTCAACATGGAGGGGGGGAACTCTCACTGTTGGTTGATGGAGCTATAGCATTAACTTTAAGTCATCAACAAGTGCCCTTCTAAAGCATCAAGCTACCAATGTAGCTAAGCTATAAATAGCATATATGGCCCCATAACTGCAGCAACATAATAAAAGAGTTGACAGGTTCTCCTGAAATGCTGGACATTTTTATTGTGTCTTTACTTTGCCTGAAGAAGGTCAGTAGACCGAAAGCTTGCTAAATAAATACATTGATTGTGTGCAGATCTGAGTGTGCGGAGCTTCCCTTTATTTTTCTCATATTGTGTCTTTGAGAAATGGAATCCCAATTGAAGTTGACAATGACAATAAGCAAAATCACTGACTTCACAATACTGGCTGGCACTGGTGGCTAACACAATTCAGAGTTGCTTGGCATAGAACATCTTATGAACTAGGCACGGCAGGCATACTACTGTGTACCTAACATAGTTGAGAGCAGAATAAGCTGCAGGCCAAATAGCTTATCAATAACGGCTTGGAGCACATAGCCAAAGAGCAGAAACAAGCAGAAATCCAACTCCTGGAGATGGATGACAGATTACGTGTGAAACTGGCGTTTCTCTCATTCTGAGATAGATGAAACATGAAATAGATGGCTGTTCTGATGACAGACAGACTAGTCCCCATTCCAAACACATGGCAGAGGAGCTGAGTCGAGGGAGGGAGAAAGAAGGAGGAGAGGATGATGATCGAGAATGAGCAGCAGATGGCATGGAATTATCTGTATCTTCAGTCCTATAGCTACATCGTTGCCCCAATGCCCCCCGGCGGCGTCACTGTCTGTTTGAGATTGGGACGGTGTAATTTCACAACAACACGTTTCTTGACAATTATCAAAAGAAAAACACACACAGAGGCTGGCAGGAGGGGTGCGCTATTCTAGACGTGGTTTTATCTATCGACGTAGTGCTGACCAAGGGGAAGCACGTGAATATCATAAGTCACTGTGTGACTGTGTCGCCAAGAAGAACTGACAAGGCAAGCTAGCGGTTATTCTGGGCAAGCGACACTCTCGTGCGATTGTGCAAAAAAATATGAAGCTAGCAGCAAACATCGGTGCAGGTCAAGTCACGGAAGCCTGACACGTAACGTATAGTCCTATGCTTTGCTAGCCGAGTGGGCTACTAGCTTGTGTGTGTTGGCCGTTTAGCCGCAGCTATATGCCTATATCATATGGTGGCCGTTACCCGGTCAGGCTTCTGCTGTGCATCGTCCAGTTTCTCACCAGTCAGTCACCCGGTGGCGTCGTGACTCGTGACTAGGCCGACGACATGACTGGCTTCTTCTCAGCGCCCCGGCGGAGCCGCTATATTACTGCTGCTGTCTAACGCTGTCAATAACAAACAATGAACGCTTCCTCCATCGGTCCATTCACATCCACACACATCTGATGTGTCCACTGCGACCACTTTAGAAAGCCCGTTACTGTGCGTTATAGCGACGGACGGATTAAATACTTACCCCAAAGATGAATCCTCATTACAGTAATGTCATCTGGTCACTGTGTCGTCAAGCGCAACAATCCACAGGCTTGGGTTTGCCAAGGCGGACGACGGGCCAGGTCGAATATCCTCCTCCTCAGAATGAATGCAGCAGCACCTTCCAATGATCTCCCCACCACACTGCTGAACCACAGCGCACTGCTATTGGCCACAGTTAGCGGAACTATTTTGAACATGCGCTAAGGCTAAGGTGTAGGAAGGGGGAGCCAAAGCATAATAAAAGTGTGTGTGTGTGTGTGTGTGTGTGTGTGTGTGTGTGTGTGCGTGCGTGTGCGTGCGTGCGTGTGTGCGCGCGCGCGTGCTAATAAGGAAGTTATTAATAATTATAAAGACGGATCTCGATTTTTTTGGCTGATTATGGCTAGCCTCAAGCAATCTTTGTGTTGATGTTTGAAGTGCGACCTTGTGCAATGAGTTTTACTTTCACTTTCTGCCTTTACTTTCACTTTTAGCCTGCTGTCTGCAACATATCCAGTCAGTTTCTATTTCTTTTGAAAATCACCTGTTCGGTATTTAGGCTCGCTATCGGGAGGCTTGTTATGCATCATCAAGTAAACACGCATCAGGGGATTTTATAGGACCACTTCCGTTATTTGGGCTACTGATCGTCATGGTTCTGGCTAGGTTCTGTCGAAAGTGAAAAAGTGAAGTGAAATGCGTCATAGGAAATTTGGAAATCCACAATGATTAGGTCTATACTAGCCTATAGACCTAGCATATAAATTCATTTTAAAACGTCCTCGGTCTTTCAGCGTTAACTTCTAAACGGTAGGTACTGTCAGTGCTATTTCTATAGTCTATAATGTATCACAAACTGCCTAGCCTATAGTCATTTCACGAAATAAATTATAGAGCCGCTTCACTCAACTTTATTGCTTACAACAACGGCAGGGTTGTGTTACTATTACCTGGACTGGTGGGTTACAATCATCATGAAATCATGAATAATGTTATGTTACAATATATGTAGTAGTCTAGTAGCCAGAATGTGAACCCGGACATGTTCAGTACACCAACGTTTTATGTTATAAATGTTTAGTATGGGCCCCAGCATGTAGAAACTGCCGGATGGTAACTTGCATATGTTGAGCAATTTTTGGAATTAGCATAATATGTGACGATACCATTATGTAGTATGTGACATGTCAAACTAGGGGGTTTTCATGATGCTGAATCTATTCCAGGCATTAGTTTCGCAAAAATATCACTCATTGGGCTAAAAACGGCCATTGCCATCATCACAAATGTGATGATGTCAGTGGGCATGGGCATGGCCGTTTTTAGCCCAATGATTTTTTGGAAAACTAATGCTTGGAATGGATTCAGCATCATGAAAACCCCCGAGAAATTGCTCAACATATATATGCAAGTTAGCATCCAGCAGTTTCTACATGCTGGGGACCCATACTAAACATTTATAACATAAAACATTGGTGTACTCAACATGTCCGGGTTTACAATGGGGCTCTATGGGCTGGCTACTAGACTATAGGCCTTTCGTAGCCGCGTATCAGGTACGGCCGCCCCTGGCCTAAACTATCTCGCCCCTCGATTTTTCCGCCGACCGAAAGGTTAATCATCTCATTATAGCCAAAATTGCCATAGTAGTTTACTGACTTTTTCATACTGTTTCAGTTTTTCTTTATTACCTAATTTGATTCTTATCTTAATATTTCAGTTATCCGCGCTTCTCCCCTTCATGGCTTTGGTGAACGTGAACATAGGCCTACAAGTCCTTCAGATGATTGATGAAATAACTGCGGCCCTCAGCTCAGGTGAACGCAGGACGGTGCTCTACTTGTGTGGAAGCTTGGACATAGACAGTAGTAGTAGTGTGGCAGGTGTGAAAGAGATGATTAAGTCGCAGCTGATCGAGGTTCAGATGGATCACCTGTTCCTGGTGGAATTGGTTTTAGCCCTGAAACGTTTTGATATTCTGAAGAAGGTGCTAAGAACTAACAAGGAGGAGTTGGAGGGGATTTTGGGGCATAGGCATTTATCAAGATTCAGGTGAGTGGCATTATAATAGTCTATAGTTTATGTACGTTGAGGTGTATAGGCAGTCATATCAAGAACATATAATAGGCCTATACTGTACGTTCACTTTTCACAGGGTACTGATGTCAGATCTAAGCGAGGAAATGGCCACAGAAGACCTTAAAAGTATGACATTTTTGTTGAGTGGTACATTTCCAAGAAACAAGATAGACCAAATCAAGGTAAAAGTAATAATATTAGTTTCACATACTGTCACAATTCTTCACACTGTGGGTGTGGGAGATCCACTTCAATTGAATTTTCTTTGTCGTTTCTGTAACAGAATTTCCTTGATGTTGCTGTTGAACTGGAGAAATTGGACAAAGTTTCACCTGAAAGTGTGGATTTTATAGAGCAATGTTTGAGAAACATTGACAGGATTGACCTGGCCAAAAAGGTTTCTATGTACCAGAGGTCAGGTGAGTGCTGATTTAACCTTTTCCACTACTGTGTTGAAATATGATTAGACATAGGCTAGTTTATAATATCTTATATGCTCACTGAGAAGTTTAATTACTTGTTTTATGTGTAGTGGACATACATTCGCAACATAATTAGCACATATTTATTGTATGGCACTTTCCCCAGTCCTTTTAGGGATATAATCACAAAGAAATATAGACGTTTGATTGATTGATTGATTGATTAATTGAAGTATTTATTAACAGATTGCAGAATGAGTACATTTCACATGAAAGTATAACTCAATACAAAGACTGTTACTGTGGACGACACACAGGGTCCACCTTTTTCAATTCATCAGAACATTTAGAGACGTACAAATATACACTTCTACACGTATATAAAAAACAGGAAATCATGTACGGAGGTAAAAAGGGAAAAGAAACATAGAGGCCCTTATTCATCAACACAATGTACACCCAAAATTGGGTGTACACCCAATTTTGTGACACCGTGTTGAATGATAAATATGGGCCTATACAGTAAGGGGGAAGGGGGGTTGGGGGGGGGTCAGATCTTACGGAGGCGGCGCCGCCAGTTTCGAATTGCAGCCGTCCGTAGGTGCCCTTTGAGAGCGGTTTTGAAGGAGTCTTAATGACTGTTGGTAGGACGTTCCACATTCCAGGCATAGGAGTGAAATTAATTTAGTCCCTTGTTTGTGCCGAATATGGGTTTCACATTAAGGAAGTATTTAGACAGGTACATGGGTATCTTGGTGGTGTAGCCTGCAGCGAATCTTGTGGACCAGCAAGATGCTGTACTCTGTCGTCAAACCTAAGCCATTCCATTACGTTGTACTTATACAATTTGATCCTATCTCACTCAGCTTAGAAACTTCACATGACACAGTGTCAAAACATAATTCAATTCTATTTCTCCCAATGTGTGCTTTTCATACAGTAGGTGGAGCATCTCAAACACAGACTGCTGTACCATGTCATATTATTCAACAGCAGAGGTTCAGAGCTCCTGTAAGTAATTAACGTTTACACAGTTAACATGCGCTATACTTATACCTTTTCTCCAGATATCCATAATACTAATTACTTTAAATAATGAATGTTCTACAGTTATCAAATCCCACCACAAATTGCTTACCTCTTCTACACAAACAAAGGAGTTCTCATCACTTTGGTAAGTCATTGTAGGCTACTAATTATTCACCAATGTTTTACCTGTCGTTCACTGGAGGCATGACACTTTTGTGCAGCTCTCCACGTTAATTGCATTAAGCATAACTATTTGAACGAAAGTTATTATAGTACCTCTAGTTACTAGAGGTAACTATTATTAATGATTAAGTGTCCATTTTACTCTTACGTCAAACTTGAGCGTTGAGATTGGGATTTTTATGACATACTGAACAAAACTAGTGCCGTGTGAATGGTCAAAGAGAGAAGAGAGAGTCAGAGAATAAACATCACTCTCACAAGCTGATTATTGTATTTCAGGTGTGCATTCACATCATGAATCCTTTGCTTCTTCTCCAGTAGTACTTGCAGAAAGTAGGCAAAACTTGCAGGTAATCTTGTGCAATTTGTATTCTTCGGTACATCACCCTGTTATACATATCATCATCGTCTTCTTTCAAGAAGGCCACGTCTAGTCTCTGATATATCTTTATAAAACGATCTTCTGCCTGCTCCTTTATTCTGCAGAGTTCCCTGAATGAGTACTTGCTTCATTCTGATCCCAGAGGAATATGCATTATCATAGACTGTGTTGGCAGTGATGGAGGTGAGACACCACAATGCCTACCGTCAGATTCTACCATTTCTTTCTCAATTATTATCAGTCAGGATGCTTCTTTGAATTATGTTGTCAGTGAGGGTTTAAATGTTTCTATATATTATCAATTATATCATAATCTCATATTGGCACTGTATTGAAATTCTTCCCTTATTCAATCAGAGATGCTGGAACATACATTCAAAAGTCTTCATTTTAAAGTGGTCCTGCACAAGTGGTTGGGTGTGGATGACATGCTCTCAGTCCTCAGAGGGATATTCAGACAGAGAGAGAACCACAATGTCAGCGCCTTTGTCTGTTGCATCATCAGCCGGGGGACAGACACTGATCTCCTGGCTACAGAGTCCAACCTCTTGGGCCTGCGCTTGGACTCAGTCAGACGCCTCTTCAATGCAGAGGCTTGCCCCATGCTGGCCGGCAAGCCCAAACTCTTTTTCATCCAGAGGTACAGTGTCCCTGAGCTACAGACCTGTTCAACGACAGCTCACAGGGACACGGACTTAGAGACAGATGGAAGGGACTGGATGTCCAGAGGAGAGGTTGTCCCCACAGATGCAGATGTGTTGTGGAGTCACTGCTGGACAGACGAGTTCCAACTGGCTCAAGGTGACCACCACTCTGTCTATCTCCAGGCGCTGACTGGTGCCCTTCAGAGGGGGCAAAGAAGGTAATGGAATGTACAGTCCCAGTAAGAACTTTTAATGTCACATCACAAAAAAGATTACAAAAATACATTTTCTTCTATGTTTACAGGAAAAGTAATATTGTGGATATCCATACAGAAGTGAATGGGTTGATCTATGATCACAACAGGAGGAATCCAGCAGAAAGATACAACGTTGATCTTAAACATACTCTAAGGAAGAATCTTTACTTACCATAAGGGTGATGTTGGTTATCATTGCTTTATTTGCTTACATACTAAAGTCTTTTCATGACACTTTCAGTTTTAACCAATGAAGATACCCATGTATATTGTGACATCTACTGGCGGTGCTGAGTGCTAACACCCAACTTCAATTTAAAGGTCCAAATGAAAGTTGTTGGTTTTTTAATCCCTTTTTCCCTCCCAAACTGTAGTTGTTATGCCAATTGATTCCTCCCCACAGACATTTATGTGTGTTGTTACTGCTGTTGTATCTATTCTACTGGGTCACCTGCCAGGGAGGAGCCCCTACGAGGAGGACAACTCACCCCGCTGACCGGTGCCACAACTGCCCGTAGGAGTATACTAGTGACAAATATCAGGCCTCTCCTCCCGGCCTCTCCTGGCCCCAAACATTGGTAAAATGTGATCGTATAAGATGCTCGACAAAGCCGGATGCAACGTGGTGGATTCGAACCCCCAGACTCCACAGTGGTGGGCAGCTACTTTACCTTTTGTTTGTTTACACATATTATTAATATGTTATATGTATATGTATGCATTTCTTCCTATCACACAAATATTTAGTGGCCCCCTGTATTAACTCGTAGGACTCCCTAGGTCCTAAACGTTGAACTTTTTGTTTTTGTGATTGTTGTATGTATAATGTAGGCCTATGAAGTTTATTACTTAAATTAATGTAAGAAATGTGAATGCAAGATACAGACTATCTGCCATGACATTAGATAAGGATATTTTCGTTGAACATTCTACATGTTTGTATTTATACTAACAAATGTCATTTTACCAGTGAAGAACATACAATATATAGTGCAGCTAATATACAGTACCAGATGTGTTAATAGATAGAAATATATTGTACTTTTTCATTTACTAGTCATATGACTAATAAAGTAAGTCTGCTTACTTATGACTTACTATAAGATAATAAATGTTACAAATGAATATGAAATGTTGAAAAAACTATTTTACTTTGTAGATTATCTAGGGCTAGGCAAGATATTTAACCACAGCAATTTGGATTTTATCGACTGAATACTTTATTAGTCAAGACAATATAACCAGTGCGGAGAGACAGTAAAGTTGTTTCTATTGTGGTGCAATGTACAAAATGTAGGCTTTATGCCTGTAGGACAGTAGATTTACAGGAAATGGGGAGTGTCACGCAGCAAAGGTCGCCGGGATCGGGATTCGAACTGCCAACCCACTGTTTTCACTTCAAAAGATTCCGTAGATTAAAAAACAGTATGCCCATGTACCCGGAATCACCAGTATCATACTTTTTTTTTTAATACTGTTTTTATTAGGCATTTTTTGTATATGACAACTTCAGAGTATTATTGACAATGATAATAAGTAATTCAGTTATATAAAATGAAAAATAATAATGTCAGGTAATGTAAATTCCACATACAATACATAATAAAAAAAATATATAAATGTGATAAACACGAAAAAACAGTTAAACAATGACAAATGTGAACAGACAAACAAAACAAAGACAACAGGACAGACACTCTTGCTCTCAAACGTTGTTGTAAATTAACTGAATTACAGACATTTATTTTTAAATGAGAAGAAATAAAATAAAGAAAAAATACTCAGTTCCTTTTTTTTCTTTTCTTTCCAATGTTCTATTATGTTATCTATTGTGTTAGCGTGCACCTATTGAAACCAGTATCATACTTTTGATATAAATTTCACTTTTAATTCTAATTTCTAACTAGGCCTAAAATACGAATAAATGCCTCACAATGGGTAGGCATTGGACTACCATTCTTGTCAATGAACACATAATATAAGGGTGCTGTAGCCTACGTGATATTATTTTTGATAAAATAAGTGTTAATTATATTCCGATCTCAATCAGAATGATTTTAGTAATCAAAACAAAATGTCTACAGTCTATCCATCCATCTTAGAGTCATTACTGATCAGTGGCTGTTAAAACATTATTCAGGACGTATGAAGATTCACGAAGTCAACCTTTGTTAGTGTGGTTGCCCTAAAGGGGCAACCAGACTCTTGTATCTCTAACACTTTATTCTCTCCACTACTGGAGTAAGACAAAGTTTGGCGCCCTACAACAACAAGAAGTTTTGACTGTACGCACTTGAGCCATATGTCAAATTGACCGGAAAAATCGGGAATCGAGCGCTTGTACTGTGCGAAGACAAATGTTGTATATTTTATTTGATATGAATTTATTAGTGAATTAAATTTCCCCATTGACATGAATGGGGAAATGCAAAAAAACACATTCAAGTATTTTTCCCTCTGAGACTGTAAGCACTATAGTTACAAAACTTTCAGGGATATTTCCTAATTATCACTAAAATTAATTAAAAATATATTTTTTTAGGTCGGCCTCATGGTGGCGCTATAACATCCCACTTTACCTTTTGGCTCATAACTCTTGAACCGTAGGTCGTAAAATCAAAATTATTTTTCCCCTGGATTCCTTGGGTCATGACGCATCTCCCTATATAGGCCACGCCCTTTTCCGCCATGATGGATTTTCCGCCATTTTGAATTTTGTCCAAAACACACTTTTTGCTTTTCCCACTACAGATTTTGTCCAAATGTCACAGAAATCGGCACACGTGACCTCTGGACCCACACGATTAAAAAAACAACTTCAGAATTTAGATAATGCGTATCGTTCGGCCGTAACCGTCGTCCGAAGTCAGTAGGAGGGGCCTATATCACGAAAAACGCCATAAATCACGAACGGGACGTCCAATCCATCCGGAATTCGAATCGCACGTCCGGGGTGGTTCGTTCGACCGAGTTCCGAAAGCAATTCCATTTTCATCCACAGGGGGCGCCGCAAACGCGATATATGTAACCGTCTGTCGGGAAAACATGAATTTCGGGGGTCACATCCCCTCAGAATTACTTACACGCGACCTGAGACGTGACTCGAAACCGTAGCAGGCCGGCGAGATCAGCGGGAGGGGTATATATGTAAGCCGCCGCGGCAACCACACTCTGCAATTTTTCAAAATTGCGACCTTTCTAGTTAGTGTGGTTGCCCTAAAGGGGCAACCAGACTCTTGTATCTCTAACACTTTATTCTCTCCACTACTGGAGTAAGACAAAGTTTGGCGCCCTACAACAACAAGAAGTTTTGACTGTACGCACTTGAGCCATATGTCAAATTGACCGGAAAAATCGGGAATCGAGTGCTTGTACTGTGCGAAGACAAATGTTGTATATTTTATTTGATATGAATTTATTAGTGAATTAAATTTCCCCATTGACATGAATGGGGAAATGCAAAAAAACACATTCAAGTATTTTTCCCTCTGAGACTGTAAGCACTATAGTTACAAAACTTTCAGGGATATTTCCTAATTATCACTAAAATTAATTAAAAATATATTTTTTTAGGTCGGCCTCATGGTGGCGCTATAACATCCCACTTTACCTTTTGGCTCATAACTCTTGAACCGTAGGTCGTAAAATCAAAATTATTTTTCCCCTGGATTCCTTGGGTCATGACGCATCTCCCTATATAGGCCACGCCCTTTTCCGCCATGATGGATTTTCCGCCATTTTGAATTTTGTCCAAAACACACTTTTTGCTTTTCCCACTACAGATTTTGTCCAAATGTCACAGAAATCGGCACACGTGACCTCTGGACCCACACGATTAAAAAAACAACTTCAGAATTTAGATAATGCGTATCGTTCGGCCGTAACCGTCGTCCGAAGTCAGTAGGAGGGGCCTATATCACGAAAAACGCCATAAATCACGAACGGGACGTCCAATCCATCCGGAATTCGAATCGCACGTCCGGGGTGGTTCGTTCGACCGAGTTCCGAAAGCAATTCCATTTTCATCCACAGGGGGCGCCGCAAACGCGATATATGTAACCGTCTGTCGGGAAAACATGAATTTCGGGGGTCACATCCCCTCAGAATTACTTACACGCGACCTGAGACGTGACTCGAAACCGTAGCAGGCCGGCGAGATCAGCGGGAGGGGTATATATGTAAGCCGCCGCGGCAACCACACTCTGCAATTTTTCAAAATTGCGACCTTTCTAGTTAGTGTGGTTGCCCTAAAGGGGCAACCAGACTCTTGTATCTCTAACACTTTATTCTCTCCACTACTGGAGTAAGACAAAGTTTGGCGCCCTACAACAACAAGAAGTTTTGACTGTACGCACTTGAGCCATATGTCAAATTGACCGGAAAAATCGGGAATCGAGCGCTTGTACTGTGCGAAGAGAAATGTTGTATATTTTATTTGATATGAATTTATTAGTGAATTAAATTTCCCCATTGACATGAATGGGGAAATGCAAAAAAACACATTCAAGTATTTTTCCCTCTGAGACTGTAAGCACTATAGTTACAAAACTTTCAGGGATATTTCCTAATTATCACTAAAATTAATTAAAAATCTATTTTTTTAGGTCGGCCTCATGGTGGCGCTATAACATCCCACTTTACCTTTTGGCTCATAACTCTTGAACCGTAGGTCGTAAAATCACAATTATTTTTACCCTGGATTCCTTGGGTCATGACGCATCTCCCCATATAGGCCACGCCCTTTTCCGCCATGATGGATTTTCCGCCATTTTGAATTTTGTCCAAAACACACTTTTTGCTTTCCCCACTACAGATTTTGTCCAAATGTCACAGAAATCGGCACACGTGACCTCTGGACCCATACGATTAAAAAACCAACTTCAGAATTTCAGTAGTGCGTATCGTTCGGCCGTAACCGTCGTCCAAAGTTAGCAGGAGGGGCCTATATCACGAAAAACGCCATAAATCACGAACGGAACGTCCAATCCACCCGAAATTTGAATCGCACGTCCGGGGTGGTTCGTTCGACCGAGTTCCAAAAGCAAATCCATTTTCATCCACAGGGGGCGCCGCAAACGCGATAAATGTAACCGTCTGTCGGGAAAACATGAATTTCGGGGGTCACATCCCCTCAGAATGACTTACACGCGACCTGAGACGTGACTCGAAACCGTAGCAGGCCGGCGATATCAGCGGGAGGGGTATATATGTAAGCCGCCGCGGCAACCACACTCTGCAATTTTTCAAAATTGCGACCTTTCTAGTTAGTGTGGTTGCCCTAAAGGGGCAACCAGACTCTTGTATCTCTAACACTTTATTATTAGTGTGGTTGCCCTAAAGGGGCAACCAGACTCTTGTATCTCTAACACTTTATTCACGGTTATTAGTGTGGTTGCCCTAACGGGGCAACCAGACTCTTGTTTTACAAAGACAAAGTTCGTAAGACAAAGTTTGGCGCCCTACAACAACAAGAAGTTTTGACTGTACGCACTTGAGCCATATGTCAAATTGACCGGAAAAATCGGGAATCGACCGCTTGTACTGTGCGAAGACAAATGTTGTATATTTTATTTGATATGAATTTATTAGTGAATTAAATTTCCCCATTGACATGAATGGGGAAATGCAAAAAAACACATTCAAGTATTTTTCCCTCTGAGACTGTAAGCACTATAGTTACAAAACTTTCAGGGATATTTCCTAATTATCACTACAATTAATTAAAAATATAATTTTTTAGGTCGGCCTCATGGTGGCGCTATAACATCCCACTTTACCTTTTGGCTCATAACTCTTGAACCGTAGGTCGTAAAATCAAAATTATTTTTACCCTGGATTCCTTGGGTCATGACGCATCTCCCCACATAGGCCACGCCCTTTTCCGCCATGATGGATTTTCGGCCATTTTGAATTTTGTCCAAAACACACTTTTTGCTTTTCCCACTACAGATTTTGTCCAAATGTCACAGAAATCGGCACACGTGACCTCTGGACCCACACGATTAACAAAACAACTTCAGAATTTCGATAGTGCGTATCGTTCGGCCGTAACCGTCGTCCGAAGTCAGTAGGAGGGGCCTATATCACGAAAAAGTCCATAAATTGGGAAACGGGACGTCCAATCCATCCAGAATTCGAATCGCAAGTCCGGGGTGGTTCGTTCGACCGAGTTCCGAAAGCAATTCCATTTTCATCCACAAGGGGCGCCGCAAACGCGAAAAATGTAACCGTCTGTCGGGAAAACATGAATTTTGGGGGTCGAATCCCCTCCGAATTACTTACACGCGATCTGAGGCGTGACTCGAAACCGTAACAGGCCGGGGAGATCAGCGGGAGGGGTATACATGCGAGCCGCCGCGGCAACCACACTCTGCAATTTTTCAAAATTGCGACCTTTCTAGTTAGTGTGGTTGCCCTAAAGGGGCAACCAGACTCTTGTAAGTGTAACACTTTATTATTAGTGTGGTTGCCTCTGGAGAGGCAACCAGACTCTTGTAATTGTAACACTTTATTATTATTATTCCACACCTGGAGTAAGACAAAGTTTGCCGCCCTACAACAACAAGAAGTTTTGACTGTACGCACTTGAGCCATATGTCAAATTGACCGGAAAAATCGGGAATCGTGTGCTTGTACTTTGCTAAGAGAAATGTTGTATATTTTATTTGATATGAATTTATTAGTGAATTAAATTTCCCCATTGACATGAATGGGGAAATGCAAAAAAACACATTCAAGTATTTTTCCCTCTGAGACTGTAAGCACTATAGTTACAAAACTTTCAGGGATATTTCCTAATTATCACTAAAATTAATTAAAAATATAATTTTTTAGGTCGGCCTCATGGTGGCGCTATAACATCCCACTTTACCTTTTGGCTCATAACTCTTGAACCGTAGGTCGTAACATCAAAATTATTTTCCCCCTGGATTCCTTGGGTCATGACGCGTCTCCCCATATAGGCCACGCCCTTTTCCGCCATGATGGATTTTCCGCCATTTTGAATTTTGTCCAAAACACACTTTTTGCTTTTCCCCCTACAGATTTTGTACAAATGTCACAGAAATCGGCACACGTGACCTCTGGACCCATCCGATTAAAAAACCGACTTCAGAATTTCGATAGTGCGTGTCGTTCGGCCGTAACCGTCGTCCGAAGTCAGTAGGAGGGGCCTATATCACGAAAAACGCCATAAATCACGAACGGAATGTCCAATCCATCCGAAATTCGAATCGCACGTCCGGGGTGGTTCGTTCGACCGAGTTCCGAAAGCAATTCCATTTTCATCCACAGGGGGCGCCGCAAACGCAATAAATGTAACCGTCTGTCGGGAAAACATGAATTTCGGGGGTCGAATCCCCTCCGAATGACTTACACGCGACCTGAGACGTGACTCGAAACCGTAGCAGGCCGGCAATATCAGCGGGAGGGGTATCTTTGCTAAGAGAAATGTTGTATATTTTATTTGATATGAATTTATTAGTGAATTAAATTTCCCCATTGACATGAATGGGGAAATGCAAAAAAACACATTCAAGTATTTTTCCCTCTGAGACTGTAAGCACTATAGTTACAAAACTTTCAGGGATATTTCCTAATTAACACTAAAATTAATTAAAAATATATTTTTTTAGGTCGGCCTCATGGTGGCGCTATAACAGCCCACTTTACCTTTTGGCTCATAACTCTTGAACCGTAGGTCGTAAAATCAAAATTATTTTTACCCTGGATTCCTTGGGTCATGACGCATCTCCCAGTATAGGCCACGCCCTTTTCCGCCATGATGGATTTTCCGCCATTTTGAATTTTGTCCAAAACACACTTTTTGCTTTCCCCACTACAGATTTTGTCCAAATCTCACAGAAATCGGCACACGTGACCTCTGGACCCATCCGATAAAAAAACCGACTTCAGAATTTCGATAGTGCGTGTCGTTCGGCCGTAACCGTCGTCCGAAGTCAGTAGGAGGGGCATATATCACGAAAAACGCCATAAATCACGAACGGAATGTCCAATCCCTCCAACATTCGAATCGCACGTCCGGGGTGGTTCGTTCGACCGAGTTCCGAAAGAAATTCCATTTTCATCCACAGGGGGCGCCGCAAACGCGAAAAATGTAACCGTCTGTCGGGATTTCGGCGATTTGGGGGTTTAAATCTCCACCAAATCACTTGCATTTTGGGGGTTAAATCTCCATCCAAATTACTTACACATGCAAACTTCAATTGAAATAAAATAAATGGTTTTTCATTTTCAGGGCAATAAGGCTTTTCATGAGACAACAAAAAAACTAAAATGCAATAGCCTATTATAAAATCCCAGGTTGATATAATACACACAATGTATAGCCTATTATAAAATCCCAGGTTGATATAATACACACACACACACACACACACACACACACACACACATGCGCACACGCACGTCTGTAAGCCGCCACCCCCCCCCCCCCCCCCCCCCACACACACACCAATGGGAACTGCGCAAGGAGGCCTGGACCCACGCCCACTCCACACGCAACCCTTTCGCTCCTCCCCCACACACACACACAACAATGGGAGCTGCGCAAGGACAGTAGGACGACAGTACGACACAACTCACTTAACCACACACACACACACAGTGGATTTACCACTCTTTCCACCACACGGATTTAACTGCGCGAGGACACGACGCGCCCAGGAACAACCGAACAACTCACTTACTTGGACAAGACATTACACCACGGCTGTTTGCAGCATTACAGGTAACTAATGTTGATGTAATAAGGGATTAGTTGAGTCATTGATATTATGTCAGTTTACTCACAGCACAGCACTGTTGCTCCTGTCAGCTAGGGTTGACGACAAATATGTGCATGAAATGGATATTCTAGCCGCTGCCTATTATGTATCGGCTCTGGATTGCATGTTGAAAATTAAGTGTGTGTGTGTGTGTGTGTGTGTGGGGGGGGGGGGGGTTGGCTTACAGACGTGCGTGTGTGTGTGTGAAATCCAAATAATTTGGAAGCACTGTCTCTCAGGCAGCTAGGGTTGAGCTGCAGGGTTGAGCAGAAGCTGCTTAACGACGACACTGTCTGTCAGGCGTACTGTATTAAATAGAGGACTAATATGTGCATGAAATGGATATTCTAGCTGCTGCCTATTATGTATCGGCTCTGGATCGCATGTTGAAAATTAGTGTGTGTGTGGGGGGGGGGGGGGGGGGTTGGCTTACAGACACGCGTGTGTGTGTGTGTGTGTGAAATCCAAAGAATGTGGAAGCACTGTCTCTCAGGCATAGCTTCCTGCCTGTGGTACAATTGATATGCAAATACACTTCAGTGTGTGTGTGTGGGGGGGGGGGGTTGTTTTTTGTGTTGCTTTAGCATCTTTAGCACAGAAGCTATCAGAAAACGCAAGTTTCTGTCCCAGAAGCTCACGTTAGGTCTGCGCACACTGTACGTTGCCATGGCAACCTGTCATCAAATGCTGCTAACGTTGTGGTCAGCACTGTTAGCATGTGTGCTATCAGGCAAAAGCTGAGATAGATATAAAACTACTGGCCAAAATGTCATACAAAGCACAACACCTAAAATCGGAATGTTATTGTGACCTACAGACCATCATGATTTGCTTGCTGGACCTATAATTAATTTTTTTGCATTAAATTGCCACTCGCCCATATAAATAAAAAGCAAGGTGGCTGCCGATTGCGAGCGGAGAGACGGAGAGAGTAGTGGGGCCTCTGACAACAGCATGAACACAGGGCAGTGTTGCCAGGTTTGCGAATTGTAAGCGAGTTGTTTGTTGTTCCCACATGTAGTACATGCTTCCAAAGTTCACTGATTTAGACCCAGTTAATTTAACATTTAAGTGACTTACAGTTTTTTGATTTTTTTAGTGACGTGACAGAGTTAAGAGATAAGACTGTTTGGGTTCAAGCAGCAATATGGTTAGAGTCCATATATAAGCCTAATGAGGTTCATTAGCAAAAGACTGCGTAGTTAGATACGCGCAGCAATATGGTTAGAGTCCATATTTAGCCTGACGTTTGGTACGCCAGCAGAGATTATTACACTTTCCTTGTAGAGGTCAGTGGCCTCAGTGATGCATCGCAGCTGAGGTTATAAGCCGGATGAATAGCCTACTTTGTCCGCACAACAGCTGTGAGTATACGCTGCAGTCTGTTGTTGTTATAAATCTGTTAGATGTTGTCTAACAGGGTACGTCTGTGAGATAAGCGTACTAAGCCTGTGGTGTGTTTCCCACAGCAAACTTTAGTTACACTCTGGTCATAGTCAAAAGTCACTGCTAGATTTAGCTACCAATTTCAAGGTAGCAGAGATAAGGGCTGGTGTGTGAACACACATCTTTTGAGCATTCCATGTGGTTGTTCATTCTTTTGTGTTGTGTGTTATTTGTCTTGTCGCAAATGGAAAGTCAAAGTTTTTGCCTACCCCCAGAAAGAGGGGTGGACATGTGCAAGTAACGTGACGTTGTGTTTCCCTATCACGCTTTAAGAATACACAGTAGTTGCCACATTCATCCAAGGATGCCAGCATGATAAGGAACTGGGCATATAAGAGTGGTTTAAGTGTTATCCCTGGGGTTTTCATATAACACTGGCATGCTGCTGAGCTACACTCTGTGTATTAAGTGTGAATGGTAAGCGATTACAAAGTTAAAACAACCCCTAACCTAAGGGGGCTGATGGATTGAATAAGTGAAATATTAATCAGTATTCAGTGAGACATGGAGAGTTTCTGTTTCATTTCACCAAATGAGGGTGCAAAATAGCCGGTCTACCAGTGCTATAAATAGCCAAAAAACTGAGTGTTAAGAAAGGTCTCCAGCCTATTAGTTAGAAGGCAGCAGAAGCTGCTATATATACGTAGTGGTTTATATAAGTCAACTACAAATGGATCTGGAGAATTAAGTGGCTAAATGTACCGTGTAAAGTGAATATAGTAATCTAATGTTTTATTAGAACAAATAGATCTATTTAGTCTGCCATGTGAGCTGGAAGAGTGATTACACCAAAACGTACTCCAAAGAAAAGGAAGGCCTTAAAGTAAGGACCAGAAGCGCATATAAAGTTCTGAGAAAGCTGTAAGCGTTTTTGGTTGGTAGAGCCCGTTAGAGACAGGGGTCATCTTTCTGTTCAACATCGTGCCATGGACGGGAGAGCGCTGAGGCGTATCCATGGTAGCCTGTTGATACTTTTCGCCAGCACACTCAGGCCTTATCAGAAGAAGAGGCAATAGCCTATTATAAAATCCCAGGTTGATATAATACACACAATGTATAGCCTATTATAAAATCCCAGGTTGATATAATACACACACACACACACACACACACACACACACATGCGCACACGCACGTCTGTAAGCCGCCACCCCCCCCCCCCCACACACACACCAATGGGAACTGCGCAAGGAGGCCTGGACCCACGCCCACTCCACACGCAACCCTTTCGCTCCTCCCCCACACACACACACAACAATGGGAGCTGCGCAAGGACAGTAGGACGACAGTACGACACAACTCACTTAACCACACACACACACACAGTGGATTTACCACTCTTTCCACCACACGGATTTAACTGCGCGAGGACACGACGCGCCCAGGAACAACCGAACAACTCACTTACTTGGACAAGACATTACACCACGGCTGTTTGCAGCATTACAGGTAACTAATGTTGATGTAATAAGGGATTAGTTGAGTCATTGATATTATGTCAGTTTACTCACAGCACAGCACTGTTGCTCCTGTCAGCTAGGGTTGACGAGAAATATGTGCATGAAATGGATATTCTAGCCGCTGCCTATTATGTATCGGCTCTGGATTGCATGTTGAAAATTAAGTGTGTGTGTGTGTGTGTGTGTGTGGGGGGGGGGGTTGGCTTACAGACGTGCGTGTGTGTGTGTGAAATCCAAATAATTTGGAAGCACTGTCTCTCAGGCAGCTAGGGTTGAGCTGCAGGGTTGAGCAGAAGCTGCTTAACGACGACACTGTCTGTCAGGCGTACTGTATTAAATATAGGACTAATATGTGCATGAAATGGATATTCTAGCTGCTGCCTATTATGTATCGGCTCTGGATCGCATGTTGAAAATTAGTGTGTGTGTGGGGGGGGGGGGGGTTGGCTTACAGACGCGCGTGTGTGTGTGTGTGTGTGAAATCCAAAGAATGTGGAAGCACTGTCTCTCAGGCATAGCTTCCTGCCTGTGGTACAATTGATATGCAAATACACTTCAGTGTGTGTGTGTGGGGGGGGGGGGGTTGGCGTTAAGTTCAGACCTCAGTCACCACAATGGTTTGCAACATAGCTCTTCCTGACCAATTTGTTTCTAAAAACATCTCTCACCATCATCACCTAAATTCACCTTAGTCATTATGTTATACAGGCTACTTAGAAATTGTACATAACTAGAATCCTAGTTACATTGCAGCGCAATATGGGAAGAAGGAAATTGCGGGAGTTGACAGACTCCACTTCATGTTTCAGCTATGTTTTTAAACTCAGTAGTGTGCCCTGCACATGTAGTAACGGATGGGTTATAAATTATTATAATAACAGAAAGTGTTTTTTATTTCTCATAAATACGCAAACATGGTGAAACAACTACAGTCACAGAGAGCAGTGCCAAGGTAGCTGCTGCCTGCTAACGATGCAAACAACAGCCTTGCCTGTCGTGTGTGTGTGTTGGGGGGGGGAATAGCACTTATCGGCTGTGGATCGCATGTTGAAAATTAGTGTGTGTGTGTGTGGGGGGGGGGGGGTTGGCTTACAGACGCGCGCGTGTGTGTGTGTGTGTGTGTGTGTGTGTGAAATCCAAAGAATGTGGAAGCACTGTCTCTCAGACATAGCTTCCTGCCTGTGGAACAATTGATATGCAAATACACTTCAGTGTGTGTGTGGGGGGGGGGGGGGGGGTTGGCGTTAAGTTCAGACCTCAGTCACCACAATGGTTTGCAACATAGCTCTTCCTGACCAATTTGTTTCTAAAAACATCTCTCACCATCATCACCTAAATTCACCTTAGTCATTATGTTATACAGGCTACTTAGACATTGTAAATAACTAGAATCCTAGTTACATTGCAGCGCAATATGGGAAGAAGGAAATTGCGGGAGTTGACAGACTCCACTTCATGTTTCAGCTGTGTTTTTAAACTCAGTAGTGTGCCCTGCACATGTAGTAACGGATGGGTTATAAATTATTATAATAACAGAAAGTGTTTTTTATTTCTCATAAATACGCAAACATGGTGAAACAACTACAGTCACAGAGAGCAGTGCCAAGGTAGCTGCTGCCTGCTAACGATGCAAACAACAGCCTTGCCTGTCGTGTGTGTGTGTGGGGGGGGGAATAGAACTAATTTTCAACATTTTACTGTGTCATAAATATTTACATCTGTAGCCTATATTGTGATTACATTTGACCGTACATTTGACTCTTGTGTTATATTCTTGTGAAATATTCAGTAAAGTATTGTGGTGAAATATTCACCCCAAGTTGATAAGATATGCAGAGAATATAATACCAAGAACCCCCAGTTTGAAATGCATTAGGCCACAGACCCCCATTTGATACCATTTGCTCTCTGGGAAAATCAGGGTCCATTTGGTTCCATTTGTATGCTCTTGGAGTATGATGACTGTGCTAACAGTATTATCATAAAATATGTCTCAGTTTGAAGATTCAAAAAAACATATTTCATATGTGTGAGCTTGTAAAGTAGAACGTTCAACCTAGAGACAGTGTTGCCAAGTCTGATCATTATAAGCTACTTTGGACTTGTTTATCTATTGGTAGTCCTTGACATGGAAATGTTTGAGTTCTACTGCTCTGAAACAACATTAGACAACAAAGTTTGACAGTCAACACTATAATTGATTATTTTAAGACTAATTTCCGGACCATTTCTGATTTACCTACTTTGAACTGGCCTATTAACATTTTTATAGACCTGGTTGCTTGTTTCACTCTCACATCCACGATATGTGGCAACCCTGGTCCCTGGTTTGTTTTGGTTTGCGTGTGGATGTTTTTTGTGTTGCTTTAGCATCTTTAGCACAGAAGCTATCAGAGGCTGCAGCAGCTGCTGCTGTCATGAAAACGCAAGTTTCTGTCCCAGAAGTTCACGTTAGGTCTGCACACACTGTACGTTGCCATGGCAACCTGTCATCAAATGCTGCTAACGTTGTGGTCAGCACTGTTAGCATGTGTGCTATCAGGCAAAAGCTGAGATAGATATAAAACTACTGGCCAAAATGTCATACAAAACACAACACCTAAAATCGGAATGTTATTGTGACCATCATGATTTGCTTGCTGGACCTATAATTCATTTTTTTGCATTAAATTGGCACTCGCCCATATAAATAAAAAGCAAGATGGCTGCCGATTGCGAGCGGAGAGACGGAGAGAGTAGTGGGGCCTGTTAACATTTTCATAGACTTGGTTGCTTGTTTCCCTCTCAGTCAATGTGGCAACCCTAGTGTTGTGTGTCCGTTCCTTCCTATGCTAATGTAGCTTTGCACACAACAGCTAGAAGAATGCAATAAGCTGCTGCCTTCATGTTTAAAAGTATTTTGCGCAATTTATGTCCCCGAATGTATGGATATGGACTTATGGCGCCATCGCTGCCTCTTTCTTTAGTAGTAGTGTTGACAGTTTAGTGTCCTGCGCGCGCGCGCGCGCACACACACACGCACACACCGCCTCCTGGCCTGAGGGGGTTGGCTATGTCCTTGTGTTCCTGGCTGTGTCCCTACTAGTACTCAAAATAAAATGTCTTTTAAGTTGTCCTAAAATTATACCACATTGCTATTATAATTTTGCCTATTTTGGATAATATGAGTGTCACTGCAGATCTCTTCCATTCTGTGGTTTACTTAACATTTATACTATTTATACTATCTTCATGTTTATTTATTGCTTCACTCCAATTGTACTTTTCCACTGTTATCAAAGTCAATGAAACAAGTTGTCAAAATAGCCTGAATCTTTTTTTTTTGTCACCAGGTCTGCCACCAGTGACTTCATATATTGGGGTAAGTTAGTTCATTCTTATTTAGAGACTACTTATATTTAACGGTAAGTACATTAATTATTAGGTCGTTGAATACTACATATATTTAACGGCAAGTAAATATACAGTAAGTACATTTCTGATTAGTTAACGACTACATATTTAGAGGTAAATTGTGATCATTATATTGTCCCATAACATTGTGACATCATGCCTCGTCCAAATAAGAAATCGGCAGCTAAAAAGAGATTCCATCTTAATATCCGTGCTAAGGCCAACCTTTCACAATTGCCAAACGGTAGCGCTTCAGTCGAGGAAGTCGATGCAAATAAACAGCCAATTTCTCCACTCGTGGTGCCTTCTCCAAAAAAAGCGCGGCTACATGATGTTAATGAACAAGACGGTGGTGTGCAGGCCATGGACCTTTCCCACAGTGACCCTGTAGAAGAACCACTCGTTTCACAACCCACTATGATATCTGTGCAAGCATCCAGAAGCCAGGATCATATTTCATATAACGAAGATTCAAGGAATAATCAGTGCACATGCATGTCTCTCACATTTCTGGCAAAGCAAAGTGAGGGACTTCAGTTGAAGAAAGAGGATCTCAACAAGATACTGGACATGGGCGACGTTCTGTATAGAAGAACAATCGAAACACTAAAAAGACGGAAACTGTTTCAGTTCAATTTGCTGTCAATGGAGGAAACACCTCTCCATGTGGAAACGGAACACAATCACTACTCTGTGATCAGATCTAGTAGAGTAGAGATGGGATACATCAGAGAATTGGGACCGACTAGACATCAGAGTTGGTTTTTGAATCTTCATTCAAGACTCCAGTGTTTGTCTGCAAATGTGACTCATGCACTGCTTACAATAACGCCATTAACAATTGCTGTATTTAGAGACGCATTAGGAAGATATGGCATGTTTGACCCGCACAGCAGAAATGCTGATGGCTTACCTGTAGGTCGAGGAGGAACCGCAGTAATGCTCACATTCACTCACTTGGATGATCTGATCGCTAAAATTGAAGATGTAACTGCCAGCGTACATGCCAATACGATTGACAGATTGCAGTTTGACTTCATGCCAGTGACATTTGTACAGACAAATGCCTCATCACCCCATGTAGACACAAATTCCCCGTCACCCTCAACTAGCAGGCATGAAACAAACACTAGTCCATCATGCACCAAGCCTTCTCTGCAATCAGGCATTTCATCGTCCACACAAGTGAGGTCCAACACTTCATCTGACACTTTTCACAAACTGAACAAAAGCCGCCAACAAAAACAGAGAAGAAAAACACATTCACAGAAACCGACAAACTCAATTGAATATATTAGGACCAGGAATAAGGAATATATGCAGAAGTACAGGAAAAAGAGGTGCATCATAGATGCAGTATTCAAGGCTAAGCAAAAAGGATACAACAGCGCATACTTCCGAAGCAAATACAGCAAAGATCTGGATTTCAGAGGAAAGGATCTGCAGAAGCAAAAAACAGAGGTGTTCAAAGGGAAGCACAAGGCTTACGACAAAATTAGGTACAAAACAAATGAGGCGTTCAAAGACAAGAAGAAGGCTAATAACAACATTATGTACAAAACAAATCAGGCTTTCAAAGACAAGCAAAAGGCTTACGACAAAATTAGGTACAATACAGATGAGGGGTTCAGAGCGAAGCGTAAAGCTAACAACAGAATTAGGTACAATACAGATGAGGGGTTCAGAGCGAAGCGTACAGCTAATAACAAAATTAGGTACAATACAGATGAGGGGTTCAGAGAAAAGGTCAGGAAACAAATGAACGTCTACATGGCCTACAAATGCAAAACGGACGTGTTCTTCAAAATGCGTCGTCACATCCGTCAAGCCTTAAAATTAAAAAAAAGGTACATTGAGTTATGTAGAATGCAGCTCAGATTTCAGGTTGAAGACAAGAAAGCAAGGAAAGCTTTAAAAGAAAAGCATCTCCAAGAGAGCTGTATAGCTAACTTCCATGCAGATATAGAAGGTGGACCAACATATGTGTGCACAACATGTCACCGGGCGCTGTTCTCTAATCAAGTAGTTGTTTGTCACCGTGAAAAGTACACAAAAAACCCTGACGTAGTTAAAGCATGCTTGACTAAAACATATGTTCATGTCTGTGACAATGAATGTGGAGGCCCAGCAGAATGCATGGTACCGAAAGAAAGACATACAGAGTGGATATGTCAATGCTGTAAGAGAATTGTATCAGCAGGTAGAATGCCAGACATAGCTGTTGCAAACGACTTGGAGCTAGCAGACATTCCTCCAGAGCTTTGCCAATTAAATGTTCTTGAAAGACAAATGATAGCATTAGACATCCCATTTGCCAAGATTTTTACTCTCCCTAAAGGTAAACAAGGAGCTGTACTTGGTGCTGTTGTGTGTGTACCATCAAATGTTGAAACCACCGTAAACGTCTTACCTAGAAACCTCGATTCATCTGGCTTGTACAGAGTGAAGTTGAAGCGACGTCTGCGATACAAGGGCCATCATTTGTTTCACACTGTCAACATGAGGAGTGTGGTTCTGGCTCTGAAGAAACTCATCCAGACACATCCAGGCTACAGTAACATCAAATGCCGAGATGATGACAGTATCATTGATGAAGCTGTAACAGAACTAGCCGCTTTTGAACAGACAGCCACAGACTTACACATGGATAGTGTTGATGACGCCGAAATGATGGAGGCGGTTGATTCTTTTGAAGCTCTTGACTCATCACAAACAGTAGATCAGCATCCACCCAGTATTGAACATGAGCAAGATGTACTAAGACCTGGCCATGGCCTAGACAGTTGTTTGCAACCTGACGACATTGGGCAGGACATGATGACATATGGAGATGGTATATTCACCATAGCCCCAGCGGAAGGAAACAAGCCTGTCAGTTACACTACAGTCCCTAACCTCGAAGCGAGGGCCTTCCCTACATTGTTTCCCACTGGGAAGAACACATTTGATAGGAAGAGAAAGGTCAAACTCTCCCCTAGCAGGTACTTCAACACGAGACTTTTCGGTGCTGACGCACGTTTTTCAAGAGACCAAACTTATCTGTTCTTTGCACAGTTTGTCACAGAGACACACTTGGCAAAAAACGCAATTCATATCCACATGAGAAAAGGCAAACCCCAAACCAAAGATGGTCGCCGCATAGATAATAAGATGTTGCAGAACAAGTCTGAAGTTGAAAGACTTGTAAGAAACCGAGACGCAACTAGATTTATGTCGCCAATGAGGGGGACTCCAGCTTTCTGGCAAAAGACCAGGTTGGATTTGTTTGCCATGGTCCGTCAGTTGGGTCCACCCACCTTCTTTTTGACAATAAGTGCAGCCGAGTTTAGATGGCCAGAGATTATAAAGGCAATCAAAGCACAGCAAGGCCAGATAGTTGACTTCGACAAGCTGGACTGGAATGACAAATGCGACATTCTCAGAAGCAATGCAGTAACCACCATGCGCATGTTTGACAAGCGAGTTTCTTCGTATTACAGGAATGTGCTGTGGTCTGACGCTCATCCAATTGGCCGCGTCATAGATTGGTTCCATCGCGTTGAATATCAAAGCAGAGGCTCCGCCCATCTCCATTGTTTAATGTGGATAGCCGACGCCCCCGTGTATGGGGTAGACTCAGACGATAAGATTTGCGAGTTTGCAGACCGGTACATTCACTGCCAGCTGCCTGATCCGAACGAAGATCCCATACTCTACAAAATTGTCACAGAGGTTCAAATGCACAGTAGAAACCATACCAAATCATGTAAGAAAGGTCACAAGACATGCAGGTTTGGATTCCCAAAGCCCCCAGTGGACAAAACAAGGATCACAAACCCCAGGCCAATTGTTCCAATTCAGGAAGAACTTGAAGTTCAGGCGGGAAAGGCCTCTGCAAAACCCTTAGGCAAAAAACATACGGCACAGACACAAGCCGCTATAGCAAAACTCAAACCACTGTTTGATATGCTGTTTGATAGCACGTCAGAAGTGACTGACCTTTCAGACTTGCTGGCAAAGTGCAATTTGACTCCAGCAGAATATGAAGAGTGTATTGACAACGTCAGGAAGACGCATGTCCTCTTGATGAAGCGTGGAGTAAAGGACGGCTATGTAAATAACTACAACCCAGTTTTACTGAAGGCCTGGAATGCAAACCTAGATATCCAGTTTGTCCTAGACCACTATGTTTGCATCTCCTACATGCTGGGCTACATATCCAAGGCAGAACATGAGATGGACGAACTGCTCAATCAATTAGTGAAAAGCCTAGACAAAGACAAAGTGCACGACAGAAATGCGATGAACCAATTGGTTCACGCCTATGTCAAGAACAGGCAGGTTAGTGCACAGGAGGCAGTCGCCCGGACTTGCAGTTTGAAATTGAAATCATGCTCCCGTCAAGTTATCTTTCTCCCCGTAGATGACAATGCCATGAAAATGAGCCTTCCGCTCGCCGCGCTGCAGCAAAGAGATGACGATTCGGAACATGTATGGATGACAGGAATTCTAGATCGATACAATGCCAGACCAAATACCCCCGAGTTTGACAACATGTGTCTAGCTACATTTGCATCCGAATACAGGGTAGTGTATGGTGACCAAGCTAAAAAGCAGGATTGCGTAAAGCTCTCTGGGAACCTGGGAACCATTAAGAAGCGCAAACGCCTTCAACACGCCGCCGTCATCCGATATGCCACATTTTCTGAACAGAAAGAACCGGAGAAATACTATGGCGCACTGCTTAAAGTGTACCTTCCCCATCGCTACCAAACGACGCTTAAAACCAAAAAGTTCCCCTCTTACACAGAGTTCTATTACAATGCGTCTGTCAGATTACCTGGAACAGATGAGATTTGGGAAGCACATGCAATTGTTGCTAGGAACAGGGAGAAGTTTGAGAAACACGGTGACGCCATAGAAAAAGCCATGGAGGAGTTCCTCCAGAATGGCCCTAGTGAAGACGCGTGGGCTGACATTGCAGCAGAAAATGAGCTCGATCAATTAGCATGTCTTGCCCAACTAGATGAAATTCCCCTAGATGAGGAACGAGACGACATACCAGAGTTCAGTGCTCAGGAAGTGCCTAATGCTGCACATGTTGCTGTATTGGCTCCACCGGTGAGCCTGGATCATCTGCGCACAATGTGTAGAAACCTCAACCAGACACAAGCCTCCATTTTTCACTCTATACGTGACTGGTGCTTGGATAGCGTAAATGAGCAGAACCCTGAGCAGTTCTTTTACTTTGTTACTGGAGGTGCTGGAACTGGCAAATCTCACCTGATTAATTGCGTCCACGGTGAGGCAACGAGAATTCTACATAGACTCCCTAGACTCTTTGAAGACAGTGATCCATCTACTCCCACAGTACTGCTGTCTGCGTTCACAGGAACCGCAGCTTACAACATCTCAGGGAACACTCTGCACTCCCTGTTGAAGTTGCCCAGAACCCTTAAACCCCCCTACACATGCTTGGGAAATAGATTAGATGACGTGCGAGCAAAGCTAGGGAATGCACAGATCATCATCATTGATGAGCTCTCGATGATTTCCAAATACTTGTTTGCCTTCGTCCACTGGAGACTGCAAGAAATCAAAGGCAGTAAGATGCCATTCGGAGGCATGTCGGTCCTTGCAGTAGGTGACTTTCACCAGCTCCCTCCAACGTCGCAAGGGAAACCGCTGTGCGTTCTCGAGGAATGCTTACCGGACTTTTTCCACGAACACTTACAGAGGATCACGTTAACCGAGATCATGCGACAGAAAGATGATGTGCCCTATGCACAACTTCTCAATCGGCTGAGAGTCAAAGGTAAGAAGGATCAGCTGAGTGATGCAGACAGAGATCTGCTTGCTCAGAGAGTGACTGAACCTGACCAATGTCCCAAGGATGTTGTGCACATCTTTGCAACGAACAAAGAAGTTGCTGCGCACAACATGAAGTCCTTGTCTGACCTTCACACACACATTGTTGACATACCTGCGTTAGATTACAGGAGAGATGAGCGTAATCACCAAATGACTTGTCTTAACAGAGTCTGTACAGGACAGCAAAAGGACCTTATTGACAATTTGAAAGTTGCAGAAGGGGCCCCTGTCATGATCATTAGGAACATAGATGTGGAAGATGGCCTTGTCAACGGGACATTTGGCAAGATTGATAGTGTAGAGTATCTGGTGAACCAAGACGGCACTACGGTAGCCAAGCTTTGGCTTATGCTAGACAAGCCTGGTGCTGGGCTGAAATATCGCAGTGGAACACCTGGCGATAACAGAGTGTACATCATGAGGATGGAGGAATACCTGAGCGACCAAAGAGTGATTCGCAGGCAATTTCCCATCAAGTTAGCATATGCTTGCACAGCTCACAAAGTCCAAGGCATGACTGTGCAATCCGCAGTGGTTTCCTTGAAACGGATCTTCCAACCAGGAATGGCCTACGTTGCCCTCAGTAGGACAACGTCGTTACAAGGATTGCACATCATTGACTTTGATGAGAAGAAAATTTACTGTGATCCGGAAATCACAGCCGCCATAGAATCCATGAAAACCGCTTCACTGGACGGTGTCATGCCACTGTTAACATTTCGAGAGAGGACCGACCAAGCGCAAACGCTGACTATTGTCCATCACAACACGCAAAGCTTAAGGGCTCACATTCAAGACATCAGGCAACATCACGAATTGCCACTTGCAGATGTCCTGTGCTTGACAGAAACTCATCTCACTGGCAATACTGTGGATGAGAATCTGCAATTGCATGGCTACACCATGTTCAAACGCAACAGAGACGTGTCGTATGCTAACCTTCCTGACCGTGCAGAACAGAACTGCGGCGGCGTGGCTGTGTATGTGAAGGACCATTTCCAGGCTAGTGAAAGGCAGTATATTTCCAATGTGACAAACCTTGAGTTTGTGGTTGTAAAGATCGAGTCCCCTGTCAAGCTTCTAATAGCTACAGTGTACAGACCACCAGGTTACGGTAAACCGTTCCTGGACAACCTGAAGTCCCTCCTGGACGCCTTAGAAATTATGGACCACCATCCCGTCGTACTCTGTGGAGATTTTAACGAAGATCTACTGAGTGGTTTCGGTGGTCCCGTAAGCAGGTTGCTAGAGTCCCGAGGTTATGCGCAACTCATTAAGGAGCCAACCACAGAAAAGAACACGCTGTTGGATCACATGTACATCTCCAGACCACAACAATGTCGACAGTCTGGAGTGCTACGGACTTACTATAGCTACCACAATCCTGTGTATTGCATATTATCCTCCGAACATGACTAGTGTAGTGCAGGGAAACGTCTTCAGTTGGTTTTAAATGTGTATTATAAATACACTTAACTGTTGTCTCGGTTGCAGGACTCCACCGCGAGTGTCAGCCTGTTGAAAACCTTTGTTACTTACTTATTTATCCCCATTGCGCCGGCTGGCACATAGGGCAGCAACAAAGTTCCTCCACTTGTATTTGTCTTTGGCCATCTAACTCTTGGTATTGCGTTGATGTCCATTCTGAGCACATGGCCAGGTTCACCTGCCATTATTTTAGGCCACAATATGTGCAGGATCTTTCGCAGCCATGATGTGTGGAAGGTGGATAATTTGTGGATGTCATTTTCTATTTTCCATCATTCTTCACAGCCTAGGGTAGTTTGTGGCGGGCCTCGTATTAAGTTCGTTCTGACCTTGTGATGTTAAATGTCATTGCAATACCAATTTTACTTCAGATTATAATTCATATTATGGCCTTGTTTTCTGCAGGTCTACATGTTAGTCACTCTGGATCAAGAGCGTCTGCTAAATGCCAAAATTGTAGTGTAGTCCTATGGAAAACGCTTTGGGTTGGTTTTGAATCTGTATTATACATACAATTAACTGTAAACTGTACATCACCTAAAAAATGGTGGACGCCAGAGATGACACAGGTTAGTAGGATGAACTTCCATGTTCGTCTCCGACAGTGGCAGGCTCTGGTGCCATCAAAAAGATCATATCAAACCAGTTCTTTATGCACTTATTGGTACAAATCCTGATATGACCTGCTCCCCTTCCAACCGACCCATTGCTTTTCTTGAATGTTCTATAGTACAATTTAAGCATTAAGCAGACTCTCTTAATCCAAAGTGATTTACACTAAGCAAAAACAAAGCATGGCATACATCACAAATAGTAGTTATCAAGAACATGTGTAAACTAAGGACGTAACAGTAGAGTATATCATGAAACAATATATGTCAGTTTAATCTTTGCAACACAATGAGCCACTCTAATTGTTTTACCGTAAGTGCAGTGTTTTGTGTGTACCTGTACCATACTACAGTGAGTCTGTGCCTGTGGCATACTTTGACCTTGTGATGTTAAATGTCATAGCAATACAATTTTTTATGGCCTTGTTTTGTTTTTAACACTTGCAGGTCTACATGTTAGTCGTTCTGGATCAAGAGCGTCTGCTAAATGCCAACATTGTAGTGTAGTCCTATGGAAAACGCTTTGGGTTGGTTTTGAATCTGTATTATACATACAATTAACTGTAAACTGTACATCACCTAAAAAATGGTGGACGCCAGAGATGACACAGGTTAGTAGGATGAACTTCCATGTTCGTCTCCGACAGTGGCAGGCTCTGGTGCCATCAAGCAAAGGTCAAATCAAACCAATTCTTTATGCACTTATTGGTACAAATCCTGATATGACCTGCTCCCCTTGCAACCGACCCATTGCTTTTCTTGAATGTTCTATAGTACAATTTAAGCATTAAGCAGACTCTCTTAATCCAAAGTGATTTACACTAAGCAAAAACAAAGCATGACAAACATCACAAATAGTACTCTAATTGTATTACCTTAACTGCAGTGTTTTGAGTGTGTATCTGTACAACACTGCAGGTGGGTGTGTGCCTGTAGCATACTTGAGTCCAATGTATTAATACCTCTACGCTATAGACATTTTTATAAAGACAATTACTTTTATTTTTACTCAAACTGGACTAAAACCATTTAAGTTTCCGTCAACTAATATTACGAAAACACACTAAAACCCTAAAGAGTTTTCGCCCACTAAAACTATCAAAAATAGATATGAGTAAGGTGAGGATATCCGATGTAATAAGGAGTGTCAGTGTTATGGCTTTTTGTGTTTAACACTTTTGCTTTCCAAGTGTAGATGGTAAGTAATGCATTTATATTTATGTGCTGAATCGTTTGCATTTGTTAGAAAAATAACACTTCTTTCTCTATTTTTCAGAAGCTGTTGAGTGATTCTGCAGTGCTGACAGATGTTTGTTTTTTTTGCCTTTAACCTTTTATACTTTTCAGGATTTCTTTATTGTTCATTGCATTCCATTTAGGTTGCAGCTCATGAACCTGTAGTAGTCAATTTGTATAAGCTCCCATAATATTGGCCATCCCTGAATTTAATAACACACACACACACACACACACACACACACACACACACACACACACACACACACACTAACATAAAATGATTATCTCTAACAAATACTTAACACCATTTTGCATTGTATACTGCTTGTTCATGAGCCACTACCTTCTATTTGCATGTTCATGTCATAATGTTTTTACTTACCATTTGTTTTTAGGGCTGTAACACTTTATTGGACTAAAGTAATTTGAGTTTAATCAGAACATGGTTAAAATATTTCTAAACTTTAAATAATGTATTAATAAAATAATGGCTTAACAGAATACAGAATTATTTATTTAAAAAAATCCTATTTGAACATTGGAGACAAATAAACTACCTTTAAATAGGCTTAAGTGCTGAATTATACTAATACATTTTCTCAATATAGTTGCAACCCTATAGTTTTTACCTATCTTTCAGAAAGTTACATTTATTAGCTTGTAGAATATATTTTCCAGAAGCTTGCTTGATCGCCTTTTTAACAAAGGGGTCGGTGGAAGAACTTTTCCCTGTGCACTCCTAAATTGGCTGAAATAGGAGGCAGGTTTTTTGCTTCACTCTGGAAAATGTTTAATTTAGTCAATGTTACAATATAACTTTAGATAATAGTAGTCATATTAACCATTATAACATCAATAACCTAAGATATTGACAATAAAACAAACTGTTTAATGGCATCATACTTACCATTATATATAACTTTAATTTGCCTAATACTATATAAAGTACTGTTTCTTTCATTAAAGTTACAAATAATACATTCTTGTTAATAAACAGCTTAAACTATATCTGCTGTGCTTTGTCTCTACTTATTTCTACTATGTGTTTGAAATGTGAATCTATATGTTTGGTAATTGATTGACTATTCAGCATCATGAAAACACCCTAGAGTGACATTTCACATGCTTGATGACATTTAGAATTGTTTGCCTTCTATAGATTGTTAATGGTATGGTCACATACATAAATGCAAATTATAAAAATTGCATGTGCAAGTTAGCATCTGGCAGTTTCTACATACTGGGGACCCATCCTTAACATTTCTAATATAAATGTCAAGTAACTGAACTATAATGTTGTTTGTCTATGATTCAGGTTACTTATCTGGGCTAAACGTACTGTTCATGTAACTATACATTACCATACAATCCCATGACTCCCATTTACCATAATATATAATGCTTACAATTATAACAACCATATATATATATATATATATACACACACACACAAACACATCATCAATAGTATTTATTTCCGGGACATTTGATCATACAATACACAAAATAATAAGCATTCAATCCAGCCATTGACCAGCTTGAAATGGATAGACAATGGTTCCACTTGTATTATAAGGTGAGACATTCACTAGTACACTCTTTAGTTACAGACAAAACAATGTACATTTCCATGCATTCAATTAAATTCCATTGCTTAAAAAGAAGGATGTAAAGACGCATCTTCATATGGGAAGCAGCAGCCCATTTCCACCATGATGGATTTTCCGCCATTTTTAATTTTGTCCAAAACACACTTTTTGCTTTTCCCACTACACATTTTGTCCAAATGTCACATAAATCGGCACACGTGACCTCTGGACCCATCCCATTAAAAAACCAATTTCGATAGTGCGTGTCGTTCGCCCGTAACCGTCGTCCGAAGTCAGTAGGAGGGGCCTATATCACGAAAAACGCCATAAATCACGAACGGAACGTCCAATCCATCCAGAATTCGAATCGCACGTCCGGGGTGGTTCGTTCGACCGAGTTCCGAAAGCAATTCCATTTTCATCCACAGGGAGCGCCGCAAACGCGATATATGTAACCGTCTGTCGGGAAAACATGAATTTCGGGGGTCACATCCCCTCAGAATTACTTACACGCGACCTGAGACGTGACTCGAAACCGTAGCAGGCCGGCCAGATCAGCGGGAGGGGTATACATGCAAGCCGCCGCGGCAACCACACTCTGCAATTTTTCAAAATTGCGACCTTTCTAGTTATTATTCTCTCCACTACTGGAGTAAGACAAAGTTGTAAGACAAAGTTTGGCGCCCTACAACAACAAGAAGTTTTGACTGTACGCACTTGAGCCATATGTCAAATTGACCGGAAAAATCGGGAATCGAGCGCTTGTACTTTGCGAAGAGAAATGTTGTATATTTTATTTGATATGAATTTATTAGTGAATTAAATTTCCCCATTGACATGAATGGGGAAATGCAAAAAAACACATTCAAGTATTTTTCCCTCTGAGACTGTAAGCACTATAGTTACAAAACTTTCAGGGATATTTCCTAATTATCACTAAAATTAATTAAAAATATATTTTTTTAGGTCGGCCTCATGGTGGCGCTATAACAGCCCACTTTACCTTTTGGCTCATAACTCTTGAACCGTAGGTCGTAAAATCAAAAATAATTTTACCCTGGATTCCTTGGGTCATGACGCATCTCCCCATATAGGCCACGCCCTTTTCCGCCATGATGGATTTTCCGCCATTTTGAATTTTGTCCAAAACACACTTTTTGCTTTCCCCACTACAGATTTTGTCCAAATGTCACAGAAATCGGCACACGTGACCTCTGGACCCACCCGATTAAAAAAACAACTTCAGAATTTCGGTAGTGCGGATCGTTCGGCCGTAACCGTCGTCCGAAGTTAGTAGGAGGGGCCTATATCACGAAAAACGCCATAAATCACGCACGGGATGTCCGATCCATCCAAAATTAGAATCGCACGTCCGGGGTGGTTCGTTCGACCGAGTTCCGAAAGCAATTCCATTTTCATCCACAGGGGGCGCCGCAAACGCGATAAATGTAACCGTCTGTCGGGAAAACATGCATTTCGGGGGTCAAATCCCCTCCGAATTACTTGAGCACGACCTGACGCGTGACTCGAAACCGTAACAGGCCGGCGAAATCAGCGGGAGGGGTATATATGCGAGCCGCCGTGGCAACCACACTCTGCAATTTTTCAAAATTGCGACCTTTCTAGTTATTAGTGTGGTTGCCCTAAAGGGGCAACCAGACTCTTGTATCTCTAACACTTTATTCACGGTTATTATTCTCTCCACTACTGGAGTAAGACAAAGTTTGGCGCCCTACAACAACAAGAAGTTTTGACTGTACGCACTTGAGCCAGATGTCAAATTGACCGGAAAAATCGGGAATCGACCGCTTGTACTTTGCTAAGAGAAATGTTGGATATTTTATTTGATATGAATTTATTAGTGATTTAAATTTCCCCATTGACATGAATGGGGAAATGCAAAAAAACACATTCAAGTATTTTTCCCTCAGACACTGTAAGCACTATAGTTACAAAACTTTCAGGGATATTTCCTAATTATCACTAAAATTAATTAAAAATATTATTTTTTATGTTGGCCTCATGGTGGCGCTATAACATCCCACTTTACCTTTTGGCTCATAACTCTTGAACCGTAGGTCGTAAAATCAAAAATAATTTTACCCTGGATTCCTTGGGTCATGACGCATCTCCCCATATAGGTCACGCCCTTTTCCGCCATGATGGATTTTCCGCCATTTTGAATTTTGTCCAAAACACACTTTTTGCTTTTCCCACTACAGATTTTGTCCAAATGTCACAGAAATCGGCACACGTGACCTCTGGACCCACCCGATTAAAAAAACAACTTCAGAATTTCGGTAGTGCGGATCGTTCGGCCGTAACCGTCGTCCCAAGTTAGTAGGAGGGGCCTATATCACGAAAAACGCCATAAATCACGCACGGGATGTCCGATCCATCCAAAATTGGAATCGCACGTCCGGGGTGGTTCGTTCGACCGAGTTCCGAAAGCAATTCCATTTTCATCCACAGGGGGCGCCGCAAACGCGATAAATGTAACCGTCTGTCGGGAAAACATGAATTTCGGGGGTCAAATCCCCTCCGAATTACTTACACGCGACCTGAGACGTGACTCGAAACCGTAGCAGGCCGGCGATATCAGCGGGAGGGGTATATATGTAAGCCGCCGCGGCAACCACACTCTGCAATTTTTCAAAATTGCGACCTTTCTAGTTCTCTCCACTACTGGAGTAAGACAAAGTTTGGCGCCCTACAACAACAAGAAGTTTTGACTGTACGCACTTGAGCCATATGTCAAATTGACCGGAAAAATCGGGAATCGAGCGCTTGTACTGTGCGAAGAGAAATCTTGTATATTTTATTTGATATGAATTTATTAGTGAATTAAATTTTCCCATTGACATGAATGGGGAAATGCAAAAAAACACATTCAAGTATTTTTCCCTCTGAGACTGTAAGCACTATAGTTACAAAACTTTCAGGGATATTTCCTAATTATCACTAAAATTAATTAAAAATATAATTTTTTAGGTCGGCCTCATGGTGGCGCTATAACATCCCACTTTACCTTTTGGCTCATAACTCTTGAACCGTAGGTCGTAAAATCACAATTATTTTTACCCTGGATTCCTTGGGTCATGACGCATCTCCCCATATAGGCCACGCCCTTTTCCGCCATGATGGATTTTCCGCCATTTTGAATTTTGTCCAAAACACACTTTTAGCTTTTCCCCCTACAGATTTTGTCCAAATGTCACAGAAATCGGCACACGTGACCTCTGGACCCATCCGATTAAAAAACCAACTTCAGAATTTCGGTAGTGCGTGTCGTTCGGCCGTAATCGTCGTCCGAAGTTAGTAGGAGGGGCCTATATCACGAAAAATGGCATCAATCACGAACGGAATGTCCAATCCATCCCAAATTTGAATCGCGTGTCCGGGGTGGTTCGTTCGACCGAGTTCCGAAAGCAATTCCATTTTCATCCACAGGGGGCGCCGCAAACGCCATAAATGTAACCGTCTGTCGCGAAAACAAAAATTTCGGGGGTCAAATCCCCTCCGAATTACTTACACGCGATCTGTGGCGTGACTCGAAACCGTAACAGGCCGGCGAGATCAGCGGGAGGGGTATATACGTAAGCCGCCGCGGCAACCACACTCTGCAATTTTTCAAAATTGCGACCTTTCTAGTTATTATTCACTCCACTACTGGAGTAAGACAAAGTTTGGCGCCCTACAACAACAAGACGTTTTGACTGTACGCACTTGAGCCATATGTCAAATTGACCGGAAAAATCGGGAATCGACCGCTTGTACTGTGCGAAGAGAAATGTTGTATATTTTATTTGATATGAATTTATTAGTGAATTAAATTTCCCCATTGACATGAATGGGGAAATGCAAAAAAACACATTCAAGTATTTTTCCCTCTGAGACTGTAAGCACTATAGTTACAAAACTTTCAGGGATATTTCCTAATTATCACTAAAATTAATTAAAAATATATTTTTTTAGGTCGGCCTCATGGTGGCGCTATAACATCCCACTTTACCTTTTGGCTCATAAGTCTTGAACCGTAGGTCGTAAAATCACAATTATTTTTCCCCTGGATTCCTTGGGTCATGACGCATCTCCCCATATAGGCCACGCCCTTTTCCGCCATGATGGATTTTCCGCCATTTTGAATTTTGTCCAAAACACACTTTTTGCTTTCCCCACTACAGATTTTGTCCAAATGTCACAGACATCGGCACACGTGACCTCTGGACCCATCCGATTAAAAAACCGACTTCAGAATTTCGATAGTGCGTGTCGTTCGGCCGTAACCGTCGTCCGAAGTCAGTAGGAGGGGCCTATATCACGAAAAACGCCATAAATCACGAACGGAATGTCCAATCCATCCGAAATTTGAATCGCGTGTCCGGGGTGGTTCGTTCGACCGAGTTCCGAAAGCAATTCCATTTTCATCCACAGGGGGCGCCGCAAACGCGATATATGTAACCGTCTGTCGGGAAAACATGAATTTCGGGGGTCACATCCCCTCAGAATTACTTACACGCGACCTGAGACGTGACTCGAAACCGTAGCAGGCCGGCGAGATCAGCGGGAGGGGTATACATGTAAGCCGTCGCGGCAACCACACTCTGCAATTTTTCAAAATTGCGACCTTTCTAGTTATTATTATTATTCCAAACTGGAGTAAGACAAAGTTTGGCGCCCTACAACAACAAGAAGTTTTGACTGTACGCACTTGAGCCATATGTCAAATTGACCGGAAAAATCGGGAATCGAGCGCTTGTACTGTGCGAAGAGAAATGTTGTATATTTTATTTGATATGAATTTATTAGTGAATTAAATTTCCCCATTGACATGAATGGGGAAATGCAAAAAAACACATTCAAGTATTTTTCCCTCTGAGACTGTAAGCACTATAGTTACAAAACTTGGAGGAATATTTCCTAATTATCACTAAAATTAATTAAAAATATATTTTTTTAGGTCGGCCTCATGGTGGCGCTATAACATCCCACTTTACCTTTTGGCTCATAACTCTTGAACCGTAGGTCGTAAAATCGAAATTATTTTTACCCTGGATTCCTTGGGTCATGACGCATCTCCCCATATAGCCACGCCCTTTTCCGCCATGATGGATTTTCCGCCATTTTGAATTTTGTCCAAAACACACTTTTAGCTTTTCCCCCTACAGATTTTGTCCAAATGTCACAGAAATCGGCACACGTGACCTCTGGACCCATCCGATTAAAAAACCAACTTCAGAATTTCGATAGTGCGTATCGTTCGGCCGTAATCGTCGTCCGAAGTTAGTAGGAGGGGCCTATATCACGAAAAATGCCATCAATCACGAACGGAATGTCCAATCCATCCCAAATTTGAATCGCATGTCCGGGGTGGTTCGTTCGACCGAGTTCCAAAAGCATCATCCACAGGGGGCGCCGCAAACGCCATAAATGTAACCGTCTGTCGCGAAAACATGAATTTCGGGGGTCAAATCCCCTCCGAATTACTTACACACGATCTGAGGCGTGACTCGAAACTGTAACAGGCTGGCAATATCAGCGGGAGGGGTATATATGTAAGCCACTGCGGCAACCACACTCTGCAATTTTTTTAAATTGCGACCTTTCTAGTTAGTGTGGTTGCCCTAAAGGGGCAACCAGACTCTTGTATCTCTAACACTTTATTCTCTCCACTACTGGAGTAAGACAAAGTTTGGCGCCCTACAACAACAAGAAGTTTTGACTGTACGCACTTGAGCCATATGTCAAATTGACCGGAAAAATCGGGAATCGAGCGCTTGTACTGTGCGAAGAGAAATGTTGTATATTTTATTTGATATGAATTTATTAGTGAATTAAATTTCCCCATTGACATGAATGGGGAAATGCAAAAAAACACATTCAAGTATTTTTCCCTCTGGGACTGTAAGCACTATAGTTACAAAACTTTCAGGGATATTTCCTAATTATCACTAAAATTAATTAAAAATATAATTTTTTAGGTCGGCCTCATGGTGGCGCTATAACAGCCCACTTTACCTTTTGGCTCATAACTCTTGAACCGTAGGTCGTAAAATCAAAAATAATTTTACCCTGGATTCCTTGGGTCATGACGCATCTCCCCATATAGGCCCCGCCCTTTTCCGCCATGATGGATTTTCCGCCATTTTGAATTTTGTCCAAAACACACTTTTTGCTTTCCCCACTACAGATTTTGTCCAAATGTCACAGAAATCGGCACACGTGACCTCTGGACCCACCCGATTAAAAAACCAACTTCAGAATTTCGGTAGTGCGGATCGTTCGGCCGTAACCGTCGTCCGAAGTCAGTAGGAGGGGCCTATATCACGAAAAACGCCATAAATCACGCACGGGATGTCCGATCCATCCAAAATTAGAATCGCACGTCCGGGGTGGTTCGTTCGACCGAGTTCCGAAAGCAATTCCATTTTCATCCACAGGGGGCGCCGCAAACGCGATAAATGTAACCGCCTGTCGGGAAAACATGAATTTCGGGGGTCGAATCCCCTCCGAATTACTTACACGCGACCTGAGACGTGACTCGAAACCGTAGCAGGCCGGCGATATCAGCGGGAGGGGTATATATGTGAGCCGCCGCGGCAACCACACTCTGCAATTTTTCAAAATTGCGACCTTTCTAGTTGGAAATGTCATGATATGTCAGATCATGTCACTGTGCCTAGCAGAGTAATTGCCTAGTACACTATACAAACCTCTTCATTTTTTAAATTAGTGTTTGCAGTACGGCTTAGTGCCAATAGGGGGCAGCCAAGTCTTGCGAAATGACAGCGAGGCAGACCAGCAGACGGCACTTTTCATCTCTACATCTGTTCCCACCATTCCCACACACCAGGCATTGGCAGGCAACGTGAACGCGCATGATATGGGCTGCTGTGCGCTGTTGCTATGATGCAATGGCTACTGCTGCGCCGCGGGGAGTAAAGAGTTGAATGAACGTGAGAGAGACGAAGGACGGCATGCAAGTTTAGCCCTTTGTGATTAACGCCATATGGAAATATACTTTCCCAAGGAGTGTCGGCTAGCGTCTGCCTGCCGTCTGAGCTAGTATAGCCATGTCATGACGCGTACAGGGGGCTTTCTCACACATCTGTATGGCGTTGTAACGAGTGAGCGAGCCTAGTAAGCAGCAGCACCACCCTGTCTCCTGTGCTCTGCTAAAAACCCACCACGGAGGATCTCTGGCGGTTTTGTCATCGGACTTGGCGAGTCTCGACTCCCCGTTCGCTGCACGTTGGAGCACCATGGCCGAGAGAAATTCTACCGGGCTGCTCATGATGATGTTGGACCCCACACCGGCAGTCGCTATGACCCTCCCGGCGGAGGTGCGAGAGAAGCTCGCAGAGCTGGAGCTGGAGCTGTCTGAAGGTAACTTGACAACATGCACTCGCGGCTGTATAGGCTATGACACGGCTGGTGCGCCCAAATCATGTTGTAATTATGTTGACAATCATTTATGCTCTTGTATTTGTCCAACACGGCCGCCCATTAACACGGTTCTGTGGGTCATGTTTAGGAACATAACAGGCACAACACAAAAGCCCTTATCGTCTCAGGGAGACATTCCCACTCCTTAAGTTCTGGCATAGTTTGCTCGTCAGGGTTGACAACAACACTACACTAGTACAACAACACAACGGGCTTGTAAACAAACAAAGTAAACATGGCTGAGATACAGTTGCAGAACTGTTTGCAGTCCTGCAGGCCAGGCAGGCAAGCTGTTTTTTTATTGTCTTGCCCAGAGCTTAATTAGACAAACTCAGGAATTCCTGGTTTAAATAGCCCATGTGACTAGATCATGTACTGTATGTATGTCCCTAGCAGAGCTGAGCTGACACACCCATGTTGACATTCATGTCTCCTATTTATTGTTGGTACAGCGGTACAATCAGGATTGTTCTGCCAGCCCTTTCATTTTCGAAATGATCAAGAAAGGGGATATAGGAGTTGGACATAATATAGTCTACATGTCATTGGAAAGGTGGACACTGTTGCCTACCTAAGCTCAGATAAAGGACTATTACTTGATGGAAGTTTGTCTCTGTTAAAATAGTAGGCTTATGTTGGCACATGAAAGTGGTAATTAAATCACCCATTCCATGAACCGAATATTTTGCATTCTGAGAATTGGGTTCCCAAAGTAGTAGCACAATTTCATATGATTATTTAGTTTCATGATGATATTATCTTATGTACTTTGGCCTCAGACATGACAGATTTTGCTGATCACATAGTGGTAGTGTCTGATCCGTAAGCTATGTTCATGCATTTCATGTGCTATGACTACATAAAATGCAATTCTAGTGCTGTCTACGTAACATGCTACAAGTATAAAATGCTATATAAGTCTACAAAAAGTGCTATCTAAGGGGCTAGGGCAAGTGCTACGGTCAGTCTTGACTTGGTGCTGACCTTGGGAAGGAGGGGGTCGACCTTTGTAGGTCACAGTGCAGGCACCTTTTTGGGACACACAAGAGTAAATAAACACTGTAAAACTAAGCTTATGCTGCTGTTGTTAAATCCTTTAAAACCCAGAGTTGTTGTGATGCATTGTAAACTGATTAAATCACCACATTCGCAGTATTCCCAGTATGGGTGCTGGTACCAAAGGCATAACCTTTCACCAGACGTCCATCATATGTGCTAAATATGCAAACATTACGTTAAAAGTAACTCACCTAAGCTTGCTACAGTATATGCTGTGTTGTAACTAGACTGTGAATGACTGTTTGTGTTTAGGACCATGCCATGGTCAAGGCTCAAAATGTATGCTTGATAAGCACATTCACTGACATTGAGGCTCCTGGCTGACGGATGGGATGTGTTTTCAGAAGTGTCTTCCAAACCAATCTATATCAGTCCAGCTTCCCCTTCCTGCTCGTGCTCGCCCGAGTCGCCCCATGTCACATCCTGTCATGTTGGAGCCCTGATACTAGCAAGTAACGTTCCTGCCTCTCTTGCCTCCTCCTCACTTAGCTTTTTATCCTGTCTACTCTGTGTTTGACTGGTCTCTCGAGACATACTGTTGACTCCGTCAAATTCAAGGAAAAGGGCACTGTTTTTCCTTTCTTTTTTGACCATGGGTTCTCAGATTGGTGTTTGACTGATGCACGCTTGTGCAAGCACTCTCTTTCTCTCTGTGTCTCTCAGTCTTGTTTTCTTCATGGCTCAAATATGACAATGAAATGAAACTGTAGTTTCTTATGTCATTATCACGCCATTGCCTCCCCTCTGTGACCTGTCTTGGTGTATCTCAGTCACTTTATAGTCACTGTGTGTGTGCCATGGAATGTGATGAGTCGATTGGCTGAGCAAATGTGATGTATGATGACAAGAGTGCCCCTCACTTTTTTATTTTTATATTTAGGAAGCAGATGAGAGCCTAAGTACCGCAGGTTCTCTATCCCTCTCAATGAGCCTGTCGGGTGGATTTTAATTTAGCCAGGCCCCTGCTGATGAATCCATCTATATTTGTCTCCACCAGGCCGAAGGCATGGGGAGAGAGTATGTTTTGCACTCTGTCCGTGTGTGTGTGCGTGCATGTGTCCGTCCGCCCTTCCTTCCTTCTGTCCGTCCGTTATCAGCTAATCTCCGGCACCGTTGGCCCGATCCATGCCAAACTTTGTACACACACTCCCTGGACAAATATTCCTCAACGACCTGTTATAGCGCCACCATCAGGCCGATTTAGGCAAAACACATTTCTGTAGATTACTTGTACACATTTTATCCATATATCACACAATTCGGTATACACTATCTCCATAGTCTTGTGATCAACACGGATCTGCACCATTTCCCATCTTCTATCCTGATTGGCTAAGATTGGCTTCCAAAGCTAACATGATTGGTCCGTTTCAAACAAAATGCCACAAATCACAAACGCAGTGTGCAATTTCCGTGAAATTATGCACACCCATTTCCACTAGGCAGAGGATTTATTTTCCCAAATCAGACTCACGGTGGCGCTATAACAGGGCAATTCCTGTTTTTACCTATAACTGCATCGATCTGTATACAACTTATTTATGCGCACACCCTAGAAGCCAATGGAAAAACATTTTTCCCTGCATCCCTCCGCATCTGCCGGTTATAGCGCCACCATGAGCCGATTTCTGGAAAACATTGTTTATGTTAGTCGCACAGATTTCATCCAAATCTCACGCAAATCGGTACACATGATCTCTGTAGTCATGTGATCAAGACGAGTCTGTTGGATTTCTCAGATTCTACACTGATTGGCTAAGATTGCCTTCCAAAGTTTTCAGGAGTGGCCCATTTTGTACAAAATTCTGCACATGTCCTGCTCATGCAGAATTCTATCCTCAGAGATGCTATGAGTGATCTGGATCTGCATTTCCTCAACAAAATGAAGAAAATTGTTGCAAATAAAAAGAAAAAACATGTTTATATTACTCCTAAACATTTTGCCAAACATCCCACACACTCCTATCCTCCTGGTGGAGACCTGTGCCCAGAAGGGCACTTTTTCTAGTTTTACTATGCACAGCTTTGTCACCGGATGTGTGAGTGACCGAGTGTGCATTCACATTGTACTATTTCTGTATTAGATTGATTATTAATTCATAATTAATAATGTCCTTGACCTTTATATACATACACATATACGTGTGTGTGTGTGTGTGTGTGTGTGTGTGTGTGTGTGTGTGTGTGTGTGTGTGTGTGTGTGTGTGTGTGTGTGTGTGTGTGTGTGTGTGTGTGTGTGTGTGTGTGTGTGTGTGTGTGTGTGTGTGTGTGTGTGTGTGTGTGTGCGTGCGTGCTTCAGTTTAGCGGCAGCAGCTGTAAGAACTAGCCGGTATAACGTATTGTTTTACTTTTCAGGTTCAAATGTGAAATAAACAATCTTTAAAGCAAATGGTGCCTTTTATAGGCTGTGCTCTGTCCTAACATAGAAGAACTTCTGCTACACTTTGGTGGTCAGCCAACATTTCCCCGTTTCCAAATGACTGTGGGGTGGAAGCTTAGTTATTGGAATTTGGAAAGGTTCTGTGTTCTTTCTCAGCTGACCTGGATGCAAATGATTGGTCAAGAGATGGGGGCCCAAAGGAGGTCAAGAAGACGGATGATCCCCATTATCTCCTGCTGGGAGGAAAGAGAGAGAGAGAGAGAGATTGGTAGTCTGCTGAGTAATTCATATACTCACTCCATCATTCTCCACAGTCCCTCCCTCCTGGTCTGTTTGCTTACTAAACCCTTTGATTACAAAGTCATTTTTAGTCCGGCACTGGTGTTTGCTGGGAAGCCGCCCATCACAGTTGGTTGGTGCAGTTGTTTTGCCAGCTCCCATTCAGCAAACATTTACAGAGGAACATTGCCGGTTTGGGGTAGTAATTGGTGTTTATTTAGAGGTGTTCTGCCCCATTTGAATTGTTTATGGCTGTTTGTGTTATGGCAGAACAATGGTTGAAGTAGCTGAAGAGGTGTTTGACAGAAGAAAACACAGGCTTGGTTGTTGTTTGTTTCAGGATATACTGAGGACCCTGTACAGTCCTGCTCAAGTTGTACATGAATTGCTATCCAATGGGCAACAGTGCCAATGTGCCATGAGGCGCAAAGCTGTCAAATGGTAGCCTAACCTCAAGCATGCTTGCCATTCTCCAGGAACAAGAGGACCCTGAGGGCTTAACAAACCAATACAGTACAGTACAGTACAGTACAGTACAGTACAGTACAGTACAGTACAGTACAGTACAGTACAGTACAGTACAGTACAGTACAGACCCCTACTACTGTCAGTGTCAGGTTATGTGGCTGAACACCCCAGTCTATTTTCTAACTACTGAATCCCATTCAGAACACATTGCATAGTTTCCAAATGCATGGACCATGGGCACAAATCAGACAGCATTTTCCCCCGAAGCTTGATTTATTTTATTATTATTTTCATTAGACATGAGGACTTCTAACAGCAGCGCTAACTAGCCTATAAAAGTGTCATTATAGAGGCCTATTAGATTAGAATGTTGAATTGCGTCATAGATCTACAGTATACTACTCGGTGTGGTTGGTGGTGGATAGTTTTGGTCGGTAGATCTTTGTGGAGGGTGTGAGTGTTCAGTAAACCCGCAGGCTACTGCCTGCCAGTCACTCACTGGCCCTGAGTGACTCATTCCTCACTGTGGCCATTGTTGCTGTCCACAGACTCATGAGGAAAGAACTTCCAGTTTCGGACTCGTCCAGCTTAATGTGCGCATATCTTATTGTTGTTGTTGTTATTTCTAAAACCACAGATTTAAATAAAAGCCACAAGCAACATGTATTGTGGGTGGATCAAATAATGGCTGCATTCTTTCGCATTCCACCTCGATCAAGAATCTTGTAGCTAGAGAATGAGTAGGGATTTGGACTTGTTGTGAAAGGAGCTTTGTCCATGGGGCGCTGACTGTCTCCGTAATGGGGGATAGAAGTATGTGGAGCCTTGACGCGTGCTCTCTCCCTGGCTGCTCTAGCTGGTGTGAAAGCGACACAACTCAGGCAGTTGAGAGAGGAGCAGGCAACGCTGCCTTGCCTCAGCTGTACTGGAAGATGGTACATCACATTGGGTCATAAATATTTGAAAGGAGTGCCTTAGAGCAGAGTGGTGCCTTGGATTCTTGTGTGTGTGTGTGTGTGTGTGTGTGTGTGTGTGTGTGTGTGTGCGCGCTTTGCAGAGGTGCTCCTTTCCCTTTCAAACCACTCAGCTCAGCTGTATCTTATTGTGGCCTAAAGATGATGTCTTTATTGTTCCCAATGCTCCAGGCTCAGCCTGTTTGTTTTCTTTATGACACTCTTAATATCCTGACTCTGTCTCTAGGAGACATGAATAATTAATGTACTGCAGTGTGGGAATGTAATATACCAGTAGAAATATGTCTTTCTTTTCTCTGACTGTTTATTTAAGTCTGCCTATTTCTAATAATCCTATTTCTGTGGGCATGGCGTTTCTACCAGCTGTATGTTTGGACTCCCTTAGTGCCTCCCTGGTTTAGTGTTCTACTTTTATTTGTTTTTCCTTTGCTGTGCTAGTTGTGTGGCACTCCAATAAGCATTAACTTTGTTTCAGCTTTAATCGGTTCAGATTCCCACAGTCATGCAATTCAAATTGTATTTTCTTTGTGTCTTCCTGGCAAGGAGGACAACTTCAAAGAACTTCATGCGAGGAATTGAGAGTCCGTCTGTCAACAAAAGTTATTTTAATCTATGCATGCATGTCTCAAACGCATCAGCTTTGATGGAGACATGTTACTCTCCCTCATTTGATTTGGGGAACATTGAGTTACTTGTGCTATAGTTCCAGAGGGTTTCATCATGGATAGTGCTTCATTGCCATGGCTGTGCCACTATTACAGGACCTGTGTCTTGACTGCAGTTTAAGTAGGTCCTGGTGCAATCTGATGGCGTTTTTCACTGGATCCAGGTAACGTTTACTTTGACTAACATGATGAGGCACAGCACATTACTCTTGACAGGTTAGTCAGTGAACATTTGTCATAGCTCGGCTGAAAAGGATTTTGTGGTGAGAAACCCACAGACTGAGCGCTGAATTAGATTAGTGTAATGTACATAGGATCATTCATGGGATCAGTTAGCATCTTGGAATATGTACATGTTTCTCAGGGTTGGTGGCTAAGAAGAGGCTGGGTGCATGCTGTATCTTGCAGAGTAATACGTTTGTGTCCAGCTTATGACCTCCTGGCCATATTATCTGTCCATTATGATTCTTACAGACCTTTTCCTACTAGTTTTGTTCCCTAATACAATGCTCTGGATGTTTTCTCTAGCCGTCTGAAGTGATTTATTTTGACCTTTGAAATCACATGGCCACTGCTATATGTGACCAGGAAGCTCACGTCATCCATGTCCAATAGAGACTGGGCTCTTTGCCAAGACAACAGTGGCAATACAGTGCCAGCATCCGGCTAGGCGGCCATCCTGTTCCATCCTGGCCACTGAGTCACCACTGTTCCTCTCCGTTGGAACACAATACTTGCACGGCTATAAGATGGTTACGACAGTGCTCGACTTTGCAGGACCTTCGTAAACCGAAATAAAAGCGTGTTTCTGAATGTCATGCCACTTAACCCATTTAGACCTGGTGCTGTGCAACCTATACGTTGTTTTACCTTTGAAACCGGATGGTGGTCTATGTTGCTATACATGTACCTTTTTGAAGGGAAGACCTCCGCACACTCGACTTACTATTATGACAACAGGTGCGTCGGCGAACAAGCAGCAGACTGCAGACATGTAGAGAGGGAGGGAGACCCGCACACTGTCACTTGGTTCAAGAGTCAAATACAACGTTTCGGTCTTTCGACCTTCCTCAGGTATGATTCAGAATAGGCTGACATGTCACTAAATAGATTTCATAGGTATAGACAACCAATCAGAAATGCATGTACCAGCATAATGTTTTGTTTTAATTTTTGAATAAGAATTTGAAGCTTTTCACTTTTCAGAAACCTTAGGTTAGGTTTTAGACAGCGCTTTTCTAATCACCCTCGGGTCTAAATGGGTAAAATTAAGCACCAGGCCGGGATTCATATTGTGTATTTGTGTCGTGCTTTTTATTGTATTTTTATATATTTCTTCCACACACGTGACATGCCCATGCCTGTGACCCAGTGTGCTGGTGGTGACACTGCATGTGTCCTTGCTGTGAGGGAGATGTGTACTCAGCGGAGACTGTCTGAGAGCCGGGCAGCACTGCGGGGCAGGCGCCGCTGCCAGGGCGACACGCTGCTGATCAGACACAATTCTCAAGGACACATTGTGGAATGAACTCTGCAGAGTGCTGTCAAGACTTCTGTTCTGCTCACCCTCCATCATCATCAGCGTCTCTCTGTCCCTGCCTCTGTGTTTAGGTTCACATGTAGGGGACGGCATGGATTCAAGTTCTCATTTGCCATGATTCCATAGAAGCCAGCTTGTCTTCTATGGAAGCATGTTGGGAAGCAAAAATAGATTATCTACAAGCTCTCAATGCACTTGTAGATCGGCTATTTTCGGTTATTTATTATTTTAAGGTTGGAGCATTCGAAGTGGTCAAACTCATGTTCAGAAGTGTCTTCCATAAAATTGTAATAGTCTCGGATATTTCATATCCTCAGTCTGTGATTTCTTCACCTGGTTGGCAGTACAGTATGTTGAACAGCAGGAGCAATATTACTAAAACATCACAATGTTACATCTTGTGTTAATTGTTTAGGAAATGGAGCTAGTGTGAGGCTTCACAAATTGCACATTAGGACTTACATATTCAGTCGTGAGATTGGATTTAGCTTTCATCCATCGGGATGGCGTGGAAGTTGGTGAGCTGGATGCCAGTCAAGCAACTCCCCCAACCCCCAAGTCGTATAGCCTTCAGCTGACTATACGGCGTCTCTGTGGTCCGCTCATAGAAGTGTGGCTGAGAGGACTGTTTGAATTGGTGCATAATAAGACGATTTTATAATGTAAGGTGCAATGGATGTACTTTAATTTGTACTGTTTTATTGTAACCTCGGCTACATTGAAAATAAGGGCTTGCCCTCAATTGTACATAAGTAAAGGTGGTGATGATGATGATGTGTTCACAACATTCACGCTGCATTGTTTTCATCTTGCAGAGTGAACTGCTTGCACAGGAGGATTGAGGGTGGTGCAGAGTCAAACTAGAGAGAGTTGTTCGAGTGTGCCTGAGCCTTCCTGCTCAAAAGAAAAGAGCTTTGAGCCCACGGTGAAAATCTGTTGATGCCCCAACAAATTCCACAGGAACCAAGAAAGTTTCTGCAATTCACAAAACGTGCATTGCCTAAAAGCCATGCTGCATTAAAGAGGCTGTCCTGTGAGCTTGTCCCCAGACTCCCCACCAGATATGGCTTACTCTACCCCAGTGATGCTAATAAGGTGCATTTTGCATCCCAAAACACACATTATTGATAATGGACCCATCCATGGACCTTTCTGAGGGTCCCATGTACTGTAATTTGGTGCTATTTAATTTACTTTATGTTTGCATATACTTTGCACTGTTCTTTGCATAACTCTTTGCATTGCAATTGTCAGATTTAGAATTGTGATCCGTAACTGAATACACTTCAACAGTCCAGAGACCCGCCCCCCATGCGGGCCTGGGGAAGGTTGGGCGATCCTCTCCCGGGAACGGTACGCACCCGGGACTAGTGTGAATCGTCCCTTAGTAAAAGACCACCCCTGGGTCCCCGGGACCCATTACATTGAAAACCTATTTACATCACTGCTACCCAATTACAAATAAACTAGAGGCACTCTGATATTTGTGGTGTTACAATCTGTATTTCCTATATTTCTTGCCCACCCTCATGGGAAGGGAATTTTCACAGTTGTCATGTTGCTACTACAGGTGTTTTCCGAAGTAGCCTGTTTAATGTTAATGGGCCCAATTTCTTACTTAGAAATTGGTAAAACTAGCAGAATAATAAGTGGAAGTGTAGACAATGTTGAATGGAGTGTTTCGTGAAGAGGTGAACTGATCCTCACAGACAAGTTATTCTCTTTTGTTTGTTCAGTTGATCGAGTTCGAGACTATAGGCGTGTGTGTGTGTGTGTGTGTGTGTGTGTGTGTGTGTGTGTGTGTGTGTGTGTGTGTGTGTGTGTGTGTGACACTGTGTGTGTGTGTGTGTGTGTGTGTGACACTGTGTGTGTGTGTGTGTGTGTGTGTGTGTGTGTGTGTGTGTGTGTGTGTGTGTGTGTGCGTGCATGCATGCATGCGTGTTGGTTTCTGTGTATTGTAGGCCTCTTTAGGTGTGCTGTGCAGATCAAAGCCATGCAGGGGCCTTTAGCAGCAGCAGGTTGCATTGTAAGTCTTCCTGGTAGAAAGCAAACAGACAGAAAATGCCTGGAATGCGCCATGAACTATCAACTTAACCGAGAGCAGAGAGCCTTCAGAAGCCCCCTCTGTTGCTCGAGGGCACAACAAACACAACAAACAGCCATAGACGGATAGCCATCCCTAGGACAGCACAAGGCCAAGTTGTTCCCAGTTCCCCCCGAACCCCTAATTCTTCTATTCTTCTATCTAGGTCAGTGTGTCCCAACAGTGGGTCGGGAACGGGCACAAAAAAAATATCCCTTTATTATTTTGTTTCCTAATTTTATTTTTAAATAATGATTTCAAAACATTTTCAAAAAATGCACAATTGTTCATAAGTTAAAAGCATATTATTATTATTTCATGAGAAATGTAAATCTAATAATTTGAGATAAAAAATACTTTTAAGAAGTAGTGAATATAGACAATCTACAAGCTCATAACACGTAGCACCACAATGTGTTGTGAGCTTGTAGATGGCTTTGGGTCCCAGGGAGACATCACATTTCTCTTTTGGGATTTGAACTACAAGGAACCAGTGCTCTAGGTGTCCCAAAACAGCACGTGAGGGGATGAGTTCGGAACAGAAGTTGTGTAGCTGTGTTTTTTGTTTAGCTTTTTTAGGTATTAAACTTAACTTGGCAGAGCAAGCCCACATAAACCTGAAAAAAGGTTTTTCAGCCTTGTGTTCCAAGCAGACAGTTTAAGGTGAGCCCCACACTGCTTTTTCACCCTCCGGAGACCGTTCCCAGAATGTGTTTCTTGACTTGTAGCCTACCTGTATATCCAGCAACAAGGAGACAGCGATTATTATTTATTATTAAGAGTAGAGCTACTAGGGCATGTCAGAACTGCACCCAAGGCACCCAAGGCAACTCTCACAAACTGCAGTTTATTTTACATTTGCAATCAGCTATACTGAACTAAACTTGTGCCGGAGATACATTGTTTAGAATTAATTCTAAGCGAAATCTCTGACACAATCTGTATATATTAAATTGTTCAAAACAGTAGGTTCCCAATGCATTGTGGGACAATTAGAAGTCAGTAAGTCTGGACCTAACTGACACCACCATCTGTTCTTAACCACACATGTTCGTTCTGTGTGTGGGTGCGTGGGTGCGTGTGTGTGCGTGCGTGTGTGTGTGTGTGTGTGTGTGTGTGTGTGTGTGTGTGTGTGTGTCACATTGTAACTGTGTGTAGATTGAACTGAGCTCTGGGTCTCACACCGGCACACCCTCTTGTGTATTAGCACGCCAGCATTAGCCAGTATTAGCACGCCAGTGATGCGGTCTGGAATGAGGCAGAGCCGAGTTCTGCAAGCATCACTGAAGTGCCAATAATCACAATATAGTTTATTTAGTTACACGTTTATTTGGAGGGGGACAGCAGCATGCATACAATGCCATGTAAATACACCGGATTTAGCAAGAATGCTAGTTACCATCCATATAGCCCTCCCAAAGCACACCCTTGAGTGTAATATTGTGATTAAACAGTTAGTCACCATCAAAATAAAATATATAAAAAAATATTTTAATTGCGGGACATTTTTCTCAAAATAAGAAACTTTCTGCGATTGTGTTTATCTCTGTATCCTAGACTAGAAATACATAGGGTCCATGTAGCCACGCTAGACAACTTTTGTCAGACTGGACACAGAGAAACAAAACTTAACTGTTAGCTCTATCTCATTGTACTTAAGATATTCGCTAGAAATTCAATGGCCGGGACCCCCGGCGACCCCCACACAGTAACTCTTGTCATTTTCTACGGTTTCGGACCCCCCTCCCCCCCCCCCCACATGGTACAGTTGCACCGCTCACTTCACTGATTTTATGTTTTGATTAGGTGTGCTGTCATGTACGTTTGAAGCATGGGTAGAGCTGCCTTTTAGGTTGTATCCTACTTTTCTTTTTTTCTCTTTTTTATCCCACGATTTTGTAACTCCATTTTTTCACCCAGTGTCAATTATCTAATTATCTAATCGTGTGGAAGGAACACGTTATTCCAACCAGTTCCTTTCCCCTCCATCAGGCAGGCCAGGAATACCAGACGACTTCCATGTAGTCCATGTTTTGTAACGGCATCATCATGCTATTATGCCCATGGATATACAGAGTGAACTTAACAATGATAAATGAATATGATAATACCTTTTATATAATCACCAACATGAATTATGTTTGTTATTTACAGCTAGGTAGAGTAGTGGGGCGAGATGGAAAAGGGGCGTGTTTACTGCATGTTTTTGTGAGGGTACCACATGGGGAGAACATGCAAATTCCACACAGAAATAGTGTATACCGTACTCTGTTTCTTAAGCATTTTCAAATCTGGCAGTGTATGGTCAAGGAACAGTTGCAAGGAAATAGTTCCATTCCATCTGGCCTCATAGCTGCCTTACTACTGTATGCTTATTGCATTCATTGTATTCCTGTACGTTCTTTAACTGGCAACTGAAACCATGCCTCATGTCAGACTTGTCCTGTGTTCTCCATTCTTGAGAAGTGATGTATCAGTGCAACCATCCATGCTTAAACTTTGTAATGAACATGACATGGTCCCTGCCGGGCCTGCCGGCACTGTCTCTTGCAACACAGACGATTATTGAGGAGTTGGGCTACCCACAGCCCAGAAAAGAAAATCTCCCCTGTAATTGACTCATTAGTGTCCAGTGTTTGCCTGTCGAAGCGGTGCTTGTAACACGTACTTTGGGGTGTTCTATTAGTCTTTGTATCTGTCGAGGATCATGACTCATGAGTATCTTTACAAAGCAGTGGTGGAAAGTAACTAGTAAGTACATTTACTCAAATGTAGTGAACTTTGTGTCCCTTGTACATTCTGCTATAGACTGTGTGGACTGAGCCCCAGCACACTGACTGACATTGGCACGTCTTGCCTTCTTGTGTTTTACATTTCCCTTTTAAGCATACAGTTGACCCAAGTGTTGGGGAATTCATGTGCATTTGACCTGCTCAAGACCTCACACACCCTACAATGACATTCGCGACTCATTGAATGCATTGCTGGAAAATGTAGTCCAGTTGCTTTCACTTCAATTTCTTTTTTTACAATGTGGTTAACACACCCAAGAGATTCTGAATAACTATCCCACTGGATGATATGTGTGGAATCCCAAGCACTTGGGGAGAAACAATGGCACAAATACAGCTAAGGGCAGACCTATAATCTAATAAACACACACACACACACACACACACACACACACACACACACACACACACACACACACACACACACACACACACACATATTCACACTCACGCATGCAGACACACTCACAGAGAGTTCACCTAGCACTGTTCTTACTCACAGCATTCCTGACACGGAGGTCACAAGTCTCTCCAGTTTGTGGTCAATGAAAACGGCCGTGGTCGCATGACGCACACATTCGTTCCACCACCATGTTGACAGCTGGCACTCAGTTGTTGAATTCAAGAACTATTGCCATTCCTTGCATCTTTTCTCAGCTATCGTATTGACCCTGCTGTCTAAACGCATCAGAAACAAAGCCCACGCTACACAATGCTGCATCATCTCCTGTTGGACTCGTCTCGACTATAAAGACTTGTTTTTTTGTACTTGATGATTGTGTGTGTGTGTGTGTGTGTGTGTGTGTGTGTGTGTGTGTGTGTGTGTGTGTGTGTGTGTGTGTGTGTGTGTGTGTGTGTGTGTGTGTGTGTGTGTGTGTGTGTGTGTGTGCGCGTGTGTGTGTGCGTGCGGCGACCCCAGCTAATATCTAACACCTTTCCGTCATTATGAGTGAGAGTGAGAGTCATTATGAGTGAGTGAAACGGCAACCAGCTGCTCTGCCAATTGAGATCATTGTGTCACTGTCATTATGTTCCTGATGACGAACACACACACACACACACACACACGCTGGAGTGCAAACTTTCTCCTGAGGCTTCCTTGCCACAATTCTAAGCTTAATTGGTAATTGTGCGTTGTGAATTGTTGTGGGTGAGCCATGTGACCAGTGTAAATCAGAGGCCTTCTCTCTTGCCCATGACGGATACCCTACTTCCTCATACCTCATTCATTCTGTAATTTCAATTTGACGAGGTAAAGTGAATTAACCTCTACTGTTTTCATGGCCATGTTTGGCCTATGCTTGGCTGTCAGCATATGATGCAAGCTTAAATGCTCTGTTGGCCTGGTTACGTGATTAAAAGCTAGTAATGTAATATCTGGGCTGTAGTAGTGTGGCTTGGCTTTCACATGCAGCCTGGGAGGAGAGTTGGTTTTCTGTGCGAGCACTGCTGATAAAGCTGCCGAAACTTTTATTTTAATCCTGCAATGGAACTACTTTCCTTGTCTGCCTCCAAGCTGCCATCTCTATCATCTGACTTTGTCATTTGTAGAAAACTAGAATTTCGTGCGCGCTACGCGCGCACTCATCCCAGAGCGACTTCGCCACGCACTATGGGAAGAAATAAATGGCGGGAGTTGACTCCACATGTAGTAACGAATGGGTTATTGGAAATGTACCATTGTTTTGTCCTGAATATTTCCACAGCCTAAGTACTAAAGGATTGTGACTGTGGGACAGACATACAGTCTGACATACAATAGGCTACACGTGTGCACAGTGAATAAACAATGACCTATATGCCCAGAGTTCTTAAATTAACATAGTTGGATTTTAACAGAAAGACTGATAGATATTTCTCTCCATATACATATCAAAGACAATGCCATAAATCAGTCAAAGTAAGTGACAGACTCAACAGTAGCACACAGCATGCAAGGCAGCGATGCATGCATGCAAACATGTTTGTCCAGCTGAGATTTAGTGTCTCCATCTCTCTGTGGAAGAGGTTGCACATGACCTGTACGGCCACACTGAGGTGCTCCAACACAAACACAGACACAAAACAACACCACGCTGTTTGTCCAGTTGACCCAAATCAACACCAATACCTAGCCTGTTTGTCCAAAACACACTATCTGCTCGCCACGTTTCTACTTCGCCACAACCTAATGTTAGTAACAAATGTAGGGGAGAGCCGCCAAGGTTGTAACGCTTCACGGTTGTAACATGGACGTTATCTCTTGATTGGTCAACGCCACCATGACGCCATCGCGTCAGTATGTGTAGAGCAACGTACTCTACGTGCCCAGGAAGTTTGAAGTGTTTACCTTCAAAATGTGTATAATTTTACACCTGGAGTATATGTGTGCTACAATTTTTGTCTTTGGTGTTGGTGAATAAAAATCCACATGGATGTGTTCATGCTTATGTTCTTCATGAGTTTGCATCGTGTTTAGACGGAATTCACGTTCATTCTGGTCTGTAAGCAACTGCAAAGAAAACTTGCAAAAGCGGGTCATTTGTAACATGGTCCGCTTCCATTCAATGCCATTATATGTAGGCCTAATATTGACATATTTGACATATTGGCCAATATTATATGTTCTAAATTTGTATTGTATTGTGTAGTGTATTCTAAAAGTAGTTTAGGGTTGTGTAACATTGTACAACTCAATCAATCAAACGTTTGTTTAATCAATGTATTGCCCCATTGAAAAAAAAGAAAAGGCCAAATTGGTACACCCGATACTATTTAATATTTGCCTTATGTTTGATACATTTTCTTATCACATCCATGGTATGAAAACGATGCTAAGGAGTTGCTTCAATGAAATATAATTGCTTTAAGCTGAAAAGGGGTTATTAGTTATTATGTGTAGTGTAGTGTAGTCAACATGTTAAGGCTCATACACACTGCCCGGTATTTGCTGCGATTATGCTTTCGGGGAGCATTGTTGGCGCTGTCCGACAAAAAACCCTGATCTGACGTTAAGTGGTGCCCAAATGGTAGATCACGATCTACAAAGGCTTTGCAGGTAGACCACATGACATGGCAGTAAAAATATATATAATTTTAATATAAAAAACGATTTTTGCATCTTCCGCTTTAGATGACCTGAGATGACTTGAGTGATTGACATCAAAAAGGGCCTGTCAGCTCAAACACACAATGCAATACTTGTTGTTGCTTACAATCATCAGTAGCAAAGTCAAATACCAACAAAAATAAAAGCCTACGATTTGCATTTTTCCCCCTCTATTTCCCATGCATGTGCGTTTATATGAAAGGCCCCTCAATTACATTTTGTCACTATTTGCAGCAATGGGATGATAGTTTTATTTGGTGGGTATGTTGTGCTGGTGGTTTTGAAAGTAGCTCTCAAGTCCATAAAACAAACTAACATAGGCTACTTCTCTATAAGCAGAATCATGAATAGGCCTATTTAATTTATACAAAAGGAGAAGAGAGAGAGAGAGCAATGTGTTTGTGTCGCAAACTTTGTCTAATATTGTTTTAGAGCAGTGGTTCTCAAACATTGTCATGGCAAGAGCAAAGGACCCCCAATGTTTTTGTCAATCTACAAAAATAATCCCAAAATCGCTGATAAATTAAATTACATTACTTACTAATCGCTTATTTGGCAACACTGGCCAGCTTTGTGTTGCAGCTCCGTGGCTGGGAGTTGGGAACTTTCTGTTACAGTTAAATGAATATAAAAGTACCACACAACTGAAAAGTTTCGCGACTGTGTCCGCAAGTTAGAGACGTGTGTGGCTATAATGACGCACAGCTGTGATGTAATCGCGCGTCTCTAAATTCTAAGCGTGTGTGTGTGTGTGTGTGTGTGTGTGTGTGTATATATATACATTCCGTCGGTAATTCCCTGTAGGCTTCACATGAATAATGTTGTGTGCGCGCGTGCGGAGAAATAGTTATTTAATGAATTGCATGTTGGTGTGTGTGTGTGTGGGGGGGGGGCAGTTGGCTGTGTGGCGAAAATAGGCAAAGTGATCGGTGTAAGGGTGATATGGCGTGTGTGTGTGTGTGTGTGTGTGTGTGTGTATATATATACATTCCGTTGGTAATTCCCTGTAGGCTTCACGTGAATAATGTTGTGTGCGCGCGTGCGGAGAAATAGTTATTTAATGAATCGCATGTTGGTGTGTGTGTGTGTGTGTTGGCTGTGTGGGGGGCAGTTGGCTGTGTGGCAAAAATAGGCAAAGTGATCGGTGTAAGGGTGATATTTAGGCTCAATCCGATTAATGAGAAAGAACAATGTTGATGTAACTAAGGGAATCGTCGAGTCATTTATTGTGTAAATAAAGAGATTTAGATGGAATAAGCGAAATAGCGATCGTATAATCTCTCCTGTTCCTTCTGTCTCTCATCAATGTCATGCGCGAGATCAGATTCTGTGCTGCGCGAGATGAGTTTCTCTGTGGGGGCGGGCCTGGGAAGAGAGGGAAGCCTGGCTCCAGGTTGCCAGGTTTGCGAATTGTAAGCGAGTTGCAGTGTATGTAAGTAGCGTGGTTAAATTCCTTGTTTCTCGGCGTGTTGTGGCAACAGCTAAATACGACATTGAGGGGTAGAAACCATCCCGGGCGCGTGGTTCATGTAACATGTGTGTCACTGTGAAAGACTGGCCCCATGAAGTGAACGTAGTTGGCGTAGTAGTCGCCAACATGACGATTTTGGTAGACGGCAACATGACGATTGTGACGTAGGCTGTTGACGTTGAGCAATAACAGCGTGTTTCATAAAAGTAATATTTGCCGAGTAAATAAGACACTTGAACGGCTAAAAAATAGGCTATGTCAGTTCGGGGAGCGTGCCGAATTTATTTTGCATATAGAGATGTGTGGTAAAAGTGTGGTTCGGTCGGAGATAGAGCACAAAGAATGAGTATGGGTACCACTTCTCACTTGTATAAATAGACTAGAATTTCGCCCCCCTTCGGGGGGCTCAATCCTAGTGTCGTTGCAGCGCAATATGGGAAGAAGGAAATTGCGGGAATTGACAGACTCCACTTCATGTTTCAGCTGTGGTTTTAAACTCAGTAGTGTGCCCTGCACACAGCGCACACTCGCAATTGCAGCTGGAGGGCGACGCGACACACACACACACACACACACACACACACACACAGAGCGATGTGTGGATAAATCACTGAGATTTGGGAAATGTGTTCAGAAGTACAACGATTAAGCACGCACAGGCAAATGTCAGAAGCATCTGTTTCGGTTTCCAAACAGGAAGTTGTAAATGTGCTTATTAGACGGAGGCAGCGTGATGCTGGCATCTATTGTGATGCCAGCATCACCACATTTCACATAGAAATATAAGCACCCATTTACTCGCTTAGCGGAGACTGTGGGGTGGTAGAGGACATCTCCCCGGACGCGTGGGTATGTCCAGATAGTTGCCTCGCGGAGGCCTCTTTGTCCAGTGTCCATTCTGGGTCTGGAAACGGCACTTTTTTGAGTGTTGACCCCAATAGAAGGTCTGCTGCTCTGAATTTTACACCTCTCCCGCTTAGCGGAGACTGTGGGGTGGTAGAGGACATCTCCCCGGACGCGTGGGTATGTCCAGATAGTTGCCTCGCGGAGCCGTCTTTTGTCCAGTGTCCAGTCTGGGTCCGGAAACGGTAATTTATTTTGCATTGACCCCAGTAGAAGCTCTGCTGCTCTGAATTTTACACCTCTCTCGCTTAGCGGAGACTGTGGGGTGGTAGAGGACATCTCCCCGGACGCGTGGGTATGTCCAGATAGTTGCCTCGCGGAGGCCTCTTTGTCCAGTGTCCATTCTGGGTCTGGAAACGGCACTTTTTTTAGTGTTGACCCCAATAGAAGGTCTGCTGCTCTGAATTTTACACCTCTCCCGCTTAGCGGAGACTGTGGGGTGGTAGAGGACATCTCCCCGGACGCGTGGGTATGTCCAGATAGTTGCCTCGCGGAGGCCTCTTTGTCCAGTGTCCATTCTGGGTCCGGAAACGGTACATTTTTTTGCATTGACCCCAGTAGAAGCTCTGCTGCTGTGAATTTTACACCTCTCCCGCTTAGCGGAGACTGTGGGGTGGTAGAGGACATCTTCCCAAACGCGTGGGTATGTCCAGATAGTTGCCTGGCGGAGCCGTCTTTTGTCCAGTGTCCACTTTATAAAGTCCATGCACTCCAGTGAATAGCATTTATCCATTTAGATAACTTTTTTATGTTATTTAATTACTTATTTTTACACAGAAACATAATGTGTGTCTTTACAATAACTGTAATGTAATAATAATACTAATAATGTAATGTAAAAATTATTTAATTAACGAATTAAATAATCTTATTTTATTCTGAAAGCAACCGGATGTCTTAAATCTGCTAGCTGTCAGACCGGAAGTTCTAAATTTGCTCATAAGACGGAGCCTTAGACGGAGCCAACTCGCAGGCAGTGCGAGAGGCTGGTTACAGGATTCTATAGGTCAGCCGTTTTGGTGTGACACACACGGCTTCCACATTTAGCTTCATACTGGGTGAAAGTGTCCTTCCAAAAATTATTATTTCGCTCGAAATTCTTATTCACAATGACATCGAGTTGAGGTGTTTGTGTTTTAGGGTAATTGTTGCATAAGCGCTATTTCGCACTATTTCTCCCTCCCCTCCCCTGTGTCTGAAGCAGCTAGCATGGAAGCTATATGGATTATGGAAGCTTTCCCTCCGATTGCACACAACCATGCCGTTATCCACGCGTCCATCCGATTGCTTTTAATGTAAATGTCCCATCCACTGAGCAATAGCGATATAAGCGCCTTATTCATTCATTCGATTCATTTGGGTGTGGGGCTGTGCAGTGCTGTGGGCAGCCTTTCTGACGGAGGCTCGGAGCTGCTGCTGCTGACGCTGTTCGAGTCGCATGGAGCAGTATAGAGTAGGCGTGGCGCAGCATTAGAAGGGCGCAGCAAATGCACGACATTGAGGGGTAGAAACCATCCCGGTCGCGTGGTTCATCTAACGCGTGTGTCACTGTGAAGGACTGGCCCCAATAAGTGAACGTAGTTGGCGTAGTAGACGCCAACATGACGATTCTGACGTAGGCTGGTGATGTTGAGCAACAATGGCGTGGTTGACAAAAGTAATATTTATTCAGTAATTAAGACATTTCTTTCAATGAAATGTAGCCTATATGTATTCTGGGAGTGTGCCGAATTTATTTTGCATATAGAGATGTGTGGTGAAAGTGTGGTTGGGTCGGAGAAAGCTGTTGGATAAACGGCCATGTGCTTATGTACCCCTGTCTATTAGGGTAGCAGGAGTATTATGATTATTATTATTAGTATTGTTATTGTGATTATTACATGGATTATTGTTGTGATGTGAGCTTGTGGCTGACTCACTATCTAGAAAATAAAAACATGGCACTTCATTTAAAATAGGTTACAGACCCCTGTTATATGCGCTTGTTTTGGGATTATTTTTAAAGACCTATTTACTTGTTTCTATGAGACATGGCAACGCCAACAGCGCAGCGAAAGGCATCCACGTCTTTCTCTTGTGAAATGCTGAGATTAGAAACGACCATAATTATTTCATTTCTCAACCTTAAAAAAAAAATAAAGACATCTCCATAATCCTTGGGAAGTGTGTGTAGCAAAAGTAGTCGGCATTGTCATGGTTGAAAGTATTCATGCAACACTGACGCTGTAAGCTGTGTGATGCTAACGCGCTAACACCGTTAGCATGGTCTGTGTTGGTCAAAGGAAAAAGGATAGATATGAAACTACTGGCCAAAGTGTCATACAAAACACAACACCTAAAATCGGAATGTGATGGTGACCTATTGAGCACAAACAGACAATCATGATTTGCTTGCTGGACCTATAATTAATTTATGTGCATTACATTTCCACCTCGCACATATAAATCAAAAGCAAGATGGATGCTAACGCGCTAACACCGTTAGCATGTTCTGTGTTGGTCGGAAAAAGGATAGATATGAAACTACTGGCCCAAATAAATGTCATAGAAAACACAACACCTAAAATCGGAATGTGATGGTGACCTATTGAGCACAAACAGACAATCATGATTTGCTTGCTGGACCTATAATTAATTTATGTGCATTACATTTCAACCTCGCACATATAAATCAAGCCACAGTGCAGTCAGAGAGTAGTTGTAGTTCACAGGTCACACACAGGAGCAGTGAAAGGGGGAGGGGACTTGGGATGGCAGTGTAGAGTAGGCACGACATTGAGGGGTAGAAACCATCCCGGTCGCGTGGTTCATCTAACGCGTGTGTCACTGTGAAGGACTGGCCCCATTAAGTGAACGTAGTTGGCGTAGTAGACGCCAACATGACGATTCTGACGTAGGCTGTTGAGGTTGAGCAAGAATAGCGTGTTTCAGAAAAGTAATATTTAAACAGTAAAGAAGACATTTTTGGCGAATGCAATGTAGTCTATGTCTTTTGTGGGAGTGTGCAGGTTTTATTTTGCATAGAGAGATGTGTGGTGGAAGTGTGGCTTGGTCGGAGATAGAGCACGAATGAACGGCCAGGTGCTCATGTACCCCTGTCTATTAGGGTAGCAGGATGCTATATGATGCTAGCCTAGGATGAAGTTCACCTGTTGAAATTAAACAAGGAAAAATCACAATACACTCACGCAGGACACGGCCACACTGAAAAGCTTACGTTTTGTAAATACATTGTCTTGGCTGGACGCTTATTTTACGAGGGTAAAGTGTCCTTTACCACCATGTTGTGCCACTCCCCGCAGCAGCACTGTGATTTAGTCTGGGGCCTCTGAGGTCACAGTCAGTTCCTCCAAGTCAAACACATAAAGAGAAAACTTTATTAATGTATATGGCAGTGTTTACAAGGTCAGCTATGGAAGAAGGAGAAGGTAGGAGAGGAATAGTGGGAGGCAGTACAAGGGAGGGAACGGGATCAGGGATGTATTTGGATCTACTTCGGGTCGAGTGTTGCACAGAAACCAGCTGGGCTGTATCAGACCTCGGTCAAATAGCATTCGCAAGTAAGTCATAGGGTTTGTTATAGCCTGCTTTGCATGAAGTGCCATAATGGTGTGTCTGACTCCTACCGCACAGGAGAGTAAGGAGAGGACACAGTATTATGGCAGTATTTAAGAAGTAATTAAACTGTTTTTATGTGAATGACAAGCCCCTGGTACCGTAAATCTCTCCCATTTGGTACATCCGAAAAGTTGAAACAGAAATTACGGGTTAGATGGAAAATTAAAAGGCATGCCTGGCTTGCCTGCAAAGGGCCATTTACTGAGGGGGTGGTGGGGGTGATCTTAGTGTGTCCAAGAAGTATTGTAGCTAGCTACATAACATTTATTAGGAAGAAATGCCACACATTCATGGCTGAAAATCCATGAATGTGATTTGGCATTTTAACGTTTCTGTAAAGGGAGATTTGCAGTGCTGCACATTTTACTAATTGTATTGATTAGGCAATGTAACTACATGATATCTTTATTATAATAATTTGAGACTATATACATGTATATGGTCTGGGATTGTGGATATTGTAATATCGTGATATTATGGACTCAACTTGTTTTAAAGGCTGCTGCAACAGTAAAGTGAACATACTGTACCTGCCTCTTCCAGCTTTTCTATTATTTGCCTTTATGCACTTAATAATGATTATTTATCAAAGATCGCATTGTTGCCTTGCAATGAAAAGTTCTTTCAAGTTCTTTCAGCAGAGACTGACAAAATGACAGTGCTGCTTGTTTTGTCTGTTGCTGTGTGAACAGCACATTCACAGAGGTGTGATGTCTTAAGCCCCCGAGTTATACTTGGTCTATCATATGACAACGCCACGCGTCACCGTTTGCATAACGGAATGTGATGATTTGATTGGCTGATGTATGATGAGCGTCTTTCACTTCACACGAGTGTGATGTTTTTCTTTCCTTCTGGAGACGCATTGCAAGGTGGCACCTCTCTGACTCTCTGACCATAGCCTCTTTGCCCCGTGAAGATGAACTGTCCACGGGGCACATGGACGGGTCGTCGTCCCGAAGGGCCCCTGAACTTTGACCTCCTGTACTGACGCTCCACCATAGCATTATCCCCTACAGGCCGCAACAGAAGACGAATGATGATGAGCCTGCATAGGGCTTCTGTTGTGTTCTCATCGATCTGCAAATTTGGGGGTGAGGGGCAAAGAAAAGGGCTACTGCAGAGAGCAGTACTGGGGCTTCTGTCTGCCTAGAGACGATCATCTGTGGCCCCTGACTCCTCTCCACTTTGTATTCCTGGCCATCGGCACCCTCGACACATGCATTCACACAACAAACAGACTTTCGCACGCACGCACGCACATGCACGCACATGCACACACAATCACACATGCACACACACACACACACACACTCACAGACCCCATACCCCACCCCTTTTCCCTTGTGTAAAAAGCTTGTTTATTGAGTTAGACTTCGGGTTTGGCCCCTGGCTTACACGTGCGAGTGGGGATAAGTGCAAAAGCAGACCCAGTGTTGGCTGTCCTCCTCTCCCTCGCTATGGAGCTGACCATTTATTATTTCTCCCAGTCCTCTTTCTGTAAGAGGCGGAGATGGAGGCAGTGTGGGCCCTGCAGCACAGATCGCCACGCACGCTCACTGAAAAAATGCTATTACAAGCTTCGGCCTGGACCAGCTTTTGTTTTTGTCTTTGAGCCGACGCCACCTATTTTTCGAGTATCGCCTCACACGTTTAAGAGAGACCCGCCCTTAATGGAACTCATGGCGGTGCCATAAATAAATGGTATTTTGTCTGGTGAACTGGACCCTTATTTATTGATTGCATTCTTTGTCTGAGTTTGTTTTAAAGCTGTGTTTCGTGTTGAACGTTCTCGTGTTCAGCAGCACCACATGACTCTGTGACTGAGTTCATGAACGTCAACCTCCGTCAAACCGGAATAACTAAAGATTTAGTGCTGCATGCATTAAATACTTTTGTCTACACTGTACATTCATCCAAACAAAATTATATTTTGGTATTTCAGAACAATGGAGTGGACGCATGGCACCCACTTTAAGATTGTGTCTGTCGGATAAGTTCAATGAAAAGTATACCAACTTTTGTTTTCAAAATAGTCTAAAGTAAACCATCTGCCCAGGGCTGATACATCCACACGCAAGATTGCACACTTTACACAACGGCCGTGCTTGTAACTCTGCACACCCAAGTGAGGCTTTCTCACTACAGTAACCAATAGAGTCGTATTAGCCTGCAGTGGTGTTTCCAGACTGGTATCACACGGCTAGTGTTACTGAGCGATAGTAGTCCAACTCACGGTAGTACTCTGAGCTGTCTGCCTTATCTTCTAATCTACATGTAGATGTAGAGCAGTGAACACTGAAGTTAGCCATGGTGATGTTGTCACTGCTTGATCAGAAAGGCTGACTGAATGACTGACTTTTAACTGTGGTTCGTTGCATGCAGATTGCAGAATCTGGGGTATTTGTGCAGGAATGAAAACCTGGCGTGGGCTTTGAGAAACTCATGCATGTCCATTCTGTCGTTTTCTCTGTGTACTGGGGATTGTCGTGCGCTAACCTTGTATGCCAAAAACCATTCCAAATGGATCCAATGTATTATGTTATTATTTAGTCTCAAGCTATTAATACTTTTCATTGGTTAACTATTTATAAAACCCACAGGCAGACTTTCAACATGGTATCAACATAGAAAAGCGCTTGCTGTGGTGCCTGCTGCTGTATTATGTTCACATCTCATTTTGTCTCTGTCTGTCCACCAGGAGGAAGGCTTTGGGAGAGAGTATGTTTTGCACCCCGTCTTCCATCTTTGTGTCTGTCTGTGACCAGCTAATCTCCAGCACCGCTGCACACACACTCCCTGGATGCCAATTCCGAACCTCTGCCCCATATTTTCCAGAATTACTTGCTAAAGCACCACCATGTGGCCAAGTTTTTGCAAAAAAGTTTTTTTTAATATTACTCAGATTTTACCATACATCATGCAAATCGGTACACACTATCTCTATAATAATGTGATCAATACAGATCTGTCAGATTGTCCATATTCCATCCCGATTGGCTTTTAACATTGCCCTATTTTAGCGCCACCAGGAGGCACATTCTTTCCAAACATCACAAACGTTCCTGACCTGGTGGAGAACTGGGCTCTGAGTAGCACTTTTTCTAGTTATCTCTCTTTCTATCTCCAATTTTCCATGTCTCCATCTCTTTCTTTTGTGCTCTCACTCTCTCTCTCTCTCTCTCTCTCTCTCTCTCTCTCTCTCTCTCTCTCTCGCCCTCTTGCTTCCTTTGTAACTTCATCTAACCTCGGATGCCCTCACAAAGGAATCTATCTCTCTGGCTCTCTCTGTCTGTCTGTCTTTACTCTCCCTGTCTTTCTGTCAGGTGCCCCAATGAGATGTCAGAAGTGATAGAAGAGAACAGCGTGAGGAAAGGGGGATGGAGAATCTAAAGAATGGGAACTATGGCAGGGGAATGGAAAGTGGCTTGGTTATAAGAGACACGTGAAATTATAAGAGAAATGGAAAACAAAAAATAAATTAGGTGGTGCGTGACGGAATGATGGATTGTGTGAGGAAAAAGGGTGGAGCAAGGTGTGGGGTTGCCCTGAGAGTGAGAGACTATCTCTACTGTCATAAAATAAATACTTTTTGCCAGGTGCTTGAACAGTGCCTGGACTACATTTGTACGCATCACTACTGACGACCGTAAAGACTACCGTAATGGACACTTTTTCATGATTGGCTGCCTCTAAGCTAATTGGAGACTTACCCATGAATCCCATAGTCTGAACGGCATGAAAACCCATACTCTGAATGCGGAGCGAGTGGCAACAGAAGCTAATGTTATGAGCTAACTGGAGCTAGAGGAAAGCCATAACGAAACACAGTGAGCCACCAACAAGAGAACGTCGGAAACGAACGAAAACGGGTGCTACAAGAGCTTGTTGCACCTGGCAGTTATGACTAAGTCATTCTTATTTTGTTTATGTTTATGTTTCATATATGTTGTTCATAGTGTCAGTATGCTGTAGTTCAGTCAAGACCAAGTCTATTGTGTGTAAAGGGAAGGCCTCAAGTCATGACAATAATAGTTCCCCTTGTCACTTCGGATGTTATGAAGCAGCATCTTCTGCATGAGTCATCCTGTAGCTGGGAGCCCCGCAGCCATTCACCTGTGCTCATTATCTTCACAGAATAGTACACAGAAATATGTATCTGCCATGGTAACAAAGACACTCACTGCCCTATGCCACCAGTCCTGTGTGTGTGTGTGTGTGTGTGTGTGTGTGTGTGTGTGTGTGTGTGTGTGTGTGTGTGTGTGTGTGTGTGTGTGTGCGTGTGTGCACTCGAGTGTATGTGTCATGGGTGCACAATTCATAATGGTCCCCTGTTTTGTAGATTTGTGGTAGTGGTGCATGTCTCTTGTTTTAATCTTCTATAAACAATTGGAAACATTTGGCCACGAGGCCACAATGAGGAAACCTGTTATGGCTAAATAAAACTTTGACTCAATAAAAACTTCCATTATAAAGATGTGACTTAAGTTCAGCAAAACTACCAACATGGTACTATTTTTTACTAGATGTCTCTGTGTGTATGTATGTTGAATCCTTAAAAAAATAAAAAAATGTGTAGGATCGGCTAGTGCAGCGACTGCCCTGCCAGCTAAGCATACGTGAACACGGTCACTTAAGATTGTTAGAGTGCCTTGCCAAGCCAGAGGCACCGTGGAGGAATAGAAACTCTAGCCTCCATGGTGGTGGGCAGGAGCAGGAACCCCTGCACCACCCGCCTTGTGTTTCTCAATCCTGTGAGGAAAGAAAGGAGCACATATCTGTGCGTGGCCACATACCTCAACCTCATCCCCTTCCTTCACATTACATTGTGTATAACTGTATATGGGCTTGTATTGTGTCGTGCGATGTGGAGTGATGTTTTAATGTGAGGATGTGTAGTCTAACAACAGCGTTATATCACACAAGGCCTTTAGGCTCGCTCAGAGTTAATGTATAGGCCTGTCAAATGCCTCTGTCTGTTACGTCTCAGGTTCAGCCCCGGCATGGGCTGATGGGAGAACTGAATACTGTGCACTCCTTGGTCCTTGTCCTGCATGGTGTCACATTGTACCCTAGAGATCATCTTTGTCAGTACAACAATTGCGCCGGTGGCTACCACACAGGTTAATTACCTCATCCCTACTGCCTCATCCCTACTGCAGGAGTCTGTGCCTGTGACAGCGTGAGAGTGCGTCAGTACACTCACTGTTGATGGTTGATGATGGGTCTCTCTCCTGACACACTGCAGACGAAAAACCCTCACAGCCAAATTGAGCCAAGGTAGCAATCACAGTGTTTTCAGTCTGCCTTGGGGGGTGTTAATCGCTATCTTGATGAGAGGAAGTGTTGTGAGGCTCCACTTGGCTTAGGGTTATTATTATTACATTGGGCCGACAGGGTCACCATTACAATAGAGCTGAGAGTGGTGTTCACATAAAAAAACGAGGATAACATGTATAAAAGCGCACCGGTCGAGAAGTATGGTCTGTGACTGAGGTCTCTTGGCTAGTCGTAATAACTATTTATGGTGCTGGATGCAATTATGCCCTAAACACCTCCCTCAGAACAAGCAGCACTAATCTATTTAGTAGCAGCTCTTTATACCTGCACAGTAGAGGGGAAACGAGATTAAGGGCTCACTCAGGCAGACATGCATGCACATACACGCACGCACGCACACGCACGCGCACACACGCACGCAGTAGTACAAGAAACTCACAGGGGACCACTGAATCTCTCCACTTTCGCTCTGTGTCCCTGGGTGTTTACACCATTTGTGTGTTTCCTGCCCCAAGATAAGGCCTTTAGAAGTGCCTTTGTCCCCCAGCGCTGGGATGTGTGACTGACTGTGAAGCCAAGCCACCCAGACTAGACAAGCAAGCATGCTGCTTTTTCCTGTAAGCAGACATAACCCCCCCCCCATTATCAACATCAACCCGACCCACCCCCCATTCTGATCTACTCATAATAATTAGCAAGGTATAGTGTGTGTGTACGTGTGTGCGTGCGACGTGCGTGTGCACATGCACATTTGACTACTGCATCATGTTTGCTCCAGCTACTTGGGCGTTGAAGTGTGCACTGTGATTGCAGGTTGGGATTGGAATGTGTGTGTGTGTGTGTGTGTGTGTGTGTGTGTGTGTGTGTGTGTGTGTGTGTGTGTGTGTGTGTGTGTGTGTGTGTGTGTGTGTGTGTGTGTGTGTGTGTGTGTGTGTGTGTGTGTGTGTGTGTGTGTGTGTGTGTGTGTGTGTGTACGGGTCAGCGGGTGCCACTCTCGGCACACACACATATACAAACTCCCGCACTCTCCAGGAACTGGGCAGCCTGCCTGCCTGCTGAGCAACAAGCTAACATTGTGCTCCTGTTGTCCTTGTTGTCCTTCAAATATGTGGAGAGTCCCTTCCGATTAGCCGGCCTGTCAGCAGCACGGGGATCACTCCTTCATAGCCACGGTGGTATCGCTGCCTCATTATCATGGAATGGTTGAACAGAGGACGTGGTCAGATGTACAACAGCCTGACCCAGGCCATGTTTTGGGTCCAATGGCGATCCCGTTTTTTTTCGAATTTGATTTAAAGTTTTTCTTTGACCTATAAGTGATTTGATTTAATATTTCTTTAAAATAAACTTAGAACTACTCCGTTACAAGTAAAAGTCCGGAATTAAAAATGTACTTTAGTAAAAGTACAAAAGTAATGTCAAAAGTAGAAAGTACTCTTTCTGCAGAATGTCTCATTTAAAGTTTTCAAATGTATACAAATCTTTTGAAAATAGCAGATCTACAAGCTTGTAGAATGGCTATTTTCAAATGGCCGAAATGTTTATAAGGCTGAAGTGGTTAATACATGTTTTGTATTGATAATCATTATCTACAAAGTAACTAGTAACTAAAGTTTTCAAATAAATGCAGTGTAGGAGTAGAAGTAAAAGTAGGCCTACTAGAAATTGGAAATACTCAAGTAAAGTACAAATACCGTACAGTACTTAAGTAAATGTACTTAGTTTAGGGATGTGAATTATCGATTAATGCATTAATAGTTCATTGATAAGTTTTGATAAGGTTATTGATCGATTAACTGGTTAGTTGATCTAAAAATCGTAATTTCCCTCAATGTCTAACATACAAATCTACATTTAGCTGATATACAGAAATAATACAAAAGGCATGCGAACAAGAAGGCACTGGAGCAGCTCAGACAATTCAGGCCCTTATAGTTTAATAGCAGTATAGCCATAGTCTATGACCTGACGAAGATGTAACTTAAACAGTGAAACGTTGTCACTTTTTACTTGCACCCTGCTATTAAACTAGCTCGCTGCTCCAGTGCCTTCTTGTTCACATGTAACCTGTCCTGCTTCTGAGATGCACAAGACTGGCCTGCCATAGGCTAGAGGCACGGTTGGAACTCCCTTCTACAATGCAAAAGGCATATTTTATTCCTTAACCAAATATTTATTTGACCATTGACGATACAGGGCCAGGCAATGGCATCTTTGTATGTGCGTTCCTCGGCCACACGCGCTTAGCAGCATTAACAGCATTACATTCACAGAAACCACCCAATGATAGAACCACATCATTTTCGATTAATTGCGTTATTAAATGTTAACGACTACGGACTAATTTCTTATCTTAACTATTAACATCCCTAACTTAGTTACTTTTGACCACTGGCAGTGAGGTAAGCTAGGAGTGTAAACAGCGTTATCGGGCGAATTGCAGGAGGAAGTGTCCGTCATCAGCTGAGTGATCAAACCTTCTCTCTCCCATCGGCCTGGTATTTCCCATGACTGATCCTGGATCACACTCCCCCCTCCTTAGCCCAGGGCTGGGCTATATATGACTTTTTTTTATAGTGAAAACAGTGGAGCTACAAGTTCACAACGGGTCACGATGCACTGCGTTGTGAGCTTGTACTCTGATATGTTTATACGTCACCATTTTAAACAAGCTGACTTGACGCTGGTTGGAAGAAAACAGATGAACCGGCCGGATTAAATCTATTCTATTATCATTTAGATTATATTATTATTACTATTATTTTAGGAAATTACATTTTCAGCCCAAACTTGGCTAGATACATACATGTGAAAGGCTTGTTGCCTGCATTGCCATGTCAGATACAGAACTGGCAAGGATTTTCAAACTTGACTTGCACACACACAAATTATACAAACAAACAACAAAGGTATTGTGTTTTTATGTAGATAAACGTCTGGGTTTCCGAGGCTATTATGTAGCTGACCTCAGAATCCAGGTGAGGAGCAGGTTGTCAGTCAAGTCAAGTACATGTATTTTACTCAGAGCCATGTCACAGTTGTTTAACAAGAGTCTGCGGGCCAAACTGAATCCCATTCACTTCACAGACATCGTCAACTATGTATTATGCATGTTTGATCACGTCAAATTATCTCTCCACTTTGAGAAACGGTCAGCCATGGGTGCACAGTGCATGTTCTGTTCCTTATGTCTGTGTCTTGTGTGTGCACTGTGTATGCATGTGATATGAGTGTGTGTGAAAAAGAGCACTGACTAGAACACATCACATCGACGCTACAAGTCCCTAACATCTCTCTTCGTGTCACAGTGTGTGTGAGTTGTAGATTTAGAGCGACAAATAAATGAGAGAAAGAGGAAAGAGGTGCAGATGTAGAGAGAGAGAGAGCACAGGTAAGGCTAGGTAAAGCTTAATCATGCTGTCAGATTTCACAATGTGAGCGGTTCCTAACTGCTCCAATGAACAGCTATGTGTGTCTGTCTATCTGTCCCTATGTATGTATGTCCGTCTGTTTGAGTACGGACAGCTGCAATGCCGCTGGGTGACCTAAAGTGGCACTGTTGAGCAGCCTAAAGGGCCACAGTACAGCTGTTCAGCTTCACACTGACCACATAACTATAACAATAGCATAGTACAGTACACACACAGCCTGCACCGCTCAGTTCACACAGGTGTGATTTGTCCCTTCACATCACTAAGCATTTAATTGTTGTCAATTTCAGTTTTGTTCATTCTGTTATAGTAGGATAAGTTGGCCTGACTATGGGATACATGAACTTATGCATTAATTCATCAATAAATCAATTCCTTAAATTAACAATTGTTTAATTAAATGATTATTTAGTCTGGCATTGAAGGATTTTTAAGTGTACACTACTCACGTACCTCCTTGTAACTGAGGCGGCAGCCCAGTTTGCATTCAGCTGTTTACCTAGTGCTCGACTGGCCTGCTGATTCCGCCCACACGCTAAGGTCACGCGCGTTACACCATGAGCCTTAGGGCTCTTCAGTCCCGGGCGGTGGGGGTCACCTGCTTCAAAGCGGACACTGACCTCAACCTGGCCTTTGATGCCTGGCTGATGTGACACGAGTTGTCCTCACCGCTCTCCAGAAGCAGTTTGATTTTTGACTCTCTACTCACAGCTTCTAGCTAAAGACACACTGGCCACGCGGATGAGCTGTGGCAGCCTTTGCTGCGTCACCGAACTAAGATGAATGTCATTGGGGTCATGCCCCGCAGGCAGACTGGCCATGTGATGTCAGCGGATGGCTGCGCCCTGCGTGGTGTGTAATTTGTGTGCATTCTGCATGCTGCTCGCCAGAGAGAGGGAGGGAGAGAGAGAGGGAGGGAGAGGGAGGGAGAGAGAGAGGGAGGGAGGGAGGGAGGGAGGGAGAGAGAGGGAGGGAGGGAGGGAGAGAGAGAGGGAGGGAGAGAGAGAGGGAGGGAGAGAGAGAGAGAGAGAGAGAGAGAGAGAGAGAGAGAGAGAGAGACTGACTACTCAGGAATATTGCAGTCTGCCTGGACAGTTTAAAGGAACAGTGGTTTTCATTAGGATTAAGTACATAAGCTAGTAGTATTACTCTACTACACTTTAAGTTTGAAAGGAAGCTAGAAGCAGACACGAGGAGTGTGAGAGAGGGATATGCATCACTCCACTCCACTCACTGACTGTGTTCCCCGCTGATGCCTCTCTCCCCATCTCTCATATATTCTTATTTCATGAGTCATACTGTATAGCCTAGTCTAAACAATGGACGGTTTTCATTTACTACAGCCTCAGCCCCCTTCCCAAATGCATGCACACACGCACACATACAGTATATACACACACACGCGCGCGCGCGCACGCTCGCACGCACAGTTCCTTCCTCTATATGCTGCTCCTCTGAAAGATGAGCCACGACGTACAGTACAAAACTTCCTTCAGGACAGAGAGAACACCGCCATCTGTGATTAAACCTCAGTGGGAATAACAACAACAACTAAATGAACAGACAAACAAAAGAGAGAATCAAGGGAGATGAGAACTATCTAAAGAGTAGGAGAGAATCAAGGGGGAACAATTAGGAAGGAAGAAGCACGTTGGGAAACCTGGAAGCCTTGCTCATTCTCTTCCTCCGTTACTATGTTGAACGTGGCAGATCTCCAGCCTGCCTTTACCCTGATGTCATTTAGCATATTGTTGCTGTCGAATAGAAACCTCGTATCTCCATATTTCCACTCTTTATGGTTTGGTTTGCAAATTAATATCTTGCCCAATCCACAAGCTCACACATCGTGACACGCTGTTGAGTTTGTAGATCTGCTATTTTTGGAAAAATTGTGAAAGTGATTATTGCAACCGAAGGTCGCATTTACTATGAAAACGTGCAATTCCCGACAGTGTATCACTCAAAATCCCAGCCCAGGTCTCGTGACATCAATATGACATCTGATGTCATAGTAAATGTGATCTGTGGTCGCAATTAAACCCATATATGAAGATCCCTGATGTCATCAATATTGGCCAGCAACTCCACATCTGACCTCAAACCCTTAGATCTCCAGATGGATATATGTCAGAACCTGTTCTGACATTCCATATGTTGATCCTTCCCCATCCATCCTTCCGCTTCGATGTCTCCTTCCTCTTTGAATGTCCATTCAAACTGTAGACGGGCATCCAAGTTATTAGTGCAGCCGCGCCTGGCAGCCGGCCAAAACTAGAGTTCTAGTCTGAAAATTAAGGTCCGGCCCTCATCCAACCCTGTACACTCAAGGGTTTCTCTCTGCTACCACCCTTAGATCTGCATATATGGAGCTGACTTGTTCTGACATTCCATATGTTGATCTGACCTCATCAAACCCTGTACACTCAAGACATGCTCCTTATATTCATTCAATTCACTCCCTCCCGTGCCAAAGCGCCAGCGATCGCCCAGCAGTCTGCCGCCAATGAGGCGGATGCGTACACACGACCTCGCTCTTTAGGGCGAGGTCGCTTCTCGCCCTTAGGCGTCTTACTGGTAGTGTGTCTGTGGGGTTTTATAAATATTGAAGCAATGAAAAGTACAATAAACAATAACTTGTGACTAAATAATTAACTACATTGGATCAAAACACAGGTTTTCTATTTTCTGAAAAGCAACATTTACTGTATGGGCATACAAGGTTTCCACCTGACAGCGCTATCTCTGACCCCCGCTAGCATTACGCCTAGCGGCCTGGTCTCGGCCTAGCACCAGTTGGTATGGCAGCCAGATGACTGATTTGCTAAAATATCCAGTGATGTAGTGTTTTTCCCCCCTGTGAGTGTGTAACATTGTTTGTAATGGAATGTTTCACACCATACATGGTCATAGTGGCGTGTTTGCTATCTAAAGATAATGGCGAACACGGGGGTAGTCGCTTACCACAATAAAAAACAATCTGAACACATTTCACAACATACCAAAAAATGCCCCTAGAACTTTTAACCATGTACTCCTGGAAATACAGATGACAGGCCTTACAAATATACTGTATATTTAGATACCTTTAGACTTTTTGTGTGTGTGTGTGTGTGTGTGTGTGTGTGTGCGTCTGTGTGTGTGTGTGTGTGTGTGTGTGTGTGTGTGTGTGTGTGTGTGTGTGTGTAGTGTGTACATGACTACAGTATATTCATAAGCTGTACTATTTCCCTGCAGTGTCCCTGCACCTCTCTCTGTGTGTGCTGATAGCTGTGAGGTTGACCCTTACAGCGACTGTGTTTCCTTTTTGGAGTAGTGATAAACACACTGCTTCCTTTCTTACTGCTAGCACGACAGAGACTCAAGACACACACACACACACACACACACACACACACACACACACACACACACACACACACACACACACACACACACACTCTCTCTCTCTCTCGGTCATATCTCTATACCTCTATTTATATGTATCATATTTCTTTGTGTTCTTTGGTTTTGATCCATCTTTCTCCTGTCATTGTCTCCATGTTTGTCTCTTTGTCAGTGTCCACTCTGAAGAACGCTCTTCCTCTCTCCATCATCACATCATAATTCATAAAGGCATCATAAACAACATGGGCTTTCATCCTCCATGTTGCTCTACTCACTTCATCTACAAAGACCTGCTAACCACATGAAACCTAACGTCCCTAGTCTCGGGATAACACTGGCAAAAATAAAATAGCCAATCTACAGTACACACTCTCGTGTGCACTTTTGTGTTGTTGACACACACACGCACGCACACACACGCACGCACACACACACACACACACACACACACACACACACACACACACACACACACACACACACACACACACACACACACACGTTGTGAGCTTGTAGATCGGCTATTTCTTCTGTATTTCTATCGTTTATGCTAATTTGCAGTTTGGTCTTCTTTTTTGTTTGTTGTAATAACAATTAACTATTAATAATAAATTAATAATAAGATTCTTCCCTCCAGCAGTGAATAAGTTTGCGCATAATTGACATGAAGGCAATGTTCTAGCTGACCTCACACTGTTCACAATAGGCCCAGAGCATGGGGTATTTGCCATTAAAGACCAAAATAATACATTTATGGTAACCGTAACCCCCCTTTATTTCCATGTTTTGCACATTTGTTGAGACTGATTCTTGGTTTTATATCCCCCCTTAAAACCAATATTAAGGTAACTTAAGTGGAATCAAAGGTATCATTAAAGACAGTCTGGGGAAACATAATTTTTTTATTGTCTCTTCTCTGCCACACAAAGCTATCGTAAGTGTTCCCCATTTAGTAAGATCTTGTCTAATAGTTCTGGTAATCAATTTAGGACCATTTATTGCGATTCAAATATATTTTCTTTCTTTCATGTCCTACCGCCCCCCCCCCCCCCCCCCCCTCCCCAATTCTCTCATTCACTGTGTGTCTCTTCTTGCCTCCCATAAATATAAATGTATTAATACTACTTTGATGTAAGCGTCCTACTTCCATGTTCATAGCCACCTACTTTCCTGGGGTACCAAATAATGCTTATTGCTATGGATACCCTATGATAAAACATCCTAATATCTCAAACACAATGTGTCATGAAGACCCCCATGGATTGACAATTCTGCCATATTTGACATGGAAGCACAATGTTGCTGTGCAGTCCATTCTATATCTATATTATGTATTTATTTTGATGGTACCTCCTATCTCTACCTCCTATCTCTCAATTATTTTCTTTTCAGTTTCCACTTGCGTTATTCGCATGATGACAAGTATATATCCTTGTTAAAGCATTCAAATGTTACTCTCTCTCTCTCTCTCTCTCTCTCTCTCTCTCTCTCTCTCTGCGTCTCTCTCATCTGTCTCACACTAGAACGTTAGTCTTGCTAGCAGTCTCTTTGTACCTACAGCACAGAACTGTATCACTAGCCCATTGGTCCTTATAAGGGAATTATCCAGGGTGCTTCAGAGAGATATTTAACTGCTGATTTATGGCAATGTCTTCTCCTCCTTCTCTATCTCTGCCTCACTCCTAGGCTTTCATTTTGATTCATAGCGTGCAGCAGACCCATATGAGCTGAGTCAGGCGCATAAACTAAGAAGGAGTCAGAGTAGGGCATGGTATTGTTGATGACTAGGCTTGAAACAATTAATTTGATAATTATGATTAATGTATCATCATAACTGTAATCTAATTAGATTTTAGCAATGGAATATTTGGTTTAGTGACGTGTCTATTATTAATATGTACCAGGTATAGTACAACTTCCCCAGCAATTTTAAGATGAGTTCAGATTTGCATTTACCATCATTCTGTACTTTATTACCGTATTTCACCATCAGTATAGTATAGTATAGTATAGTATAAATGAACTACAAACTAGATTACTCAACAACAACAAAATAGGTAATACTGTAGGTATGTTAATTGATTATAAAAATAGTTACAGCCCAATTGATCAGGAACCAGTTGATGTAGGAAGTCCATACTTACATAGAGTACTCAGAGTTACCCAGAGATGTACACATGTCAGTATAGTACACATTGCTCTTGGAAGATTCATGTATAGATACTTTAAGGTTGACAGCTGACTTGCCACTAGAAATCTCACCTGTCTTTATACTTTATTGTCTCTGTCGGCAAGTGGGACATTCCAGTGCAAGCTGTGCAGGGGAGAAATCCCACAGGCAGATGCAACCGAGCAAGAGGGTCTTGTAGTGGACAGGGAGACGTATGAGGCGGTGGACAATTTGGGGGTGTGGGACATGCTCAACGCTGATGAGGGGATGGACCTAGCGGTGAGAAGTGGGTAGAAGAAGTTCAGGGAACAGGGACATCCCAGAAGATGAAAGGGCAAGTGTACTCTGCCTGCATCGGAAGTGGCATGACGTATGGAAGTGAGATATGGGCCATGAGGGTGGAGCATGAAGAGAAGCTTAACAGAGCAGAGATGAGGATGATCAGATGGATGTGTGGTGTGTCACATGTCGGCTGACATGAGATGGCCATGGACGTGGAACGACTGACATAGAAACATAGCTTTTTCAGAAAACTGTCAGAATGTAGAAGACATTTTTAGAATCTGATCTCAGGTCAAAATGGGTTAAGAATAGCCTTGTTTGACTATTGGTTTAAGAAGAGCCTGAGGATCAAATCTTCCTGTGTCACCATTCTCTCTGTCCGTCTCTCTCTTTTTATTTTTTATAAATACCGAAAACATACGTGGGGGGAGCCCACTGTCCGATTTGAAAAATGACATAATTGAGTGGCAGACAAGCCTGTTATTGTTTTTTCTTCCTTCTCTTTATTTTAGCTGAGCTCTGTATTTCCTTTATGCTCCTAATGAGGGCCAGAGAGGTTTCTTTCTGCAAAACACAACATTAACACGTTCTGTGTAATGGAAACAACGTCTCAAATATACTCTAAAATAATTGCCAAATATATGTCAAATGAAAATATGAAATAGACTTTGGGCAATTATTTTATACTTTGTAATAACCTTAACCTGTCTACCTACCTACCTTCATACATGCATACTGTTCATACAGATGGGGAGAGAGAGAGAGAGAGAGAGAGAGAGAGAGAGATGCACAAAACATTTGCACAAAACATTTTTCCTGTAGTTAGGCATATTTGTACACTTTATCCCTGGCTATATCCTTGTTTTTTTAATGCGTATCCTTCACCCCCTTTGTCTTCATGGCTTCAGGCTTTTTAAGCCTTTTTTATACACCTAAAGACACCTTTCTACTCCTGCTTGCAAATGTTGACGATCAAGTTGTGGAATGGAAATTGATGCGTGGCCGTGTTCTGGGTCAGAGCGAACACAGTTTACAATGCTAATCCTCCCAGTGTGATGGGCCTGTATTATCTCTGACACTCAGTAAGAAACAGTTCACTTGGAGGAGATAATACCAGATGAGTGACAGGTTTTAACTGTACTCTGTTACAGCAAGCAGTATTTAGGTTATGTTGTTTGTATATATCATGAAATATCGGCTTGGATTAGGGTTTAGGATTAAGGTGTGTGTGTGTGTGTGTGTGTGTGTGTGTGTGTGTGTGTGTGTGTGTGTGTGTGTGTGTGTGTGTGTGTGTGTGTGTGTGTGTGTGTGTGTGTGTGTGTGTGTGTGTGTGTGTGTGTGTGTGTGTGTGTGTGTGTGTGTGTGTGTGTGTGTGTGTGTGTGTGTGTGTGTGTGTGTGTGTGTGTGTGCGCGCGCCTTTTCTTGTATTCCATCCAACTGCCGTTATCGTTAACCACTTTCACCTGGCATTCCTGTTTTGGGCTTGCAACGCATTCTAAGATTGTAGCTCAGCTATTTTTTGCCACACGACACCATCATAAAAATTGTGGTAAAAAACTGATGCTGTAGTGTAGTCCATTTGAGGAGACCCTGGTGTGGGTATTGATTGGACCGGCGGCAGATGGCATTCTACTCACTCAGCTGGTTTCTCTCTCTCTCTGTGTGTGTGAAGATATGAGGGCGCCAGTACAAACACAGCGCTCGCTTCACAGGCCTGCAAAAAAACAAACACCGCCCCCACCAGTCCCACAGTTATCTGGAGTAACGGTTGGCTGTTAGATGGGGGTTTGTAGCAACACGCACACACACACATGCACACGCACACGCGCACGCGCGCGCACACACACACACACACACACACACACACACACACACACACACACACACACACACACTCACAAATATTGTCGCATTGTTTTAAAAATATATAATTTCCTGAAACATTTTTAATGTTCTTTTTAATTATTTTGCATGGGAAACCAACCATGAAGCAAAAGAGTAGACACAGTGTGTGTACATGCCACGTGCATATGTAATGTGCAGGCGGTCATTAATGTAGTCCTCAGTCCAGATGTGGCCTGTAGTAATGCATCAATCTTAATGCCCTAATAGGACGGAATCAAACTGAGCTGTTAAGAGCTAGTTGGACCTCTGAACTGGAGGTGATTGGGTGCATGACCAACCCATGCCAGATTTTTTGGTCCGACACTGATTCCGATTTGGGGCGAATCCTAGTCTCCTGATTTACTGATGTTTTGACCGATAATTTGTCAAAAAGTGAAAATGTTTCAATTAAAACTTTTTCTATATCATTTTTATCCCACGATTTTGCAACCCAGTGTCAATTATCGAATGTAACCCTGGGCGCTACACTTTCTCTGCCAACCTGGGGGGGGGAGGGGGGGGGGCAGCGAACTGACCTCATGCTTCCTTCTATGCATGAGGAGTCCAAGCTGCTTCTTTTCACCCGACAGGGGAGAGTTTCCCCGGCCAGCGCGTGGAAGGAACACGTTATTCCGACCAGTTCCTTTCCCCTCCATCAGGCTGACCAGGGGGAGGTAGTTTAGAGACCAGGATTACATGTTTTAGGTAGGTACCCTCACAAGAAAACATAGTTTTGATGAAGGTTTATATTATTCAGAAGGTTGCTTTGAGCCTGTGGGCTCTTTTTAATTCCCACTTTTCTTTTCTGCTTTTGTCGTAATGCTGTGGTTAAATGTGCAGTGCACGTACAGAGTCTATCAAAGTTGTGGAGCCGATATTATGCAGGTTAGTGTCTTTTTACACGCGTAAGTGATGCCTAAATGACACATGCTGCAGTAAGTATGTTGGTATGTAACTTCACCTCTGTGTACGGGTGCACTAACTGCTTTGTTTACTTTTCCCACAGCGTGTTTAGCATGCATGCAGGCACATTCTTGTGAGACTTGACTGAGGGAAGGTTTGTGTGCATGCGTGTGTGCGCGCGTGCGTCCATTGTTCCTTGACATAGTCAATAGACCAGGTGGTCGGGTCGGTGTGACAGGTGGCAGCTGGGATATTGAAGGACTTCCTCTTTCTAGCAACGGTTGAAAAACTCACCATGCTCCTCTGCACCTGTACGTGCGTTACCCAATCACAGAAACGCCCCCAAAGCTTACTGAACTTGCTTCACTTGAACTTTAGCTACCGTGGCATCAAAGTTTTTGCCCAACAAGGCAAAAAAAGGCGGGGGAAATGCACGACAGACAGCAACTTGACAGCCTGTGCAGAAGTTTCTTTTCCCTTGCTGTTAATTAGTTGAGTCAGAGAGAGAGAGAGCGTGGGCAAAAAGTAGCGGAAGGTAGAGAGGAAGAAAATAGGCCGATGGATAGACAAAATTCTGGTTAAGAATAAATATAGAGGGGGGAAAAAGGTTGGAACGGAAAGCAATAGAGTTGTTTATTTTCTATGTCAGTCCTGTCAGAGTGTCAGTATTGGACACCCATATTATCAGAGAGCAGAATTATATTATATTTATTTGGTGCTGTGTGATGTGGCTGCCTGTTACTTCCATCCATCCATCCATCCTAGAAATGCACTCTGTCGAGGTGCCAACTTGCGCCTTGCACACAAGTAGGCCATACAGGGCCTACTTGTGCGCAAGCAGAGCGAGCACATACTGCTACTAACTAATGTCTATTACAACTGCTGTTCTAAATCCTTTAGACCCATTATTGACCTTATACCAACCTTGAAACGTACCTTAGTTACGTCACCATCAACAGCCAATAAGGGACCACCATTCTTACCCCGACATACATACAGTAGACACATACATACCCAGTCGATCACCAAACGTACCTTAGTTACGTCATCAAGAATGGTGGTCCCTTATTGGCCGGTGGACAACACCGACATACATACATACATACCCAGCCGATCGCAGTACTTGCGTGCTCTGCTTGCAGGCAAGTAACAACTGTCTGTCTCTGATTGTTCACCACCTATTTCTGGTCCTCTGTCCATATTATTCTCCTATCCTTCCTCTGCTCTCCAGCTTTCTCTCTCTCTCACTCTCTTTAATATAATCTATATATCTCCCTGATATTATGTTGCAAACATTATTTCCTCGAGAGGGCAACGGCATAAGTCTTTCAGATCAGTTTCGTCCCCTGGCCCTGCCATTGTTTGTACACAATGGTTCCCATTACTCTGTCATCGTCCCTTCTGATGATGATGTCCCCCTCTCAAATGCACGCACACACACACACACACACACGCCATGTTCCTCTCCTCCCACACTGACCCCCATGTCAATCAGGGTCGCTCGACCTCCCATTGTCCCCCAGATTAGTTGCTGTCGTTATCGCACTCCATTAAACCTTCACGCCTGGCCCAGCTGTCTCCGCTTTGCAGCCAGGCCCTTCAATCCTAAGACAATGCCGCACATCTCAACTCACACGTCGTACACGCACGTAATACAGAAGGTCCTCCAGCCTGCAGCTTGGCCAGTGGACGTACTGTATGTACATTAACGAACATCACACACATGTGCAGAAACAGGCATGCACGCATAATTAGTGTCCTGCAATAAATGCATAGGGCCTGCGGCGCTGACTTCATTATGAAGAAAGTACACGTGTATACACCAGGGCTACATTCTTCGTACATGCTTTGCGCACTGCGGAGCCACACGTGAGCACAGACATCAACCATTGAAGTGGACACACAATGATTAAGATAAGTGTGGTTGAAAATGATCTCTCTGGTCCAGACAGAGTGCAGTGAAACAAGAGACAGGCAATCAGAGGACTGGTCGGTCTTGTTGGCCCTGTGTGAGCGTGAGTGTGAGCGTGGGCGAGCCGCACGGTTTGCTTTCGAGGAAGACAGAATCGGAGCGGGTATGTTTACAGCGGCCATTAGTTTGCCAGGGTTGTGGGTTTGGGACGGGGTGCATCTGTGTTATGTGAAAGGCCAAGCGGGTGAACAGCAGAGATATAGATGGAACCAAATGGGTTACTTTACTGTGTGAGCCTCAGCAGTCTGATTTTATGGCAGATCATGTGTTGTGATGGGGTGCTCAGACCAGAAGCGACACCTTGGGTTTGTTTCCCTTTCAATTCTTTGCATCTCCTCTTCCATGAAACCATGGGGTCAAATTGGAAGATGCCGGCCTGTCTCATTATTCTATTATGCTCTCCTTAAATCTATGTTTTTCGACAGACAGCTGCTCTCACGCCTCTTCCCCTCAGCCCTGCTCCCTCCCTGCATCCCTCCATCCCTCCCTCCGTTAACCTGTCCATCCAGTGCAGCTAGTTTTGGTATAGCTGTATGTATAGCGTAGGCCCATATTCTCTCTGTTTTCTCTGCTCATCAAAACCCTTTATTTTTTAAATAAAAGGCATGTCACCGGTCACCCTACACTGGTCCGTTGCAGTTATGTAGCAAGGCAGTATCCCTCCAAACAAACATTGGCTAAAGGAGAGAGAGCTTCAGACTTGAGTTCTTTGTTATTTTTTCCCTGGCCTAAATGTAAGTTGTTTAAGTGGTCAGGGAAAATGCATCAACGTGAGTTTTATTTTGGTCCTGTGTGAGCTTCCAGCATCGAGGGGGGGAGGGGGGTGACAGGGAGGTGGGGTGACGCCAAAGAACCTAGTTTATCCTCGGTGAAGTAAGTAGGGGTTCTCCTCTGGGCTGTTGATGTAATATACGTATAGCAAATAAATAAACAAAGCAGCCTTCATTTAGACTTTAGAGATTTGGAGACATATACTTACCTCTTAATCTTGATGGAGCATCATCGTGATACATTCCCTTTCATCTCTAGGCCATCTAGGATGCAAGCTTGATAAAGTAACTGCACCGGGTTGTTTCAGGCTTTATTTTGTATGCTACGCATTTATTCCCACTCCCAGAGTTTATTGGGCAGGCGGGAATCAATATAGTATGGCAAATATAGAGATAGTAGAGGGGACATATGTCGTAACTGCCAAGCCTGTCATTGTTGATTTATTCTATTCCCTGATGAGTCATAAAACTGCTCAATTCACAGACATGGATCAGGTGTCTAATGTAATGAGGTTTAATACTGTGTGTGTGTGCGTGTGCACATGGATTATGCGGTCGACATGCGCTGACATTTTGTCGACTTTAGTTTTTTTGTGTGTTTTTTATTCAAACTCGCCCATGCTACTCATCCTACACAACTGTGGGCGTGTGTATGTGCGTGCATGACACGTTGTTGTAAAACTGGTGCAAATGGACTTCCCTCTACAACGGTCTCCAGGCGCCCCATCCTGGTAACACGCAAACAAGAAAGCGTTGCCCCCCCCCCCACCAGGAAGGAGATAGGAAACAAAGAGCCCACTTCCGGTACGGACAGCCAACAACATTCCACACAATGGAGCAGGAAGTGCCTGGCAACTGTAAGAGAGGCTGCGGAGTGTGAAGGACAGATAAAGCCATCTCTCCATCTGAGACGCCCACCGCACTCCTGTGCCGCGCTGTTGTACAAAAGACCCCCCGCACGTACGCGGACGCACGCACGCATGCACACACACACACACACACACACACACAGTCCCACCCCATCTTCTTTCAGTTTCCATCTCTCTTCATCTCTCTCTCTCTTAACGTTTCCAGTTACACTTTTGGAAACATTGCATTACGTATGTGTGTGTGTATGTGTGTGTGTATATATAACGGTATATGTATGGCCTGTGAAGTGCCACTGTTTGCCTTAGACCCAAGAGACCGGCCGCTGCTGCTATTGCCACAGCAACATTGTGCTCAGTGCTACGTCCTTTCCCCTATTCCTAACGGGCAGTAGTGGAAAAAAGTACTACATTTTTTTACTTAGGTAAAAGTATAAACACTGCAATGAAGAAATACTCTGTTACGTAAAAGTCCGGAATTCAAAATGCACTTGAGTAAAAGTACAAAAGTATTGGCACCGTTTCAAGTTTTCAAATTTATACAAATCTTTTGAAAATGGCAGATCTACAAGCTCACAATGTGTCGCATCGCAACGCATTGTGAGCTTGTAGATTGGACATGAAGGGCTGAAGTGGTTAATGTATGTTTTGTAGTAATAATCCAAATTTACAAAGTACCTAGTAACTAAAGATTAACAATTGTAGTGGAGTAAAAGTACATACAATGTTTGCCTCTGAAATGTAGTGGAGTAGAAGTAAAAGTACTGTGAAGTAAACTACACATTTTTACTAAGTAAATGTACTTAGTTACCTTCCACACGGATGAACGGGCATCTCTAGATGAGAGGCTGGCAGATGCAGGAAGCCTCACTCTAGTCTAAATGACCGCCGTTGGCCCACATGAATCAGATGGACAGATTCACACACTGCCAGAGGCTGCCAAACAAAAGGAGTGTCCGAGGCCCCGAAGCACAAAGTTTAGTAGCTGAAAGGCAGTGAAGGAAAAGAAGAAACATCAAAGACGTGCGTGTGTGCATGCATGCGTGCGTTTTCTTTCTTTGCGCTTGTGATTTTGTATGATAACAGGCAGCATGCATCCCCGGTTCGCTCCCCCCAGCACTTTCCTGTTACTCTCTCTCTTCACGGTTCTATAAAAACATCACACTCACACTGTTTAACTGTTGTAAACAAACAGTAAAAGTCCTTAGACTTGGCTGCCACTCTTTGTTTAAAGTGCTCTAAAACACAAACAGTAAAAGTCCTTAGACTTGGCGGCCATATCGCGTAATTTCAAAGGCCAGATGTTGGAGGGGCTAGTGCCCCTCAATAAATGAATGATAATTATAAATATAGCTGGAAGCAGCTATAAGACAGGGTCAAGCCCAGATGTACAATGATGTTACAGCCGGAATAAAGATGTACAATGATGTCACAGCCGGAATAAAGATGTACAATGATGTCACAGCCGGAATAACGATGTACAATGATGTCACAGCCGGAATAAAGATGTAGAATGATGTCACAGCCGGAATAACGATGTACAATGATGTCACAGCCGGAATAAAGATGTAGAATGATGTCACAGCCGGAATAACGATGTACAATGATGTCACAGCCGGAATAAAGATGTACAATGATGTCACAGCCGGAATAAAGATGTACTGTATACGATAACAATAGTGTGCCCGCTTTATACTGAAGGTTTACGTTGAATTAAAAATATTCTCGTCACCACAAGCTCAGGCAGACGAGACTGAGCTTCTTTTCTTCCCTGGATACTTATTTTCTCCCCTGGAATGTCCTGCCCAGTGCAGGATTGTTCCATTTCCATTGACAATACCCTGATGGACTCTGTTCCAACTGCCAAGAAACGGGGATGGCCAGTTGTCCCTCAAGGCACATAATTGCAGCGATCACTTGATCCTGTAGGTTTGCACTGTGTACAACATCTGGAGGATCACTAATGAGTCTGCCCAGCTCTGACGACTGACTCCCTCCTGCTGGCATCCTCACTCAAACCCCTACAACTGATCCGGAACGCTGTGGCATTTCAACCTCTCGGCATTTTAACTTCTACCTTCTTCTGTGTTCCCTTCACTGGTTACCAGATGCTTCTCGCTTCCAAATCAAAACATTTATGATACCCTACAAAGCACACCCTCCACCCCACCCCGCACACTTAGATCAGCTAACACTGGAAGTCTGTCCGTCCCTTTTATACAACACCTGACCATTGCTCAAAGCATCCGAGAACCAAAGTTGTGGAATGCTAATTTGTTGATTAGGGTTAATTCATTTACTCTGAACTTGCAGTTTGTAACACACCGACCCAACAAATACAAAAAACACGCTTCATTCAGTGCACAGGTTTACTTTGCGTGTCCATTGGGTTCTGTACGCAGAACGGAGAAGAGTGTCTGATAAATCCTAAATTATCATTGTAATTGTCGCCCTGTTAGTTGAATATAACCGGCTAAACCAGGCACACATTGCATGGCACAGACAGACAGGAGAGAGACAGAGAGAGACAAACAGAAAAAGAGAGAGGTCCACCATAACTCCTGGCCAAGCCATCAAGATTCATGGGAGCCCCCTAGCCTCTGCACCCCTCCTCCACCCTGCCCAACTCCAACGCTTTACTATGACTCTTGGGAGGACAGGTTTTTAACTGGGGCCCACACTTCAAAGAAACTCCTGCTCTCTCCTTCCTGTCTTCTATCACTACCCTTTCCCTTCTCTTTTTCCTCTCGCTCTCTCTCTCTCTCTCTCTCTCTCTCTCTCTCTCTCTCTCTCTCTCTCTCTTTCCTGTCCTTAGTGTCTCTTTTTTATCTCGCTCTCTTCCCTCTGTGTTTCTCTCTTCTTGTTAAGCTGTCTGTGTACAGTATTCTACAGTATTCTGTGTACAGTATTTTTCTCTTTCCTGTTTCTAGGCTTCTCTCTCTCTGCCCTCCTGTCTAAATCCACTCCCTCACACTTTCTCACCCTCCAGTGGTCTATCATCTTGTCCCTTTCCTTCTATACCCTCTCATCCCATTGTTCTAGCTACTAATATAATACATTACTATTTTTGTACAGTTTTTCCCACTTTTCTCTCTTCCCTCTTTCTCTCCACCCTGTCTCCCACCAGTTTAAGGGCCTCAAAGGCTGTTTAATGTTGGTTTATTTTCTCCTGCAGCAGTCTGTTAGCCGGTAGTCCATCAGTCAGTCAGTCAGTCAGTCAGTCAGTCAGTCAGTCAGTCAAGGACAGTGCCAAGGCCAGGTACCCTCAGGGGATACTCTGGAAACTCTGGAAACACACCACATCTATGAGCATGCATGGGGAAACAACAACAAAAGTCAAGGCCAGAAAAAGAAGTTGCATCATGCTTTGTGGAATGTGTGTATGTATGGGTTTATATGGCCTCTAGGATTTATTCTCTGCATTGGTTTTTTTCCCGCTCTGTTTTGGAGCAGCAAACTGAGAGGAATGAAGCGGTGTGGTTTGAGAAGAAAAACATCTCTGTTCACTAGGCTATGATCTTAGACGGCCCAGAGTTCGCCCCTTCTCTCTCAAACATGTCTGTTTCTTCAGTTCCATCCTCGTGACTATTTTTAGCTTCCTATTTAGTGGAAAGCATCACAAAGCCGGCTGTCGATGCGGGAAGCTGTGGAGGTGTGTGTGTGTGTGTGTGTGTGTGTGGGGGGGGGGGGGGGGGGGGGTGTGAGTGTCGCATCATCATAATTACTTTTCTTTAAAGGCACTTTGTGCTTTATGACGATACTAGTGCATAGACAGCCATGAAAGGCAAGGAGGAAAGTACATTAAGCACCCAACGAGAGTGTTGTTTTTCCTTTGGAGAGATTCAGAGGCCTTCCACACGAGAACGGCTTGGTCTGTTACCCGTTCAAGTTTGAAAACGGGATAAAAGTTTTGAGCGTCCACATTGCGGTTATGTTAATTATGCATGTGGTCCAGACGAGAGCGGTGGAGCTCCGGAGGGAACACCCAGAGAAAGCTGCGTGTAGTGTAGGCTTATATTATATTATGCAGTCAGTCTGCCTAGTGTTTTACTGGCTATACTGAGGTCTAATGGCTGTGTACTAGTGTTCTCTAGACAGTGGAGTGGACGGGACCTCTGCCCTGGTCAGGTTCGCTCTTAACTTAATACCATTAGCAGAGGTATAGTGCAGCAGTTCTATATGACCTCGCAACCCCTGTCTCACACACACACACACACACACACACACACACACACACACACACACACACCCTGAGAACATACACATACAGTCTGTCTCTATGCATTTGATGTTGTGTTTACAATACATTGCAAGTTCATTGGTAATCTAAGACTCTCAAAATTAGGCAACGGCATTGACCCAAAATTCTGGCATATGTCGGTTTCAACTCCTTACTTCACCTTTCATTTTCTCACCCTACCCCTGCCCTGGGCCTCTGTCTTTCTCACCTCCTATACTGTGCATTAGTCAGACTACGTGGCCGGTTAAGACTCTGCATGCAGTTATGCTTAGGGTTAGGGTTTGGCTGTTGGCATAGGTTTAGTAATGGTTAGGTTTCTGGTTTAAGGACTTCAGTGTTTTGTACCATACTATTGTATACAGAACAAAGAATGTTTGCTTTCGCCATCTTTGTTGAAGAAGAGTCTGGGCAATTAAGCTTTAGTCTTACTAGAAGTACTAAAAGTTTCTCAATCTTATATTTAGATTGAGTCTGGCTTAATCTAGTCACCTCTAAGGTAGGTGTCTGGAGGTCAATGATTAAAGTGTGATTACCTTTGAGGGGATTAAGTCCACCCATCAAGCCCATTAGTGTCAACCTCAGATCATGGTCTGATTTTGAATCTAAATGGCTTTGTGTTTCTTTGTGTTTTGTCCTGGCTCTGCTCTAATTGAGAGCAATTTAGAGGTTTAGGACTAATGAGCGGCCAGAACAATGACCTCAATGACCTCCCCTCACTTCATCCACCTGCCTCTACCTGCCGTCCACCATTCTACCTGCATTAGCATCCCCATGTATATACTACTCATATTTTGAAAGGGACATGGCTCGTGTCCAGGAAATGGCTTGACTGCCTTTGTGATCAGCGTTTGCGCCTGCTGTATTGTATGCATAAGAAGGTGCGTCTCTAGCTTGATAGGCTATGCTATATAGTGGCTCCAATACGAAACTGGCCCCTGTAAAAAGTAAAAGCCCACCTACCCCCCACTCCCATTTGATCTGTACTTTTTCCGGCAAACTGAATAAAGAAGTCAATTCATTAATCAAAGCCCCCTGCCACCCCAAGGAATCTACACTGTCAAATCTTAAGTGTTATTACTCTGAGAGTGTACAAAATGGAACCATTATGAAGGGTCCATTTGGTTGCTAACTATCAGTCATGTAGCTGGGGAACACCCTCAAGGACCAATGGAGGTTCCCAGAGCCCACACTGAGAACCGCTGAGCTAATGGTCCAGACAGTAGTTGTGGCTTCAGTTTATTAAAATGTTCTCATGAATGTATAGTCCTTTGACTGCTGTGTCTGTGAAGATACTGGTTAATTACAGCTTGGCCTTTGGCTGACGACTGACTGCTAGTGATCACAGGGAGTCTGTCGGGGTCTCATTAAAAACACACTCATTAGGGAGCGCGTTTCCACAACAAACGCAACGGAAGATGTACACACAAGTTCTTCCTCTCTACCTCTACTCTGTCCTTCCACCTCCCCTTCCTCCGCCATCAGTGTACGGATTTGTGTGTGTATGGGTGAATGTAATGCCCATTGAATATAACCGCTATATACAGTAAATGCACCATTTACCTCTTGGAACGGGGTAGAAATTTGGTCTCATGTGGGAGACGTGTTGGAATCGCGGGTAGTTACAGATTGCAGCTTTAAGGTTTTTACTGTAAACCACTCATCCACAAACACACACACACACACACACACTGACAGGAATACACCATGCACTGGTGTGGGAGTTCAGTAAGTGGGGAATGGGTTACGAGGTGGAAGTAGAGAAAGGGAAGAGGGGATAAAAGGAATGAGGAGGAGACACCAAGGATGAGAGAGAGTGAGAGAGAAAGAGAGAGAGAGAGAGACATTGACAGAGAGAGAGAGGTGCTGTGGCGGTGCAGTGTAGCAGGCTGCACACGCTTCTAGTGCCCTCTATTGGTGGGAGACGGCAGGAGCAGCTGTTGGGTTGTGCTGAAGAAGATGACTATCATGTTAAAGCGATAACCCTGTCAGACGTGATGGCCACTCCTCCCTCTTATCTGCTCGCAAGGACGATCTCTTTGTCTCTGTTGGTGTGTGTGTGTGTGTGTGTGTGTGTGTGTGTGTGTGTGTGTGTGTGTGTGTGTGTGTGTGTGTGTGTGTGTGTGTGTGTGTGTGTGTGCGTGCGCGTGTGTGCGTGTGTGTCCGCGCGTGTTATGCTACAGTCAGTGTGTGTGTGGGCTGAAGTATATGTGGTGTTAGTACCAGCAGGTGAGCAAGGTTTTATATTTGGCTGTGTGTTTCAAATATGTGTGATTATGTTTGATTTAACTAGACTTTCCTTCAGTGTGTGTGTGTGGATGTGTGGTAGCAGTTGTGGTTGATGTTGCACTGACTAATGGAGTCATTAGAATGGGGGCTGTGCACATGGGCTCCAGCTGGAATGGGTATTGGTGCTTGCTCTGTTCTTGTTAACGTGTGAGAGAGAGACAGCACGCACTCAAACACACACACACACACACACACACACACACACACACACACACACACACACACACACACGTCACAACCGACCAACGACCAACCCCCAAGTTATGATCAATTCTTCCCTTCCTTCATGGCTTTGTCCGAGTGATATTTCAAACATTTAGTGAATCGCAGATGAACTAACTAACTATTGTACCTGCCACAGAGTGAGTGTGCATTCACTGCAATGTGCAAGCAAGCGTGATCTTCAACGTCGTCAAGCCTGCTCACATGGTCCAACGCATGCATGCACACACACTATACTGCTCTACAAAGCCAAAGTGCAATCAATAACTACGGGGAGAAAAATGGCTGGTAATGGGTTTAAAAGTGATTCAACTAGCCAGTCAAATTAGATATCGGCAAATAAGTGATATTGCACTAATTGTAAATATGTTCTTGAGGTATTTGTTTGTCCCCCAAAATCACAAAGGCTAATTTGACCTTTGGGATACACTAATAAGTTGGTGTGTCCAACTTATTGGCTTTGTAGGGCAAGGGTATTACACTTGACCAATGTTTCCCACTATACTATCTATGCACCCTCGCCCCAGAATAGAGATGCTATGCTAGGGAATTGAGAGTTCATGTTGTTAAAGTCATTATTCAGTGCCAAAGGCCTATCTGTGCTACTGTCTCCCTCTAGCCTGAGCCTCTACCATTCCTGCACCTCGATCCTGTAATAAATCTCATGTCTGTGCTGTGGCCAGCCAGATGTTGCAGCCGGCCCGCCCAGCACTTGTTAGCTATAGGTCTGGGACCGCCAGGAGCTGCGGTGTTAAATGTTTAAAAGGCTTAACTTTGGCCCCTGAGAGGAACTATCCCTGCTCTGCCTTAATTGCTCAGAGGCAGCCAGGCAAAACCGTCCGCCCATGTACTGAGAAACGACTCCGATTGGTTCTGAATAATAGATGAGCGATCACCTCCGAGCGAGAGCATGCTGCATAAGCCATGGCATGAGAACATAAATGGTGTGACGGGGACTTTAAAGATGGAGTGCCGTGATTTTTTTCGACCCTAAAACATGATCATCAGGTCTTTGGAAACAAAAAACAAATGGGTCGCGACCAGTGATTGGGAAACATCCAAAATGTAGCCTGGTGCTTGAGATAAATGTGACGATGTTACTACTAACACAGATCTCCTCTCTCTCTCCCTCCCTCCCTCCTTGAAATAAAGGTTTAGCCGAAGCACAACTCACCACATACAGTATGTCGCGGTGTAACGAATGTGAGATTGTAGATCGTCTCGTTTTGAGCAATATTTTAAGTTCACTTGTTTGCTTGTTCATTGTATAATTGAAGTTTATATGTTATTTTCTCATGAAGTTTTATACAAATAGGTTTTCAATGTAATGGGTCCCGGGACCCAGGGGTGGTCTTTTTAGATGGGTCCCAGGGACATTTTATGAGTCCTACTTCAACGACGTTAGAGTACGGTACTGAGTACAGTATTGCATCCCAGGAGCCCAGGAGGGTGACATGATTGCGTCCTTTCTCAATTTAGTGAGTCTAAGGATGCATATGCGGCCTTGCATCACTGCATATACTTAATAGGATTCAAGGAATTAGCCAGAGAAGAAGCTACTGTACTGTAGTAGTAAAAGAGAGTACCACGGTAGGCAAGTATTCAGGTCAGGTAGGAGAGGAGAGGAGAGGAGAGGAGTGTATCTCAGACATGTGGGTATTGTGGTGCAGAACAGAACATAGTGTGGATGAATGAGTAAGGAGGCTACGGCATATTCGATGTTATAATGCTTTACATGCACCTACATTCAAATGTGAATATGTACATGATACTGGCTCCGACTAATGAATAAATGACAATGATTTTACAATATAAATTGGGGTTCCCAGAGATGGGGCTTTTTTAAGCGGCATTTCTCCATCGGTTTTCCGAAAAACGCGTCCGGTGTGCAACCACCTTTACACTGTAGGAGTAAGAGTAACCACTGTCAACCTGGCTGGCATCCCTATTTTTGGGGATGTCATGTCATTATAGGCAAGCACTTTCCGAAATGACGAAATAGCTGATCTACAAGCTCACAGCCCGTCGCAATGCATCGCGTTACTTCACACACACTTGTTGTGTGTGAAGTAACGTGTATGTATGTAACATGTATTCTCTGTGTGTGTGTGTGTGTGTGCGTGTGTGGGGTGGCCATTGTCTAATCGCTAATAATTATGCTGCCTCTCATTTGTGCCGTCATCAGTCTATTTGGTCACCTCATCACACCAATACAAATGGTACACCCTACCCTCACACACACACACACACACACGCACGTGCGCGCGCACACAAACGCACACACTCACTCACTTCGGTTCCTCTTCCTAGACTTAGTAATGAATCACATTTAAGGAACAAAAGCCTTCCTGCATTGGCTTATTAAACTTGGACAGGCATTAGTTCATTCTGGCTCCTGATATATGAGGTATACGTATATGGACACACGCACAGAGCTTTATGTGATAGCCTGCACCCCTAGTGCCTTTCAGAGTGCGTGCGTGCGTGCGTGCGTGCGCGCGTGCGTGTGTGTGCGTGTGTGTGCGTGTTTGTGTGTGTGTGTGTGTGTGTGCATACACACGCCCATTCCTCTTAATAGGATTGCCACGGTGCCTGTGTGGACATTTAGCTGTTTTGTGTAAACACCCCGCTCTCTCATGCACATCAGCGTGTATGTCTGTGTGTGCATGAGTGCGCAGGCACGCACATGCGTGTGTGTACACATGTGTGTGCATGTATGAGTAACTGTGTATGTACCGTTGTGTACAAGAGTTTGTGCATTTGTGTATGTGTGAACACATGCATGCATGCATAAGAGTCTGCGTGCGTGCGTGCGTGGAGCCTTAATGACTAAGCCTGTGTCAGGCTGCTCAAAATGTGGTCATTCGTATGGTAATAACCATCCAAAGAGGAGCACAATAAATCTCTCCACATCCTCATCTCTGAGACAGTTGGTGGAGGTGGTGAGTTACCGCCGGACGCCACAGATATACAGACAGTTGGTGGAGGTGGTGAGTTACCGCGGGACGCCACAGATATACAGACAGTTGGTGGAGGTGGTGAGTTACCGCCGGACGCCACAGATATACAGACAGTTGGTGGAGGTGGTGAGTTACCGCGGGACGCCACAGATATACAGACAGTTGGTGGAGGTGGTGGGTTACCGCCGGACGCCACAGATATACAGACAGTTGGTGGAGGTGGTGAGTTACCGCGGGACGCCACAGATATACAGACAGTTGGTGGAGGTGGTGAGTTACCGCGGGACGCCACAGATATACAGACAGTTGGTGGAGGTGGTGAGTTACCGCCGGACGCCACAGATATACAGACAGTTGGTGGAGGTGGTGAGTTACCGCGGGACGCCACAGATATACAGACAGTTGGTGGAGGTGGTGGGTTACCGCCGGACGCCACAGATATACAGACAGTTGGTGGAGGTGGTGGGTTACCGCCGGACGCCACAGATATACAGACAGTTGGTGGAGGTGGTGGGTTACCGCCGGACGCCACAGATATACAGACAGTTGGTGGAGGTGGTGGGTTACCGCCGGACGCCACAGATATACAGCATGACACTCCTACCTCACCGAGGGTTCACCTTCTCTCTCCATAGAGGTACAGTATGTGCTGCAGATAGTTTGTATAAGTCTTAGTCTGTGTATATATATATATATACGTACAGTCAAATCCTCAGTGTTAATTTAACAAAAAATTGGCATGCCACGCTTTCCTCTCACATTCATTGCTTAATGGTGATAATCTGGATAGTTATTCACAATCTTTGGGAAACACTGTTCTGGTTCTGAACTGTGTAAAACATGGCATCGCATCCACCGCAACTATTGCAGGGGAGGGTCTCTGGAGGTGTGTGAAACGAGGGCATTGTGATTGCAGCAGAGGGCATGTGTGGGTGAGCTCGTTCAACAGCTCCTGAACAATCGCTGTGGATTTCCCAACAGGATAGACTACTTACTATACAACATTTCGCGGGTAGAATTCAGCTTAGAATTGTGGAGTCATTATTGGTTGGGGTGGTGATTAGGGCTCCGATGACCTGAATGGAGGGCATTGTAGAAATTAAATTGGGCTGGTCTTCTTGGTTTGCAGTGTCCTATATTTGCTTACCGTAAGCTACTTGTGATTCGGTTCCGAACTTCCCTAGCTTTCATCTACCGCATTACGAAATACTAAAGTCCTGTGGGTGTTACTTTAATTACTTGTTACTTTTTATGTAGACACTTGAGTTATTCACTAAAGTTTTGTTCAGAATGAGGGCAAATCTGATTTATTTCTGAAATCAGATCTTTAGGACAGACTGACTATCCAGTATCCACAGTACACTGTTAATTGCAGGTGATCTGGTCAGATTTGTGTAGACATTGACCCATGTGCATTGATTGCTGTGGTAACGACTTAATGGCATACAGTACGCATGCTTAAATAATACTGTGTCGTATGGCGGTGCCACTCAACTAAGTACAAATCAGGCTTCAGACTAAGGCTTCAAACTAAGTTCCACAGTGGTGTTTTCACAGCTTAATACACAGGATACACATTCATTGTGCGAGAGCCCAGTTCAATGGTGTTGTGGCCTGATTGTGTGGCCTGGTAGTGGAAAGGGTTAAATCCCTGGCTAAGTCATACCAAAGACTACAAATCGTACCCAATGCCTCCCTGCTTGCCACAGTGTGACTAGCATCATGTCCACAGGGTGTACTTTTCAAAGGGGGGTTCCAGCAAAATGTGTCACAATCATTTTAACCATTTTATCTATATGTTGGCTATTCAATAATAGCAGTGGGTCCATGTGGTTACCTTTTTGTTAAACTCAGTTAAATGATTGTGTTGTGCAGTACAGCAGTGTGGGTTGGTTGGTTGTGAACACATTCTTATGTCCCCCAAGTCCTTTACTCGGAGGGGCCCACACTGGTCACGCCTGTCACACTGATGTCTCGCTCTATAAACACCCCCACACACGTGCAGTGTCCAGTGTCGCGCACACAAACACTTTCTCTTGCACACACACACACACACACACACACACACACACACACACACACACACACACACACACACACACACACACACACACACACACAAAGATAATACTTGTACTTGTAACTACGTACTTTACTATGTATTACTGAAGCAAATACACACGCACATAGAAACTGAGCACACAACACACTTTTGTAACTCCATTACTTTTCTAATGGCCACAGTTTATTTCGAGAGTCTAAATGTGGGGCTGTTTGCTAGTTTGTTTGTTTGCTCGCTGTGGGTGACTGACATCTTCTGAATGGTGTGTGTGCCGTGACAATCAGAAGGTGCAAGGGAAACTCAATATAGAGCAGGTGTGTGGTGTCTAAAACGATCCTCGTTCAACATAATGTCTGCAGCCTGTAGGTGTTGATGAATCAAATCCATTACACAAGCTCATTGGTCACGTAGCCTTCCACGCAACAGCTTTCAGTCAGCAGTGAGTCATTTGCACGTGCACGCACGCACACGTGCACTCACGCACGCACACATACACAAACACACACATTTTGGTATCTTATAGGCCGGGAACCCATATTTGGGTTCTGTACAGTATGTACAGTATTCAAAAATGTAAATTTTTTGATGCTGCTTTATAAATATTTGAAGTTTTTCAGAAAGAAAAGGATTTAGAGGCGTTTTTAGAATCGGCCTTAGGCCTAAATGGGTTATACATCTGTTAGCCATTATCATCCCTAGGACAACTTCTCAGTCCTTTCATCATATCAACAGGCTGGGTATGAACTATGAAGCGAGGCGATTCTAGCTGCAGTAGTTATTCTATGACAAGAATGTGAACCCCTTGCTTTTCATAAAGTGGTTGACCGTAGCCCAGGTGTCATCATCTGCTATATAAATGGGACTGAGACGACTAGACTGTAATGGATCCCTCGAGGCACGCATGCATGCACGCATGCACACACGCACGCACGCAGGCACACAGGCACACAGGCACGCACGCACGCTCACACGCTCACACACAGCGGCCCATTCACTCAACCATTCTCCATCCCACTCCACGCTAGAGTCCCTGTGGACTCACATTGCACTTAACCAATGATTACTGTACACGAAAGGTGTGTGTGTGTGTGTGTGTGTGTGTGTTGCAGCTGTTAATTGCACCATTGCACAGCTGCAGCCCCCCAAATGTCTTATTATTCACGCTGTCTGTCTGCTCCCCTCCAACAAGCCACACAGAGCCTGAGGGATAGTGTGTGTCTGTCTGTAGTGTCTGTGTGTGTGTGTGTGTGTGTGTGTGTGTGTGTGTGTGTGTGTGTGTGTGCGATGCAGCAGTTGTGTGTCTATCCCTGTGTGTACTGTATGCGTTTGTGGGGAGGAAAAGGATACTAAAGCACTTGTGTTGGCCTCACTCTGCGCCCTAATTGGTTGGCACTACTTAATTAAAAGCGATACGACAGTGTGATTGGGCCCCATGATGGATGGAGACAGTGAGACGCCCAGGCGTTTTACGATCAGGGGTGTGTGTGTGTGTGTGTGTGTGTGTGTGTGTGTGTGTGTTGTGTGTGTGTGTGTGTGTGTGTGTGTGTGTGTGTGTGTGTGTGTGTGTGTGTGTGTGTGTGTGTGTGTGTGTGTGTGTGTGTGTGTGTGTGTGTGTGTGTGTGTGTGTGTGTGTGTGTGTGTGTGTGTGTGTGTGTGTGTGTAGTGTACACATGTGTGGATCACGGGAGAGGAGGAGGAGGTGGAGGAGGAGGAGGAGGAAGTTATTACCGTTTTAATCATGTCCTCCATTATCTGTTATCCGTTTTCTCTTTCTTTTCCTCTTTAAGTCCTCCCCCGTTCTCTCCTCCCTGCATGTCAGCCATTCTGTGTCCACATCTGACCCTCTGTGTCAAGCGCTCTTCAATCACTTCCCCTTCAGTTCCCCTGCACTGGCACAGAAACACCACATCAGTCTTACTCCATGACTTTTGTCATTTATGACAGGAGTCTGACTCTGAATGGGATCGAATATGCACACACACCATTTTGGAAAGAACTTAGGCCCCTTCCCTACGTCCTTCAGGTGTTACCGATGATACTAATGAGGGCTCTATTCCATTCTGGTCAAACAGAGTCAGGGTGCTGCTTTGGAGTTATTCTGTGTGCATACTAGAGCCCATTGGGGTGAGGTAGCTTTATCTGACCCCCGTTGACTTCCATTGTAAAACATAAAGTTTGATATTGAGTTACTTCCTTGGCAGCATACTCAAGACATTGGCTCTGATCACTCCAGTGGGTGTGAGAGTTTATCTCCAGGCAGTTTCACAGACAGTTTCACAGACTCACAGACCCATTTCTAGACGACTCACCTCCCAGAAAAGAAAAAAAAATAGCTGGACAACTGTACTTCATCAATTAACTAACAATACACAATCTGTACAGTATGTGATTTACAGAACTTAATAATCGCTGTTACAAACTCATCCCAGTCAGATCTTTGTTGCTCACCCAAGGTGAGAGTTGTAGTGCAGTTTTTTCCTCAGTCTGCAGAAGCATTGTGGATCATTTGTTTGTAGGCGTATGTGTTTGGTGAGAGTGTTGTCGCCCATCCTGTTATCGCTGTATGTTAATAAGCAATAATTAATCTTAATTATGTGAATTGGGGTTGACTGCCGTGGGGTGAACTGATCCCTAAACCTCCCCCTCTGTATATGGACATGCACGCACGCACACGCACAGGGATAGTTGCCCGCCCCACACACACACACACACACACACACACACACACGCACACGCACACGCACACGCACACGCACACACACACATTGAAGGGCTTAGCTCCTTAGTTGCTTCAAGGGCGAAGTATTTTATATTGAGATTTTGAGGGACAGGTGTTTGCACTATAGGCCTAATGTGGGATGTAGTATCGGATATTGATATATTGGCACAACCCTACATTTGCATTAAGTTCATACTTTACAGCTACAGTACAGTATATTTGTAAAGCCTTGGTCATTAGCCTGCAGTTGTATTTATTACACAGTAACACAAAGTGGTAATTTAATTTGAGTTAAATTAACACTCAGAATTTTACACTGTAACAATGTTGTTGACAATGAAAGGAGGTTGCCTGAATACTTGCCTTTTGACCTAGAGAAGCATGTTGTGACAGGCTAAGTGTGTGTGTGTGTGTGTGTGTGTGTGTGTGTGTGTGTGTGTGTGTGTGTGTGTGTGTGTGTGTGTGTGTGTGTGTGTGTTGTGTGTGTGTGTGTGCGACTGTGCGTGTGCGTGTGGGTGGTTATGGCGTGTGTTTATTCAGTGTATGTGTGTGTGTTTGCATGCGTCTGTGAACGAGCTGCAAGTTCGGTATGTGGGAAGGTTGGGGCAGGGCAGTGTGGATGCTTTGACACCCTAATCCTGGAGCCTAGTGTGGCTTTGTGTGGAGACCTTAGCTGGGAGGAAGGACGGATGGAGCGAGAGATAGTGTGGGGTTTGTGTGTGAGAGACAGAGAGAGAGAGGGAGGGATGAAGGGGGCGCAGCAGAGGTAGTCGATCAAGGGGGGGTAAATGGGAGCGCATGGTTAGAGAGAGAGAGAGAGAGAGAGAGGGAGGGGAGTGAATGGAAGAGAATGAAGCGTTCCATTTGGGTTAGTTCATTCTCCAGCTCTTATCATCAAAGGAAACAAAGGAGTCTGAAGGGCCTGACTTGTGATGCTACGACTTCCTGGAGGTAGCCTGTTAGTGTGTGCGCGTGTGTGTGTGTGTGTGTGTGTGTGTGTGTGTGTGTGTGTGTGTGTGTGTGTGTGTGTGTGTGTGTGTGTGTGTGTGTGTGTGTGTGTGTGTGTGTGTGTGTGTGTGTGTGTGTGTGTGTGTGTGTGTGCGCGTGTGCGTCTGTGTGTGTGTGTGGGTCCTGCTGCTGGCTTTTTTCCCCTCCTCCTCCGGTCATCTCTCTCCATCCTTCTCTCCTCTCACTTCTGTAGAGACCGCTGGTCTGTCTTGTTCCCCAGCTGCAGCATGTGAGTGATGTGATTCCGCATGCGAGATGTGGATGAAATGCGTAGAGAGAGAGTGTGTGTGTGTGTGTGTGTGTGTGTGTGTGTGTGTGTGTGTGAAATGAATCTCTATTCTCTACACATGTTTTCTGACACCTTATTAAGGGACTGCTATGTTGCACATATTGCCTCAGCTTTGTTCTCATCTCTTCCGTTTGTCCACCCGTTTCGTTTCTTGTCCGTAAAAGATACCCAGACCTTCAGCCAGCCTGTGTTGTGTTATGCACTGTGCACAACTGCACATGGTATGTATGTAGCATGGGTCCACTCTTTCTCTCTCCTCTTCTATAATTGTTTCTGTGATTTGTCCTCCATCCCCCCATATGACTGTGCCTGTCTCTTTCCATCTCCTTCAGCTTCAGCACTGACAGTTTGGGCACGATTCAGAATTCGTGGCACGACGGTGTCATGCGTATAGAAAATAGCAGAGGTTGCCACGGTCATAGCTCACAACGTGCTGTAGTGTGATCCTGTGCCTGTGGGATAGGTGGTGTCACTGGTTTGGAACATTTGGAATGGAATTATACCATTATTTGCTTTTGCTACACTGCCTGTCTTTGGGAATTGCACATAGGCGTAGGAGACTCATTATTGCGCTGATTGATTGTTATATAGGCCTGGAAATTGGGTAAAATATTCTGGAAAAGTTTTGCTAAAGTTTTGGAAGTTCATTGGCAGAAATGTGTGGTAAACCTATACGTACTCACAACACAAACTGCATTACATCTGTTGGAAACCCGGCCAAGCATTATATAAATGAGGCTTTACAGTACATGTCCCATGTCAATTAGGCTGAAGGAAGCTGCACAGACCATCAGATATTTACCCTCAGAGTTTAACCTGGGTACCATCTGTCCTTTCAGCTGGCTTTGAAGAACGCTGAGAAGAACATTGAATGAATCTTTAAGATGGTACACACCATTCGAGTTTTATCCTAGATGTGTTTTCCAGGAGATTGCCTATTTTTTTGTGCACAACACCGCAACAGTTATTCCTGACAGCTCTCTAGCTGCTTCTGTTGAAGCGAAATGAGTGCAGCCCAGGGAAGGCTTGCCTGCCTGAATGTTTAGCATTTGGGTTTTTTGGTGGCTGCCGGACAGACGGCTTGGGTAGTGGCTTGGCACATGGCTGGTCAGCCTGGCACTGGGACTAGTGTCAGGGTGGTGGTGGGATGTGAGGGGGGTTGGGTAGTGGCTTGGCACATGGCTGGTCAGCCTGGCACTGGGACTAGTGTCAGGGTGGTGGTGGGATGTGAGGGGGGTTGGGTAGTGGCTTGGCACATGGCTGGTCAGCCTGGCACTGGGACTAGTGTCAGGGTGGTGGTGGGATGTGAGGGGGGCGTGCATTGGGCCAAAAGTCTGTCTTGTCTTGTCCGTCCATCCGTCTGTCTATCTGTCGGTGTTGGAGAGATAAATTGGCGTAGAGAAACCGTGTTTTTATTGTAGGTAACAATTATTATTAATGGTTTTCAGAATAAACACAAACAAGAACGCACGCACACACACAAAATACACGAATGCAGAAGATCTGCATCCAATCTACAGTATGCCTCTACCTCTATGTTCATGCGCATATTGCACACAAACAAACAGTTACTATGCACGTAGATGTCAACAAACAAGCACACACACACACACACACACACACACACACACACACACACACACACACACACACACACACACACACGCACACACAAGGCACAAACACAGTTCCTATCCATGTGGGTCTCAACGCAACGTTTCGATGGGGATTCTGTCCTTAAGTTGACAGCCTGGGGAAGAGAGCATTCACACATTCAGGGCTCGTTACACTGTGACAATTTGAGTCCAAGCACTGCATATTATATTCCTACTCCAGTCCTCACTGCATGTGCGTGCGCGTGTGTGTGTGTGTGTGTGTGGTGATCCTGCTTCGGGGGCCAGTGTGTGTGCGCTAACATTTGCATATGCATGTTATATGGTGGGGGGAAGCAGGAATTGAAATGATGGAATTGATGTTTCCACTCGCACATTCCCAGCAAGCGTCAGGACGGAAGGCAGAACAGGGCAGACCGGGAGACGCTGGGCACTGTGCCATCTGGAGGACGGGCGCACGTGTGTGTGTGTGTGTGTGTGTGTGTGTGTGTGTGTGTGTGTGTGTGTGTGTGTGTGTGTGTGTGTGGCGTTGTGTTGACATCTCCGACCGTGCTGAAGGCTGCACCTGGGTGTGCGTTGTGTATGGAAGAAAATAGAGAGACAGAGAGATTTTGTATGCGTGACGTGTGGTGGATGCATACTTAGCGGTGTGTGCACTGCAGTAGCTAAGCTGCTTCACTGTGCTTCAGTATACAGTAGTCTCTGTTTTCCAAACACTGGGAAAACACCACTTGTCCGTCGTGGATTTTATGGGTCCCTTTTTTATATTTTCCATATTTTCAAAAAAGCAAAAAATTATAATAATCATCATGATTCCAAAACAAGATTCAATGATTGCTTGCAATGATTGCTTGTGTCATTGGGCCCAAACCTCTTTATCTCCATATTCTAACTGTTTTTGGTCAATTATTTCCTATACTAGTCTATAGTGTCACAGTCACACAAAAGTATAAAAATGAGCAGATCTACGAGCTCGAAACGCGGTGCAAAATTCCGATCTGCTACTTTTGCATTTTTTAAAGCCTTGGTGTTGTTCCGTGTCTTCTCCTGTAACTCGCCATGGCTACTGAAGCCACTTCCCTGTCAATACTTTGGAGAGTTGCAGTCAGACACCCCAACTGCCCCCTCCTCCTGTTTAAAGATCACGTCTCTGTAGATGCAAGCAGTTCCCAAACCTTTTTGGCCATGCACCCCCTGTTACCCCCCCCCCCCCCCCCACATGGAAACATAAATTGCATAAGCATAGAGACATAGGTTGGCATAGAGACAACCTGAATATGGCATATATATGCAGCATAGGCTATATTCTGCATATACTTACCATATATTGGCATAATATGTTAATATATTTAGGTATATTATATTTAGGTGAATTAAACCATAGCACCACCATTAGCCTTTTCATGTCGCGCACCCCCTAGAAGGCGCTCGCGCACCACAAGGGGTGCACGCACCACAGTTTGGGTCCGGTCGTACAGCGATGCACGGGCTCCACTCCATAGCCATCAGTCATATACTGTCAATAAGGCAGAGGAGCAGTTGACCTCTCTCTCTCTCCCTTTCCCTCCCTCTCTCTCTGGCTGTCTGGAGAGTCACATGACTGACCGTCTCGTCCTGTGAAATTAGATTTGGGGGACCACATGGTTATGGTAACTCTACTGTAGGATGACGAAGCTTCTGGAACAGTGCCCACCAGCCTCCAGGAAACAACGAGTCCTGATCCTTATCGTACCGCGTGTTCCCGCAAAAACGGGTTATATCATATGACAAGCCCTATGTGCTTATACGAGGAATAGTCGAGGATATCTGGGGGTCCCCGCAACATCCAGACTCCCAGGAACGTGCCCAGGGGGGCAGCCCGGTTCCGGCGAGCCTTCCCACGTCCGAAATGGTTGAGAAATGACAGAGTTACTGTGTTGCAGCTTTCCGTGCTCGGACACAGATACAGACACACAGCCTTCGTACGTATAGGGACACACATACACGTACGTATAGGGACACACATACACGTACCTACGTACATATAGGGACACACATAGCTGCGTAATGGAGCGGAGGCACCACTCAAGAGAGGGATGAGCGGAAGGAAGGAAGAAGCGACACAGGGTTGAAGAGGAGGCGACGATGAAGGGAACAAAGGAGAGCTGGGGCTTCTGGCGAAGGAAGGAAGGAAGGAGGAGAGGTGGAAAAGCCAGTGTTTCCAGCTGGGTTCCCCATCGCTAATCCGCTATATTCATCACGTGCCATTCTCTCTCTCTCTCTTTCTCACTCTCTCTATCCCCTCTCATCTTCCTCCTTTTGACACCTCCCTCCGTGAGCTCCTCTCCACTGGCGTGGTGTGACTGACTTTTCTCATCTCCTCCCAGCCAGGTGCTGCTGCTCTGTAATCGAAGGTTTTATACCTACTCGGCCAGTCGGCCTGACTCATTTACACGACACAGCCTGTAGTGTGTGTGTGTGTGTGTGTGTGTGTGTGTGTGTGTGTGTGTGTGTGTGTGGATGAGAGGTTTCCCATTCCACTGCAGATGATGGAGGCTTAAGTTGTCGGTTGTTGCTGCCACCCTTACCTCACCCTGTCCGGGCTGTGAAATTTGGCGTGCCATATTGGTTTCCATTCTTTCTGTCTTAGCCTCCCTTGGCCATACTAATGTCACACTGCCGTCGGGGGCCATTTCTGTTTTGCACCAGCAGATTCGTGTCTGGCCACTGCGAGGCTATTTCTGTCCATCCACTCATATCCATATCCCGCTATCCCTCTCCCTCTTTTTTGAAACATTGGGATGACATGAGCTCGACCGATGCCAAATTTTTGGTTCCTAGCCCACTGATTACCAATGTTTAGACTAGTATTTTGTAAAAGAAATAAAAGATTCATCTAAAATAGGGCAGTCAGGTTGTACTCTGTTACTATCAAATAAGTAAAACTAGTTCGGCCCCCCATCAGGCTCGGCTAATGGCCTCTTACGTATCTTTGAATGATATACTGTAGGAGGGAAAGAGAGGATGTGGATAAGAAAATATGCATGCACAAACTTTCACGCACGCACACACACACACGCACGCATGCACGCGCGCACACACACACACACACACACACACACACACACACACACACACAGGAAATGGCAAGATCATATACTGTTGATCATTCCCGCTTTGCCTGCCTGTGGTTTGGGGTAAGGGTCATTGTTTAGTTACCACCATTGAATGGTTCAGTTCATTCCTCCATATTAATGAGCAGCTGTTTGTTCTGCAGCTAGCAGAGAGACTCAGAGACAGATCAGTTGATCAGTGTGTGGAAGGAAATCTGCTATTTTCTACTTTTACTCAAGTATATTTTTGAGTTTTACTTAAGTAAAACATGTGAGTACATTTTCCACCACTGTGGACTTCTAGCTATAGGAACTGGAGGCTTCCCAGAGAATGGCATTCTATTGTATGGCTGTCATGCTGCTGTGGTGCACGCACACACACACACACACACACACACACACACACACACACACACACACACACACACACACACATACACACACACACACACACACTCACTCTCAGGACATCCCAGCAGACAGAGGCAGTGCCAGGTCAGACAGTGGACAGTGCTGTATTGTTATCTGTCCCCCAGTTTCCCTGGTCATTTAACACTCTGGTCATTCAGCTGTCACTGATGACTCAGGGCCTGGGACTGGACAGTGTTGTGACCAATGTGACCAACACCTGCCTTTAACGCCAGACACAACACACGCGCACACACGCACACACACACACACACACACACACACACACACACACACACACACACACACACACACACACACACACACACACACACTGTTGTCATGACTGGGGCTGGTGCCATTTCTCATTAGTGTTACAGCAGCAGCAGGAATTGGATTCATGCAAATCATTCTGGGGAAAAAAGGAAGGGTCTAATAACGCTGTGGCTCCCGTGTGAATGTTGGGCTCATGTAGCCAGCCAACTATTCCACAATCTCCCAATGCTATAGAGTCTGGAACTACAAAAAAAGCCAAAAGCCGAGAACGAAAGCTGTCATCTGTTCTTAATTTCCGTTCACGAAATTTTAAATATCTTTTTAAAAAAAAGCAATATTTCCTTCGATAATTTTGATATATACAGGACAAATTTACGCAACTGCAAAGATGGGCGTCACAACTCACATCTGCTTCACCGCCTGATCATTTTCAGAGCTTCCGTTGCTCCAGACTGCATGACGGAAGCATTAAAAAATACTTCCATCATACATTGTTGGAGGCAACAGTCTGGCAATGCGAGACTATCTAGCCCCCTAAATAAGGTAATAAATAATACAAATTGTAATTAAATACATTGACCGTAAACACTAAACAGTGAATATCGACCCCACAAAAACATGTGGAAGACAAAGACCGTGAAGAAGTGGAATCATCACACACATACATTAATCAATTAATTTGAATTTCATTCATGTTGCCTAATTGGCAATAGAGATTTTGGCTAAATCTATTTTCTCATGCATGTGTTCTCTGTGTGGGTGTGTGTGAGAGATATATACAGAGAGAGAGAGAGAGAGAGAGAGAGAGAGACTATAGCATGTCTTTGCTGTTGTCAGTCAGCCCACTTGGTGTGAATCAATATAGCTTTTGTCTACAGCTTCACACAATCAGCCATGGTCTGGCCCACAGCAGAGTCTCTCTCTCTCTCTCTCTCTCTCTCTCTCTCTCTCTCTCTCTCTCTCTCTCTAAATGGATGTGTTTCTATTTACATTTTGTATAATACACTATATTACGACTTACATGTGTAATATTTTGTGTTACAAGAAACACCATGATGGGCAACTGACTGACCTTCACTTAATGCGACCCACAGGTTAATATCGGAATACCGATATTTATTTCAGCTGTTACACTTCCAAACATCAACCGCTTATTTATTTTTTTATTTTTTTATTCTTATTTTTTTATGTCCAATGTACTTGTATTTAAGTTCATAAAGATAACATAATGCAGGATTCCAAATAAAAAGTAGCATAAATAGCTGATCTACAAGCTCAAGACGCGTTTTGAGCTTGTAGATTAGCTATTTTTGCTACTTTTTGTTTTGTTGAGGTTTCTGCCCGACAGTTTATATGTGACCCTCTGGGAGTGAGTGTGGGAATATAGTGGCCCTTTCCATCATCAAAGTTTCCCACCCATGGCCTGCTGTAGACAAGCAGACCTACACAGTAAAATCCTTCATGTCAAATGAGTCTGAGACTGAGAGTTTACAAATATAGCGTAACCACATGTAGGTCTAAACCGTTTAGCCCGTGCCAAAAGAGAGATTAGATGTTTGCCACGTTCTTAAAACCTATAAGAATTGTGGTCCAAAGATCAACACACTGTCTCTGCGATATTGTCGGGGAGGTGTATCGTTTACAACAGTCAGTTACTTATATTTGATACTGGTCTGTTTCTAGCGAAAATGTAACTAATTCGGCAGCAGTAACATTAGTATTTTCTCGCAGTCAATCTAGCGATATGGCGTCAGACTTTGGTGCTCTGTAATGCTATATCTCTTGCCCTCTCTCTATAAACAACTTCTGCGGAACAGATGCAGCGTCTGATGGCTTTGTGTCCTTTGGTTTGCGTGGTATCGTCAAGGCTGGCAAGGCAGCCTATATCTCTGGAACCATTCGTAGTGTCTGTAAACATTTGATTCCAATTGAAAGAGGCAGGCTTGAAATAACATGAGGTTAGCCAGCCTTTAACAGACAAACGTTTAATGATGTGTGTGTGTGTGTGTGTGTGTGTGTGTGTGTGTGTGTGTGTGTGTGTGTGTGTGTGTGTGTGTGTGTGTGTGCGTGTGCGTGTGTGTGTGTGTGTGTGTGTGGAGAGAGACAAGTGAGGCACATCCCGGTTGAGCTGATGTCGGCAGTTTTTTTTTTGGTTGTGGTATACTGGGGTGGGGGGCTGGGAGGGGGGGGGGTCCAAAATCCAGCAGACAAATGAGCTTTTAAATGCCCCTTCCTCAGCTGATGTTATCGTTGAAGTATTCACTTGCAATTCACCGCTGTGTGTGTGTGTGTGTGTGTGTACTGTACGTGTACGAGAGAGAGTGAGTTGTGGAGTACGGTGTGTGTGCTTCACCTCTTCTCTTTAGCACGCATTGCGTGCGTGCGCTTTTGATCCTGTGGTTGAGAGCTGATTGTCTGCTGACCCGGTCAGCCCTGCATGGTGCCCTGTAGTGCCAGTGCAACAGGCACGCACACACACACACACACACACACACACACACACACACACACACACACACCACGACACGTCCCATCAGCTAATGACTCATCTCTCTCCCCCCTCTCTCTCCTCTCCTCTCTGTTCCTCTCTGTGTCTGTCTCTGTACAGGGGACATCACTCAGAAGGGCTATGAGAAGAAAAGAGGCAAACTGTTGGCACCGTTCATCCCACAGATACAAGGTAAGAAAGACCCCAATGTTCAGCCTAGGCCTGCTATGAAAACTTAACTGTAGGCTATATTACCCGAGTAGTAGTGCCTGTATGTAGCTACAGTACAGATAGTACCTGTTTGCATAGCGGCTCGCATAATGTCTGTTTCCAATACTAACGAAAGCAGAGTGCATTGTCTCCTCCAGGCCATTTTTAGGCGTGCCGGATTTCAGACCATAGCAAGTCAGAATTGGCAGACGGAGTAGCCATTCAGAGTGTTGAACATGATTCTAGTCATAATATTCCCATGAAACTGTCATGAAATATCACTCAGGGCTCATCAGTGCAGCTCTAAAGCTACACTCCTCTCTGCACGATGACGAGCTACTTTTACCTCATCAGATACATCTGTGGGAGGCGTGTCCTTGACTCATCCTTAAAAGTTGGGTTTTAACTGCTGCCCAACGTGTTAGTTGTTGAGTATTACACTGTACGGTTGTTGAGTGTTTTACAGTATGTACAGTATGCCATAACCCTGTATGGGAATTCAATGCTGTCTGGAAGAAACCACCCAATTCAATTAAAATTAAAAATTTCAGAAAAATATGCATTTTCAGGAAATTAAGAAAACCTTAATATGTTGACAACAAAGCAATACTGCCTCATCAAAGTTGGTGTTGTGACTTTATATATTGTCAATTCCTTGCATGAGAGGGGGAGAGGTGGTGGAGTTAGCTGTTTTAACAACAACATCAAGGAATAATGAACACTACACTCCTAATGAAATGATTTCCCTCTGTGATGGTGGGGAGGGGGTGACGTAATGGAGACCGTAAAAGACAAGGTTGTGGACTGCTGAATGAATCATCATAGCTGGTGTGGAATAGATTACAATCTCAAGGTTACAAGGTGTGCGTTGCGTGCGTTCACCGCTCATTGTGTCCAATACAGTACAATCCAGAGTGTTAACATAACTGTGAGAGTATAACAATTACAGTTGTTCTCAAGTGTGTGTGTGTGTGTGTGTGTGTGTGTGTGTGTGTGTGTCTGTGTGTGTGCGTGTGTGTGTGTGTGTGTGTGTGTGTGTGCGCGCGCGTGTGTTTAAATCCTAAGCGGTTGCTACAGTAGTACTGTACATCTCTAGTGTGAAGTTTCCAGGCAGCCCTTGCGTCTCCCTGTCTGCTCGCATTATAATCTGTCTGCGTCCTGCAAGTACGCGTGGGCATGGCCTGTACGTATATTTATCCGTCCATTCGACATATTTTTAGCTCCGGCCATTCAAGTCAAGTAGGCCCAGTCGGTCCCCGTGGCTGAATTTAAAGAGTAGGTGGTTTGTGGTGGAGTCCTAGAGAGGAGTTTTCTGTCCCGTCTGCTTTGCTCCCTGCCCTCCTTCAGTCTCCTCCTGCGTCCTCAGACCATGGTCCGTGGCAGAATGTTTGGGTTTGGCCCTCGCTCAGAACACACCAAGCCTCAGTGGAAAACGGAGCCCAATGGTGGACCGCTCACTCCCGGCTTTCCACTGGAGTTAGCAGGCCTGTTATTTAGCTTGGGCGGATCATATCGTATACCCCCCTCTCTCTGTCTCTCTTTCTCTCTCTCTCTGGCTTTCCAACTCCCACTTCTGGCCCGCATGAGTATCTTCTCTATCTGTCAGCCATGGCTAGACCCATTCACTCCGGATCCAAAAAGACCTGAGGAGTGGAGGTAAATGGACGAGCTACAGAGTGGGGTAAGAGTGCCTTCTTCCGGATGTGACACATCACGTGCGGCTGCTAAAGTGTATGAGGATGTGGGATGGGTTTGGTTGGGGGGTATTTTGGGATATTTTGGTCGGGAGGAAAGTCGAGGATCTATTTTGTCACTCTGCTTTTGGTTTCGTCTCATCTCGTTCACAGTTTTGTTTAAACAAACTGCCAAACTCACAGTGGAGTGGTTTGTCCGTTCACTAACAACCCTATCCTGCATATGCTAGTGTTGAGGTTTCTTGGCCGCAGGGTTGAAATAGGACCACAGTGGACAGTGGTCTTAACAGCTCCATATGGAGTTTCATTACTAAGCGGTTTTACTGCCTTATATTTCACCATTGTCTGAAGGCTGTATTTGAGCCAAGTGTGATAAAGATGCATTGCTGTTCAAAGCCAGACTCATTTGGACTTGAGAGAAATTTGAATGTTATTTTCTTCTCTTTGTAATGTAGTTTCTTTCACACTGAACAATTCATAATTTTGGTTCAATAATATAGATTGCAGGGTCCGTTTCACCTCTCGGTAAATGTGCCCCTTAAAAAACATTCTTTTACTCAAATTGAACCCTCTTGGCTATTAAGAATTTTTTACTCAAATGGAATCCTCTTGGCTATATTCTTTTTATCATTTCAACTCAGCTTCTCTAAATAGTCAATTTATAAGACAATATAGCATAATATTCATATGACTTCATAATAGGACGTTGGGGTACCGTATTATGCAAGTCATTAGCCAAGCTCATTTGTTCTCAAGGTGACAGGCACTGTGTGTGCACGTGATGCCAGCCAGGCACACAGATAAGTGTTGCCATCGGCCAGGTGCTGAAAATTCCTCAGGAGTCCCAGAGAGCCAATGGCAGCCTCTGTTGTGGCAGAGCATGGCTCCGATTGGCCCGCTGCCGTGTGTCTGTGAAGTGTGTTCTCCCCGGCAACCAGACCCTGACTTGTCATAGACCTGTTTTCTCTGGGGAGATTTGGGAAGGCCATTGTGTGACTGGGCTGTTAGAATGACATAAGAGACCAGCACATATTTGATGTGGTGCAGCCGTGCAGGGTGTCCGAGCCTGGGGATGAGCGTGCATGCTGTGAATGTGCATTTGTGTGTCGCCTATACGATTATATTATAATATTATTATTTATCATTCATTTTTTTGGGCGTGCGTGCGTGCGTGCGTGACTATACTGTATGTTACAATGCCTTCTATGCACTTTGTAACTGGCCGCTCTCCTATTGTCTGACTGCACTGGCAGTGTTTATGTCCTTTGTAAAAGGTATTCCTGACTTCCTGTACTGCTGATTATGCAGACATAAATAAACAAGTGTTTGTGTGTGCGTGCGTGCGTGGCGTGCGTGTAAGAGCGTTTTATTTGGTTGAAGATACAGACTATAGGTCCATAACTCAGCATTGCTGCGTGCACTGCCTCTGTGTAAGAGTTGATGTAGGTCCATAACTCAGCATTGCTGCGTGCACTGCCTCTGTGTAAGAGTTGAGATACAGACTGTAGGTCCATAACTCAGCATTGCTGCGTGCACTGCCTCTGTGTAAGAGTTGAGATACAGACTGTAGGTCCATAACTCAGCATTGCTGCGTGCACTGCCTCTGTGTAAGAGTTGCTGACGGCACAGAGCTCCATGATCCTCACTAAGCTCTCTGTCTGGCTGGCTGGCAGGCAGGCAGTGGGGAAAGTACTCAGTTATTTTAATTAATTAAGTAAAAGTATTAACACTGCAATGTAGAACTACTCCGTTACAAGTGAAAGTCCGGAATTCAAGATGTACTCGAGTAAATGTATAAAAGTAGAATGTAATCACTATGCAGAATGTCCCATTTCACGTTATCAAATGTATACAAATCTTTAGAAAATAGCCGATCTACAAGCTCACAATGTGTCGCATCGCAGATCGGCTATTTTCAAATGGCCGAAATCTATATAGGGTTGAAGTGGTATGTTTTGTAATAATAATCAATATCTACAAAGTATAGTGACTAAAGTTTTCAAATAAATATAGTCGAATAAAAGTACAATATTTGCCTCCGAGATGTAGTGGAGTAGAAGTAAAAGTATTGGAAAGAAATTGTACTTAAGTGCTTAAGTAAATGTACTTTATAGTTACTTTCCACCACTGCTGGCAGGTTGGGTTTGGAACTGGACCTTGTTGGTGCGGCACGGGCAGTTTTCTGTCCCCAAGAGCTGGGAGACGCTTTGTAAGCCCAGCAAGGTCAACTGAGATGAGGTCAAAGCAGAGACTCGAAAAAGGAACCTCAAAAGTCTGTAAATGAATACGTCCTGCTTGGTTGTTATTAGCAAAACCGCAACAAGGGAGGAATTGGGAAACACAGAAATGTGATGACTATTATTTTCATTTATTATTATTATTATTATTTTATTACCCGTATTATTATTATTATTGGCTATGTTCATATGAAGGATATATCCTGTTGTGCATAAGCATTTAGCATATTACATTTCAGCTGTGATACTCCGTTTCATTCATCGTTTCCTTACATACTGTGTCAGAGTCAGACCTTTCATTTACTGAGGAAAGCAGGATGCAGCCCTGGTGGGATGCATGTTGTCGCTTCATACATTTACCTACAGCAATAAGCCTTTGAAACTCAAACCTAAACACAGGAAACCGCCGTGCAAAGCTGTGGGATATACAGCTGAGCTATAGCATATTGGTACAGTTGTGCCTGCTTCCTGTTCCATTCCATTGTGTCTCTGGCACGCACCCACGCACGCACGCACGCACGCACGCACTCTCCCTAGAGAGAAACCCACTTGGTAGCGTACAGTACATTGTTGTATGACTGCATCCTCAAATTTTCCTCAGTTCTACACAACCTTTGGTTGGAAAAGGTTGGAATGGATGAATACTGGATGAGCTGCGTCACGCAGTGGGGGTGGGGGATTCTGACGTTTTAGAGCATTCTTGTCAAAGATCCCTAATCATGTCCTCTGTGTAATTGACAAACACTTTGTGTCTGCTGAAAAGAGGCTGGATTCATTGACATCAAATGGCAACATCATACCCGCAAGCACACACGCGCACTAGGGTTGGGAATTATAGATTCATTCATGAATTGATCATTGATATGTTGTTTTTGTTGGTATCTGAGAATCTTAATTTCTCTCAATGTCTAACATAAAAATATTAATTTTGCTTGTATACAGAGAGAATACAAAACTAAGGCATATTATATTCCTTAATCAAATATTGATTTGACCATTTGAGATACAGGGCCAGGCAATTGCATCTTTGTATGAGGAATAAAATTAAATCAAGTCTTGTCTGTCTTGTCTTGTCACATGCAAAAGCAGAGACGTTTATGTACAGTTACTACAGTACCAAGGTTTTTAACTGGCCTACATGTGCATTCCTCTGCCGTGCGCTGACAGCATTACATTCACAGAAAACCGCCCAATGATAGAACCGCAGAACTTTTGATTAATTGTTAAGTTTAATTGATGAATTTCTTAATAGCGATTAATCGATTAACGATTAACTATTAACATCCCTAACACACGCACGCACGCACACACGAGATGAAGATGAGAGTCATGCCGTGATCGTATACTGTGCATGGTGGTGTAGATCTCTCTCTCCATGGTATACTGTGGTCTCTGTGTGCAGGTGTAGATCCCTCTCTCCATGGTAAACTGTGGTCTCTGTGTGCAGGTGTAGATCCTCTCTCCATGGTATACTGTGGTCTCTGTGTGCAGGTGTAGATCCTCTCCATGGTAAACTGTGGTCTCTGTGTGCAGGTGTAGATCCTCTCTCCATGGTATACTGTGGTCTCTGTGTGCAGGTGTAGATCCTCTCCATGGTATATTGTGGTCTCTGTGTGCAGGTGTAGATCCTCTCCATGGTATATTGTGGTCTCTGTGTGCAGGTGTAGATCCTCTCCATGGTATATTGTGGTCTCTGTGTGCAGGTGTAGATCCTCTCCATGGTATATTGTGGTCTCTGTGTGCAGGTGTAGATCCCTCTCTCCAGATCGACAACAGGATCCAAGCGTCCTCCCAGTCGGCCCTGCCAGGCTCCAAACACATCAAATCCCGGGCCGCTAACAACCGGGATGAGCGCTTCAGATCTGGTAATCCCCATGTTGATGATTTCTGTGTGTGTGTGTGTGTGTGTGTGTGTGTGTGTGTGTGTGTGTGTGTGTGTGTGTGTGTGTGTGTGTGTGTGTGTGTGTGTGTGTGTGTGTGTGTGTGTGTGTGTGTGTGTGCGTGTGCGTGTGCGTTTCCAGGGAGCATACTACTATAGGTCTGTAGAGGATGCTGTTTTCCTTCCCTCCCTCCTGCATCGCCTAGACACCAGTGCCACCTATGCACGTGTCCCGTTTATTACATTTAGTTCTGCTTGATGCAGGTGCATGATGGGAAGCCGAGTTTTTTGTGTAACACCAATGTATATTTTATGTTTTTTAATGAAAAGAAAATGCGTTTTTCTAGTTACTTACCGGTAGTCAACAACTGTGCTTGACTCCAAAGGCACCGCTCACTTCACATTATGGTGTGATTTTCATTGGTTTGTTTTGTATATTTTATTACGGCATACAGTATGTTTATGATTATGCGCACACACGCACACAAAGACAAATTCCCCTCAGTGTTTCCATTGAAACGGTAATCAATTATTGAATCTTGACTCTCCCTCAGATTTGCACACGGAAGCTGTCCAAGCAGCGCTCGCCAAGTACAAAGAGAGGAAGATGCCCATGCCGTCCAAGAGGCGCTCCGTGCTAGTTCAGTCCTCCGTAGAGGCATGCACGCCCCCAGGTGAGCAGCGCTCCGCAATTACCCAAATGCACCTGAGCCAGAGGGTGCTCCGGGTACACATACACACACGCAAACAAACGCTGTGCAGTGTGCACAAATAAATACACACAGAAACAGAGACACACAAACACATGGATTAAAGTTCTCAGTCGCCATGACTGATTTCAGTCATTTGGAATTCATGCTAGAAGCAAGCCTGTCTTCTATGGGAGCATGTTGGGCAACGATAATCTACACGCTCTCACTGCGCTCGTAGAATGTCTATATTCGGTTATTATATTAATATTGGAGCATTTGAAGTGGTCAACCTCACAATACGTTCAGAAGCGTTTTCCATAAAATCTTAATAGTCTCTCTAATATAATTCATATAAAAGCAAAGGTTAGCCTGTGATTTCTTCACCTGGTTGGCAGTACAGTACAGTACAGTACAGTACAGTATGTACTGTACAACAGCATGAGCATTATTACTAAAACATCATCATACTTCATCTTGTGTTCATTGTTTAGGAAACGGCGCTAGTGTAAGGTTTCACAAATCATCACATTATAGGACTTGGTCAGACAAACATTTTCAGTCGTGAGATAAGATTTTGTTTTGATTCATGCAAACACTGCTTTCACACACAGTGGACTGGGGTTGTTTAGGTGCACTGCTTACACACACAGTGGACTGGGGTTGTTTAGGTGCACTGCTTACACACACAGTGGACTGGGGTTGTTTAGGTGCACTGCTTACACACACAGTGGACTGGGGTTGTTTAGGTGCACTGCTTTCACACACAGTGGACTGGGGTTGTTTAGGTGCACTACTTACACACACAGTGGACTGGGGTTGTTTAGGTGCACTGCTTACACACACAGTGGACTGGGGTTGTTTAGGTGCACTGCTTACACACACAGTGGACTGGGGTTGTTTAGGTGCACTGCTTACACACACAGTGGACTGGGGTTGTTTAGGTGCACTGCTTACACACACAGTGGACTGGGGTTGTTTAGGTGCACTGCTTACACACACAGTGGACTGGGGTTGTTTAGGTGCACTGCTTACACACACAGTGGACTGGGGTTGTTTAGGTGCACTGCTTACACACACAGTGGACTGGGGTTGTTTAGGTGCGTTCCAGCAGTGGTGGAAAATGTACTCACATTTGTTACTTAAGTCAAAGTATAAATACTTGCAATATAGAAATACTTTGTTACAAGTAAATGTCTGGATTCCAAAATGTACTTGAGTAAAAGTACAAAGGTATTGGTATCAAAATGTACTAAAAGTACTCATTATGCAGAATGTCTCATAAAAATATTTTGAAAATAGCTACAAGCTCTCAATGCATCGCATCACGACGCATTGAGAGCTTGTAGATCACCACTGTGTTCCAGTGAGCAGGGATGCGTAGGCCACTGACGCTCTATTGTGTGCAGCCGTCTAATCTATCTGAGATGACATTTGCAAAGCATCAGTTTTACTGGAAAGCAAATGCTCTGCATGATGATGAATGTGTCCTTTCTTCACTGGCCGTACAGAGAGTAAGTTCTCACCACTCGTTTCCCAGGCCACCTTCCCACATGGGTTGTATAACAAGTGCATAATCACATTTTTAACATAGTCTCAAAATGTCAACCTGCTGTCTGCCTTTCTTAACTGTTGGTGTGGCGGGGGGCGGGGGCCTCCTCTTCATCTGATACTGTGCTATTTTTTTACCGCATTGTTCAGATGTTTCTTCTGTTGCATCGTAATATTTCATTTTCGCCGCCAGTCAAACAAGATATCGGTTTGCTGATAGAAATCTCCTGAGCGTTGCAGCAGGCTTGCGGTTTGCCATGTTAAGTGTCGATGTCGAGTGGTGTCAGTGGCATTACGCCCATAAAGACACAGGCCACAGTGGTGGAGCATTTAACTGGATTAAGAGCTCAGAGGTTGAGGGTTCGCACCAGAAGAAAAGGCGCCCTCCCTTCATGCTGGTTTTGAGTCTTTGTGCATGTGCTGCTAATTCTATTGTGGTGCAAAGTGACAAGATGCACGAATATGGCCAACAGACCCAGGGAAACGCATGCATACTTAGGAAGGACATAGCAAACACATACACACACAGTGTGACTGTGGGGCGCTCCGTTAATCCGTCTAGGCTACTGGCAGCTGCAAGTGCTTAATTGCATATGTGAATAAAGACAACAAACATGGGAGCAATGCATGCATGCTGTATACAGTTATATGACACAATACACTTTCCTTTTCCCTGTAGCCATGCGCAGGTTCTTAACCTATTGATGCCTGAGGCCGAATCTGGGAATGCCTTCTAGGGCTTGACCTAAGGTTTCTGAAAACCTTCAAATTCTGATTTATCCTTTTTTTTTTAAATAGTTATGTTGCTACATGTATAGCAATAGCTGATGAGACACAGAGAGCGCGCCGGCATCAAAGGTAGAACAACGTTTAGGTTGCACCAGGCGTCAATAAATTCCTCATATTTTTTCAAATTGCCGGACCCACATGTGTTCCTGGCTGAAATGATATTGGGTGTAGGCTCTAGACAGATGTGATACAGACCTGTTTAGCCCGTTTTATGTATTCAGGACAAATTGGTATGCTGGAGTGGATTCTGTTTTCATACCTTGACATTTTCCAGTACCCACCAGCCGCCAAGCTACTTTAGGATTTTGTTCACAAAAACATTGAATAGATAAGAAAAACGTCATCTGATTTGTTCTTGTCAGCCAACAGGACTGAACAGATTCCACAATCCAATGAAAAATGAAACAGCTGAGCTGATGAAGTCTTTATCTGCGCTGCGGGAGCGTTTATTCATATGCTTGTCTTTGTGTGCTTGCAGCCTTGGGTGCATAATAAGTGCTGAGATCTCTGCAGGACCACTACATTCTCCGCTGCTGGGCATGCTCTCTTTGTAACCCTCTCGACGCCCAAATGCCTTTCTCTCCGACTTTCTCCCGATCTCTCGCCTTTTCTGCCTCTTTTCCCTCTCTCCTTCTTTATCTCTTTCATTCCATCTTTCTGATTCTTACCTTGTCTGTCTGTCTTTTTGTCTATCACACATTCTCTCTCTCTCTCTCTCTCTCTCTCTCTCTCTCTCTCTCTCTCTCTCTCTCTCTCTTTCGTGTTCCTCCCTTGGCAACTGAGTCAAGGTTACAGAGGATGATACAGTGCGAGGAGAGAGAGAGAGAGAGAGGGGAATAACATGCCTGATAACCCCCGCCCCCTGAGTTCTACTTTACTACATCTGTAGTGACATAACATTTGGGCTGTGGCAGAATCCTGGTTTTGTCATATTAATATTTTTTATGTTTCTTTTTCATAAATGAATGCCCTATATCTATTTTATGCATCGTTGTATGACAGTACCTAGAGCTACTGTAGAGTAGATACGCTGCTTTCTCTACTTTGTTGCGACTGATAGGTTGCAGATTACTATGAAAACCTGCAAAACCAGTCAGTCAGTCAGTCCGTCCGTTCGTCTGTCCGTCCGTCCGTCAGTCATGCCTCATGGCACTCCATATATGGCCGTCTCCATATCTGAAGATCACGACACTGACCTCATCAAACCCTGGATAGCCATACATGGAGAAGACTGGATCATCACCTAGATCTGCATATATGGAGCCGGCCAGCAACTACATACATCTGACCTCAAACCTCAAAGCCGTAGATCTCCATATATGGAGCTGACCTGTTCTGACATTCCTGCCAGGCAGGCAGCAATATGGCTAATTGGCCATAATCCCATGGTGGCTAATTTCTTGCATATCATACTCTTTTTGGGTGGGGTTTCCCACTCCCGAGTATGACGTAAGAGGAAAATGTCAGCTATGTCAAAAGCTATATGCAAAGCAAGTCAGCTCCTTGTTATTCTTGTTCATAACTATGTGCAGTATAGGAGTGCTAATTAGGTTAAACCTGAGTTATACATGCATGCATAGGCGCCGGTCAGAGGGGGGTCATTTGGGTCTGAATGTCCCCGCACTATTGGGGGATTGCCTGGTCTATTTATTTATCCCAACCGGCGCATGCTGGTCTAGCACTGTTTCCATTTCTTGTGTATTGGCTGCAGTTGCTCTTAATCTCAACTCGATCAAGGTCTCAGACGGGCTAATACACAACAATGTGAGTCATGACGCCACGCCCCACCTTTAAGAACCGAACCAGGTCGGTTGCTGTGTTTTATACAGTGACCTTTGAAAGCGGTTTTGGTTTGAACATTCAATGGTTGAAACCACAACATAAATAAGTTATCTACCTGGGTATGTTTACACCAGTGGCATATTCAGGGCACACGTGCGCACGCACACACACACGCATACAATTGATCTCTCTCTCTCTCCCCCGTTCCTCCACACTGTCCTTTGTTCTCACTCTCTGATGTTCTCTCTGTCTGTCTGTCTGTCTGTCTCTCTCTCTCTCTCTCTCTCTCTCTCTCTCTCTCTCTCTCTCTATGGACTTCTGATGAACTTCTACATTATATGAGGCCTATTCTTGTATGCTCAGAGAGACCCTGTAATTATTAGATGTGTGAGTGAGTTCACTACTTTCCAGTGGGCAAGCATTTACTTCACGTTTTATTGAAGTACAGGGCTCTTAGCCTCTTCTTGAGTCGCGTTCCCTCGTTATATTGTGGAGGGGAAAGGCTAATGTTTATAACTTGTTTGTTTCACCATCCTGTTTCACCACACTTTGTTTGAAATAGACACTCATGCTTTCTAGGTGGGGAGTGTTGGCTGGGAGGAGGAGGACCCTATAAGTCCTCTCTGGGGGGGGGGGGGTAATACCTGTCAGTGGGGAGGTGTTGGCTGATGAATGAATATCAACATCCTAATACAGGGGTGTCAAATTATGACAGGCAATTCCTGCTGTCAAAAAACACTTTGTTTGAAATAGACACTCATGCTTTCCAAGGTGTGATTTGGGGTCCTAAGGATGAATACAAAATTAATATCAACATCTTAATGTCATAGATCAGTGATTCCCAACCTTTTTAGCTCGAGACCCAAAAAAGAAATTAGACGTTTGCCCTGGACCCAAAATAGTGAAAATGGCATACAAGCTAACAGTGTGCCACTTGGAACAAAGACATTTAAGTGACCCATAAAATTGTGCCTGCGACCCACAAATGCACCCAGTATCCTCCAGTACTCCTGGAGGAAGGACAACGTTTAGATAGCAGATTGTGGTTGATTTTGATTGATCTTTTACCGGTCTTTCACATTCACATCATCCACGTTTAGGGCGGCTATTCTTTGCATAGGCCGAGTGTTCTCAGTTGCCTCAGAGGACAGCCTTCTAAATCATCACTGTCTGGGGTTTTAGTCCAAACCATAATAACTTCAGTGTGCCACACACCACAATGAGCTATGTTGGATTTTCCTTCAATATTAGACAGAGGAAATATGTTTGGGCTATTTTTGTGATCTCCCTTCCCCCATATATTTCTCGCTTGACATAGTTTTTAAAAGAGTGGGGGGAGACAAACATTTGCCACGTAATGCTGTAATTCGCCTCGGTTCATCCTGTTTGTGCTGCGCCAGGTCGTGCCGCGCACGTTCACGGCGCTCGCGCCAATATCGTCTTTGCACGCACCTTAAGGCTAATACTCCACCCAACCACAACCAACAGCCACCATCCTCATATGAATCATCTGTTTCACCGACCTATATGTGTGCTGCCCATTATGTACAGTATAAGTAAAGTAAAGTGACATATCATCAACATACGGTCTGAATCCCGCAGTAACTTTGCATTTCATCATTTTTGCCTTTTCCTTTTTTGTTTGTTCCCCCGAAAATGCAACCCCGTTCATTTCTATTTCCTCTGCCATTGCCCTGACGCTGCCCTGTTGTCTTCAAACCCTGTCGCACCACAGACACCTCCTCGGCGTCCGAAGACGAGGGCTCGCTCCGCCGGCAGGGACGCATCCTGACCACCTCCACCCCCTCCTACCAGGGGGGCCACAGCCACCCCACCGTAGAGCACTGGTTTAACCGCGTCATCCAGGGCACCTCGTCCACCTCATCCTCTGCGTCATCCACCTCATCCCACCCGGGAGGGAGATCTGTCACCGCCGCCACCACCGCCACCGCCACCACCACCACCTCCTCCGCCCACGCTGCTGCTCTCAACGCCAATGCGGCCGCCAACGCACTGGCGGACTTCATGGCACACACCCAGCTAGGTCAGTGTCACGAATGTGCACACAAAACACCGCAGATTATACAATAGTAGGGCCAAATTAGCCATTGGACCCGGTTGGGGACGGGGCAGAGGGGTCCTTCGGGGACTGGACCATGCAGTACTTGGTTTGAGGCCCTGACAAGGGCCCTGACAAGGGCCCTGACAAGGGCCCTTCATTGGCCGTTGATTGTGTAAAATTTCGGTCAATAAGATATAATAAAAAGGCGCACGTGTGCATGGGGGCCCCTAAAACAATGTTCGGCCCAGGGGCCCTAGTGGGGGTTGATCCGTCCCTGTAGTAGAGGGGTTTTGAGGAAGCAATCTGATTGGTTGAAGTAGCCAAACTAGCCATCTGGCCGTGCTTCAAACGAGCATGATGGAACACCTAATCAAAACATAGTACAAATCAGCACCGTTCTCCCAAAGCGGAGCCGACTGGGTTTCTTGGAATACTTTTGGTCTAGTGGCTACATCTGTCATTAAAAAATGTGGATTCTTTTAGCGAATATCTTAGTTATAATGAAATTGAGTTGACGTGTTTTTTTAGGGTAACTGTTGTATAATCACAAATTCGCAATATTACACTCGAGGGACGTGCGTTAGCGTTACCATCATTAATGCACGCCTGCATTGCTGCAGGAACGAGCCGATAGGCCAATTCCGTAAGCTGCGCAGAAGTGAAGTAAAGCACACCCTCTCGTGTAATATTGCTTAAGCCACTCACACCAGATCATGCTCAAATGGCCCCTCTGTATGTCTTGTAGCAGCGTTAGTATTTGGCCTGTGGAATTCACCTGCAGCGGATTATTATTATTAATTATTATTATTTTATGACACCTTCCCATAATGCAGCCGTTTCACCCTGCTAATGGGTGGCTCTCACAGCCCTCCCCTGCCTCCGGCTTGTGACACTGTGGTATCCGGGGGATAATAACTTAGCTGCAGATGGCGTGTTGCGGGGAAGGTGTGAAACAGCGTCTTAAAATACAGTACAGTGGGATTTGTTGCACGCCACGGGGCAGTTAGAAGATAAAATACAGTACAGTGGGATTTGGGCAGTTAGAAGATAAAATACAGTACAGTGGGATTTGGGCAGTTAGAAGATAAAATACAGTACAGTGGGATTTGGGCAGTTAGAAGATAAAATACAGTACAGTGGGATTTGGGCAGTTAGAAGATAAAATACAGTACAGTGGGGTTTGGGCAGTTAGAAGATAAAATACAGTACAGTGGGATTTGGGCATTTAGAAGATAAAATACAGTACAGTGGGATTTGGGCAGTTAGAAGATAAAATACAGTACAGTGGGATTTGGGCAGTTAGAAGATAAAATACAGTACAGTGGGATTTGGGCAGTTAGAAGGTAAAATACAGTACAGTGGGATTTGGGCAGTTAGAAGATAAAATACAGTACAGTGGGATTTGGGCAGTTAGAAGATAAAATACAGTACAGTGGGATTTGGGCAGTTAGAAGGTAAAATACAGTACAGTGGGATTTGGGCAGTTAGAAGATAAAATACAGTACAGTGGGATTTGGGCAGTTAGAAGATAAAATACAGTACAGTGGGATTTGGGCAGTTAGAAGATAAAATACAGTACAGTGGGATTTGGGCAGTTAGAAGATAAAATACAGTACAGTGGGATTTGGGCAGTTAGAAGATAAAATACAGTACAGTGGGATTTGGGCAGTTAGAAGATAAAATACAGTACAGTGGGATTTGGGCAGTTAGAAGATAAAATACAGTACAGTGGGATTTGGGCAGTTAGAAGATAAAATACAGTACAGTGGGATTTGGGCAGTTAGAAGATAAAATACAGTACAGTGGGATTTGGGCAGTTAGAAGATAAAATACAGTACAGTGGGGGGGTTAGAAGCTGCAGAGTGTTGGTGAGCCCAAGCAAGCGGTCCAGAACCAGCAGGATAGAGGAAAGATATGTTCTCGTGGGGGATTTCTTTTTAAATATTTCCCCCCCTTTTTTTATAATTCACATACACAATGTGATAACCGAAGCCTGGCTGACAGTGGCATACAGTTTTAGTCTCCACACAGTGTTCATTTCCTCCATCCAGGACTCAAAGTATTACCAAATTAGATAAAGTGCCCCTCGGGGCACAGGTCTCCACCAGGGCAGGTCAGGTTGTGGCCTCCTGGTGGCACTATAATAGGCCAATGTGAAAAGGGTGCCATTTCTTCTTAAGCCTTGGATGGCAATTGGATGATTTGAGGCATTTTGTTCCAAAAAATGTTTTACAAAAATCCACCTGTTGGTGGCGCTATAACAGGCCAATGTGAAAAGGGTGGGATATATTCCTCAGCCTAGTAGGAAAGTCTGTGAAAGATTTCAGGTAAATTGCACGCTTTTTGTTCAAAACGGGCCAATACTGCAAACTTTGAAAGCCAATGTTAGCCAATTGGATGGAATATAGCTGGAATATAGCTGGTAACAGATGGCCTGACGGACGAACGCACACACACACACGGACTCACACACACACACACACACACACACTCACACACAGACTCACACGAGCTTGTAGATCGTCTATTTTCACTACAAACTTGTGTTTGTTTGTTTTGAAATGTATACAATTATTTTAAATTAATTTATTAAAAGATATATATATTTTGTAATGTGGGAAGAGAAAATGGGAGTCACTGGAGTCATGACCCAGAAAAATGTGTCCGTGACCCACAAATGGGTCCCGACCCAGTTTGGGAAACAATGGTTTAATAGCACAAGCCAAACAGACTCTTTTTGTCATCCCTGCGATTACATCTAGTTCATTCCGCAGTCGTGGGCTGTTTTTCAGATGCCTTATAGCGCCATCCCTGACAGCTGTGCGTTTGCCAGATCTTCCGGGGCCTTTTCTGCAATCAAGATGTAGGCAGTGGCACTTACTCCAAGGCCCCCAAAAAGATGGGTTTTAATTTGGCATCTTTCTAATTAGCCTATAGTCTTTCTGGCTGCCGTTTCAGTTCCATTCACAAAAAGCATTCGGAGAAGGCTAGCTCTCGTCAAAGCCACGCGTGAGAGCGTCAAGCCTTGCCGGTTAATGAGATTCGTTCAATTTATCTCCCTCCGAAGGTGTCAGCTGGATAGCTAGACGCTGCCTTGAGTTGTGTGTGCCACTGTCAGGCCTATAGCCTATTAGGAGTTGGGACGGAGCTGTCTGATTTGTCTCCCAGCGTCTCCCAATGCGAGGTCACTGTCATAAAGAGATGGCAGCAACTGGTACTGAGTTCGGCTATAAATAAATCTCCTACAACAGTTATAACGAACTCTCCTATGTGTATCTAATATCTATCTGCACAGTAAAGTCCCCAGTGTCAGTTTAAAGGTAGTGTTCTTTGGTTAAAATAAGTGTTAACACTTCTGTTGCCCAGGATGTCCACACGTCTTATCAAGTGTGGGCATGTTGTGATGTCTTTTTATAGATAATAATAAATAATAATAGCCTAATAATAATAAACAGGATTTTTCTTTTTTTTTTGAAAACGGACCTTGCTCAGCCCCACCCGATCACTTAACATACCTTTAACTCAATCAAAATGGACCCTATTGCATGATACACAGGTATACAAGCAACGTAACATGTATACAAAAGACTATTACTTAGTATTACACAGGTTGTGTTCTGTATAAACATGCCAAATGTTGTATGTATTACGTAACAACTGTCCCAGGTGCCGGTCCTTCTCTGCTAAAAGATAGATGAAACATTACATTACTATTTTTATTTTTGTCCCTCACTAACCATTAAATGACTAGGATTAAAATCTGTGTTAACTTCATTGTGATGCCATGAGGCATCCTCTTAGCTGGCTAAGGCTCGAGCACGAGGGGAAAGAACAAAGGGAGGCTTTCATTGATGTCCTCAGACATGCCTATTAATGATATTACACAAGCATCTAGTTCTCTGTGGATGGATCGCTCACCGACGTTGGGGATACATTTCCCCTTTTGGTGGGTTCGAGCTGTGAAACCCTTGCTAAAGCACATCCTACCTCGGTTTAAGGGCCTCTACTAACACAAGTAGAGGTGGCCATTAACAGGGGCAAAACGGCTTGTACTGTAGCTTCTCAAAACGACTCGTTTCGTTTATTTCCTGACCCTGTCCGATCGGTTTTCTTTTCCAAACACATGAAGTGGATTGTCACTCAGTTGCCAAAGCCCTAAGTAGGCCCAACGTTTGACCTTTCCCCCTCCCCCCCCCCCCCCCCCCCACACCCACCACAGATAACCACTCGGCGCCCCCCGATGTGACGGGGTTGTCGGAGCGCCCCTCGTTGCATGCCGAGCGTCCACAGGTGGGCTCTGTTCGAGGCGTCCCGCGGGGCTACAACCACACCAGCAGCGCTATGGAGACCGCAGACGGTGAGTTTCCTCCATACGCACACACACACACACACACTCTCATACACATAGGCCTGTCACAATTATTACATAATCGCCTAATCGCTAAATTTTTTGGATAATCGCACATTGGTTTGCATAATCGTGATAATCATATCAAGGTTGAACATTTTTCATATTGTCACTTTCAAAAAGACTGGAAATAGCAGATCTACAAGCTCAAGCCGCGTTTAGAGCTTGTAGATCAGCTATTTCCACATCTGCCCCATCCCATGCACCTTTTTTTTATAAAGCCTAAATAGACAATTAAGCAACAATTAAATCTTTGATCGCAATTTTTTGTATGACAATTCATTGATAAGTAAAAGTAAAAATTCGTGTCAGCCCTACTCACACACACACACACACACACACACACACACACACACACACAGACAGAGTAAACCTCCCCTCTCCTTTTCCCTCCCGCTGTCTGTCCCTCTGTCTTCTTCATGTGTATCTCTATGTCTGTCTGTCAGCCTGGCACAGGCTGACGATTGATCTCCCCAACCCCAAGTTGCCATGGTAACTGAGAATCCCTCCACAACCCCCCCCCACACACACACACACACACACACACACACACACACACACACACACACACACAGTGCTGTACATACACCCCTGTTTCTTTCTTGTATCAGCCAGTGAATCCGTCAATGAAACAATATTAAAATTACTCTCTAACTGTCTCTGTGTTGGCGTATCTTTAAAGGTTTCCCTACATCAACTGAGTCGAGTCGAGTTGATTTATGTGAAATACAAACGCCATAAACTGGAACTGATATAAGGCATCCAGCTGGTTTCTCCTTGCCACGTTGCGATGCGACCAGGTGTATAAATGTAGCAGCCTGTTGGGACATTACTCGGTACCCTACATACCCCTGTCCAAACATAATGAGGATTTCACACAGGATGTTTTGCCATTTCTGAGCTGATGCACTGCGGAACAGCAATCCGATGATACTCTAATCTTTGCACCTTTAGTACATTGTTTATTCGCACATCGAGCCAAGCGCAAGACAAGTATGTCTATCCATAAACCACAAATAAACCTTTTGAGCTGTTGTGTTTGTGTTACCTATCCGTCTTGGTTCTAATATCAGTCCTCCTGGCATGCTGCTGCATAAAACTGGCAGCTGACGTGTCTATAAGGAGGCCATCTGGACATTGTACACAGCGTGAACACGGTCTGTTACATTAGCAGCCATTCATTCCCTGCCACTCCCAGCGGAATGTGCGTCATCTGTATTTTCCCTGCCTTGTGAATGCAAAGTAGGTAGTACAGCTAAAAGTTATTTTTCAGATGTCCGACCCAGAAAATATATTGCTGTGTGGTCTTTGAGAGGTATTAAATGTCCTTCCTTGGATGCTCTACTACACGCCAAGGAAAACCATGTTGCAAAGCTGGACTTTACTTGCCTTTGTCTTGTCTGTTTTTCTTTCTATTTCTAACGTGCGCGCGCACACACCGTCACGCACACCTGCATGCATGCACGCACGCACGCACGCACACACGCACACGCACACACACACACACACACACGCACACGCACACGCACACGCACACACACACACACACACACGGAGAGTCCTGCAACATGAGCAGGATTGTGTCATTGACAGTCTGCTATGTGTCTCCTCCAGGGTATGAACTAAGAAGTGAAGCAGCGGATGGTATTTATACCCATTCCTCTAGCTCTATGCCAGCTCTGCTATGTGTGCTCTGCTCCTTGTGTTGTTTTGCCATTAACTTCAAAGTCACCTCTACTGATAATTGTCCAAACTATATATGTGTTTCACAAACATTAGAGAATTCATAAGCAATTCAATAACCCTCCGAAAATAATTCCAATTCTAACTTGTGTGAATGTGCAACCATGTGTGTGATGCTTTTGATTTTAGCTTTGGGGTTTCACACAACAAGATGTCAAGCCTAATTCCTTCCTAAAGTGATCTTTGAGATTTGAGCTTGAAATGTTGGCTTTCTTTGTGTAGTCATACTGTAGCCATTCAGATGAATGTTATGTTTATTCTTGTGAATATTTATGCTTGATTTATACTTTGTTGCGCAACTGTGGCAAGTGCCAAAAAGTAGCACATCTACAAGCTCCCAATGCGTCACGGTGCATTGTGAGGACAGATACAAATAGAGAAAGTCTAAATGATAACATAGTGACACGTTGGTGACACAAGGTGTCAATCTTGTGTCACTGTCAGGCTGTCTGATATTCATAGACATTTATGATGGCATCCATCCAGTCTTTCTGGCATATTAAATATCGTCACACCACAGGTGGTAATATAGTCAGAAAGTTGTACCTAGCACCTAGGTGTGTATTAAAATATGTCTTCCTTGTGTATTTTTGGTTTCTTCCTGAAAGCTGGAAGCCTTTGAGTCAAAAGGCTTTTAAAAAATAAATCTTCCTAGCATAGTACCTGATGATCATGTTTTAGGGGGGGGGAAACTGTTCACTGCATTATACATGGGTTCAGGTTGCTGCTAAATGCAAATCTGATTATAGTCTATGCATAATTCAGTGATTCTTAAATTCATTTATCATACTATTATCATACGTATACGGATTAGTCATGAATATGTTAAGTATAGCCATTGTATAGGTGATGCCTGGCCTTCATCATTTAAAAAATTGTGCTTGGCTGTAATCTCATTAATATCATAGGCTTTTGGGGTGCGCTGGGGTCTGGGTCCACAGATGTGTCTGGGGCTTTCTAATTGGTCCGTCAGGTGCTCTGGTGACCCTGACGCCCACTCTGAGTGCTTCAGTCCTTGGATGAAGAAGCAGTTTGTCTGATCCCAGCCTATTATAAGCCTAGGCCAGGCCATTTGTATGCAGCTGTGGCCTCTGTCTCCTGTGGCTGTCTGGAATGTCTGAAATCTTACCCCCCCTCCACTCACTATGTACATTCTACATAGTAGAAATTAATGTTCATGGGATGCGCATAGTTTTTCTTTAGTCCGCAAATAGCCGAGTCCTATATGTGAGTGAAGAAAAAGTGTGAGTGGGCCTCTCCTCTCTCCTCTCACTTTTGGCCACTTTTCCACCGGGGTTGAACTGGTTCCGTTCTTTTTCCCTCGCCTAATTTTGAACTAAATTAATTGGTTCAGATACCTAAAAGTTGGTTCAGAACTGGAACCAAAAAATACTACTTGCCCTGAAGTAACCAAAGTGGGCGTGTCAGTGTCACTCTTCAGGTTGGAAGATGCAGATGTGATATACAGTAAACCGTGAAGTGAAGGAAGGATTCCAGTCTTTTTTCTTCTGAGACACTATTTTAAATAAAAATACAAATAAATTGTATATATCAACAAATCAACGCACAAACATTCAGATTTTTAATAACATATATGTTCATCTTTATCGTACAACAGTGTCTTGCAAGAATAGCCGATCTACAGGCTCACAATGCATCACATTGCAACGCATTTTCAGCTTGTTACTTTATTAAAATATATAACTTTTTATTTTTGATTAAATCGATTAGTTTGTTGCACTCTTATTCTGGTTTGCTCTCATCTGTGGCGCTGGTCCGACCACTCCCCTTCCACTTCCCCAATCCATCTTTCTATGCATATTATTTTGTATTTTAGCAAAGATTTCTCTGATGATGTTGTTGTCGTGCTCAGCTTTTGTGAAATTTGTCATCAGTGTTTGTGTATGTTTTGATTGACTAACATACTGTAATATATTATTACAATACAGTATTATTATTTTTTTAAACTTGTATAGACCTGATAAGGGTTCCATTTAGGCTACTTCAAAGTATATAAGAAAATGTTGCGACAAATGTTGCGACAACAATTATACAGGAGTGGATTAGAAGTGGGCACCTTTCCAGACATCTCATGATGTATAGAGGACTTCTTTGTTTCGCTCGGCAGCTGACCACTCTCCTCCTTTTATATATACTAGACCGGTGCCCGGCTGTAGAGCACCGAGTCGGTAACGAAGGAACCCGTTGTACCTGTTCCTATGGAGATTTCTGTAGCTGTCTTTCTGTGTCCCTTTATTCCTATATATGGAGTTCTGTGTCAGGCATGCCCAAATATGGAGTGTTGTGATGTCAGAACAGGCCAGCTCCATATATGGAGCATGGGCAGGGGGGCCCTGTCCAGAGCCCGGGCAGAGGCCTTTTGTGGCGGTTTTGGACAACCGTGGGTCCGACCGTCTCGACACCTGGCATGCACTCCCTGTAGGTGTAGGTGTGTCGAATTTCAATTCGGTGGGGCTAATGGTTCTCGAGTTGCGTGCATTACAGCTGTACACACGTACGTACAGACGCACAGAGACATGGCACATTTAGATAGAAGATCTTTTAAACCTTGACAAATAAGTTTCCATTGTGATACCGATAGTCCGATACATAGGAAGTTGGAACCTAAAGTGTACAACATTAGTTCCATTGACATCCATAAAGGGATGAGGATCCACTGCTCTCAGTGAGCGCGCACAACATATTAAAATAAATGGATGCCTTGTTGGCCGCTGCAGTTCGTTGGAGCCATGTGTATCGACGCAAGGGCGTAAGTGGGGAAGGAACGTTACGGCCAATCACAGCGCGTCTTTTCCGGGACTTATCAGACCCGAATGTACCCTCTGTGCAGAAGCTTCTGTAAAGCACTAGGTCTCACGTGGCCAGACTGTTGCCTCTCGCAATAGTTGTCTGGCTATGCGGGACTAGTGAAGCACCAACACGGAAGCTTGACCTCACTTGAGTACACAGAGCTGAAGGGGGCGTCTACCTTTTAATGTCTATGGTGCACAAGTAGACCGTAACCATTGGCCTCCAGGTGACCGGTAGAGGTCATGTGACTCCACTGTCTGTTACTGACAGCAGGTTGTCTTTTATGTGTCTGACCTTATTTCCTCCTCTTTCTTCTCTTATCCGTCCTTCCCATTCATCCATTCCCTCCTCCTCCTCCCCCTCCCCTCAATCAATTCCTCCATTAACCCATCATCTTTCCTTTCGTTCCTCCACTTCATCTGTTTTCATCCTTGACAAATCTGTCTCCCTCGTCATGGCCATCTTTTTTATCCCCATCTCTCTCTATCCTTCTCCCCTGGCTCTCTACCAGGTGTTCCAGTCAACAGTCGTGTCTCCTCAAAGATTCAGCAGTTGCTCAACACCCTGAAGAGACCAAAGCGCCGGCCGCTGCGAGAATTCTTCGTCGACGACTTTGAGGAGCTCCTGGACGGTAAGATTGCTTGGAAGTAATTAGACGCCCTGCTCTGTCAATGTGTGTCAAATCTATACTGCCCTACAAAGCCAACGTGCAGTAACTACGGTGGGAAAATGGCAGATAAAAAACTGTTCAGCCAAATAAGGCAAATAAGCGATATAACACTAATTGCGATCTGCGCCAAGTCACTCACCGAACTCTGATGTCTTCGCACATGAAATCCTTATTGTTTAGAACAACTAGACCTGTACGTGCCCGTTGGCCACCGGCCTACTTGAGAGCGATGCAACTTGGGAACCTAATAGCACTTGCATAGCACCCATTTTAACTATCTGTCTGTGTCCCACATGGAGATCTCTGTATTTGTCTGTCTGCCTGTGTGTGAAGAGTGCAAACTGACTGTGAAAAGTGGAGTGGTTAAGTGATCAATTTGCAGGTGTGGGGTTGTCATGGCAATCGATTGGCTGAGGCAGAGGTTGGAAATTGCACAGGTGAGGGGATTTAGGCTGATTAGGCCCACTGGCAGAGCCTGACCAGAGCCTTTTGTGGTGGTTCTGGAGAACCGTGGGTCCGACCGACTCTATACCGGGCACTGCACTCCCTGCGGGGGTGTGGAACGCGTGTGTCGAATGTGAAGTCAGTGGGGCAAACGGTTATCGAGTTGCGTGCATTACAACCGTACATACACACACACGCACGCAGACAGAGACGTGGCGCATTAATAGTAGGATTTAGCGCCATTTTGCGGCTTCCAACAGAGCTTTCAGTCTGAGTTGCTGTCGGGTCAGTGTTCATTTGGGTGTCGTCCCAAATAACGAATGAAACGGTTCTGTGTCCTTAAGTTGTCACACCGGTGTCACTGTCATCACAATCGCACGTACTACAGCATCACCACGCCTAAATTAGTGCAGATGCGACGTTAGATCGCTGGTTGTTTTTCCCCCTGTTTTGGTGGAGCTTTGACCACCAGGTGTGGCCAGGAAGCACTGGGAACAGCACACGCACGCACGCATGTATGCACACACTCTACTCCACTACATCTCGGAGGCAAATATTGTACTTTTACTCCACTACACTTATTTAAAAATTATTACAAAACATACAGTGACCACTTCAGCCCTATACATGTTTCGCCCATTAGAAAATAGCTGATCTACAAGCTCGCGGATCTGCTATTTTTTTACACCTGCTATTTTTGTATACATTTGAAAACTTGAAATGGGACATTCGGCATAATGAGTACTTTTGGTACTTTAAGTATTTGATGTCGATACTTTTGTACTTTTATTCAAGTACATTTTTAATTCCGGACTTTTACTTGTAACGGAGTAGTTCTACATTGCAGTATTGATACTTTTACGTAAATAAAACAATTTAGTACGTTTTCCACTATTACACACACACACACACACACACACACACACACACACATGCGTGCACACACACGCGCGCGCAGCACACACAGCCCCTGCCAACCATCACCGTCCTGCCCTACCTAACCATTTCCTCCATTCCAAATAGCCCACCGTGGGTTTTTGGGTGGTACTCGGACACAAGGCTGAGTAAACAAGTGAAAAACGCAGCAGGAATAGCAACGCGTCAGCAAGGTGACCGTAAAAGAAAATAACAAAAAAGAAAAGAAAAAGGCAACGCTCAGAGACTGGGATCCTATTTGGGGGGGGGGGGGGGTCTGCAGTACGCAGCCACAGTGGTGTGGGTGGTTTGGTGTGGGCTGCAAATTCATCCCGCAGTGCTGAGACTAGGATGGATGGTGAGTGATAGCATAGCGCAGACCGCTACAGTATGTGTGTGTCTCTCAGTCGAACATCCGTCGGTGTTCTAGGAGCCAGGAGAATTGTTTTATTTTGAGGATAATGAAAGGGCAGGCGAGGGTAAAAGACATAGGAGAGAGAGAGAGACAGCTATACACAGCAAAATCCGGTGTATTCCGAGTGTAAACATGGACTTGGACCCACACAAGAGGAGTCACCGGGCACAGCAGCAGATGTGAAAGAAGCCAGGATCAGGGCTTCATTCGGTGGCTGCCTCTGACACAGGAAGCTGATAATAATGAAACAGACCTCCTTCTTTTTAGTATAAGCTAAATATATAGTCTTATTTTATGGGATACATGTTTTTTGTGAATTCTATTTTTGTGATGTAATGTACCATATCCTTGCATTGGACCCCGGGAAGACTAGTGGGCGTTTAGCCGTCAGCTAATGGGGATCATTTTTGAGGGGCGCTAGCCCCTCCAATGCATGACCTTTGAAGATTACCTCATAATATGGCAGCCAAGTCTATGGGATTTGTAATGTTTGTTTAGAGCATTTATGATGTAAATCGTTTGCCAGTCGAGTCTATGGACTTTAATGTTTGTTTAGAATACTAAATGACAACCTAAGACGTCACGTGGCCGATATAAATACAGTGGGTGCCCCTCACTATACATATAAATTGTGGGTTCCCCTCACAATATTTAATAAACAATTACACCTCCTTCATCTCCCCGACCACACCCCCTTCCAAACCCACAACCCTCTGTCTTTGATGTGATCCTACTATGCTTTGTCTAATTCACTACTCTGTTCTCATTTACCCAGCTTCTCCTCTGTTCACATATAATCTGTAACCACATGAACCGTTGTTGCGTCCCTATTCTGCAAACTGTTCCGAAAAAATAGCAGATCTACAAGCTCACATACATGTCGTGCGACATGTTGTGAGCTTTGTAGATCTGCTACTTTTGGGGTGAGACATTTTGGTGTAGAGGGTGGGGGAAAGGAGTGGATAGGGTTAAGAGATAGGCTGGATTGATACACACACAGGGGTGACTGTTTGAGGAAATTGAGCAGCTGTGCCACTTTTGTCACTTCTAATCATATCGGAACATCTTGTTGAAACATTTGAATAGATTGTCAACCCCTCCCTCACCTAGTTTCCTCTTGGCTGTTCACCTTACTGCTTCCGAACCAGAAGCAGCAAAACATGAAAATGAAATAAAAACGTAGCTATGATGACTAAGACTAAATATGTTGACAATTTCGTCAAAAAATAGACTAAAATGTTAGGAATGGACTAGTGGTGAAGAGATTCTGTTCTGAAAATAGGTTATCTACAAGCGGATAGACGATCTACAAGCCAATCTACAAGCCGATCTACAACGCATTGTGAGCTTGTCGGCTATTTTCAGCATGTAATCAAGTGTAAAATCAGCCATTGCGACTCCATCAAGTCCTGGCAAAATATGTTTTAGTCGACTAAATCAACTGTATGTTTAGTCGACTAAAATCTTAATGTTATTTAGTCGACTAAAACTAGACTAACACTAAAACATTTCAGATGACTAATATATGACTAAAACTAAAGGGAACTTTATTCAAAAGACTATGACTAAAACTAAATCAAAACACTGGACAGAAGCTGGGACCGCCTACATGCGTGCACATGAACATGCTTGTTCTTTTTTCTGACATGCTAACCACTTGAGCCCTATATTCTATACTTCTAATATGATGAATTGCGAATAGGATAGGAAAATGTGGACTTCTATTTAACGATTTTGCGAAACATGTTAAAATGTCGGAAAACCGCCCAAAGGACAAGGCCTCAATTGTGATCTTTGGCACCTCTCAAGGAGGATCCCACACCTCACGTTTGGAACCACTGGTATATAATATAGCCCACCTGAGATAAAATTCTACAAATGTCTTCTACTGTAAATCATGACGGTTTTCTGAAAAGCCTATGTTTCTATATCAGTGGTGCTGTATTTGGCCGCCGACCCTCATCTGAACATATGTTGTTCCAGGGACCTCCCAGAAGCAAAGATATGAGTTAAAAATGTTTGCTGTGAAAGAATATATATTCAATGATTTGCATACGTTTTCAGGATCTTTCTAAAATAGCAGATCTACAAGCAGATTGTGCTGCACTATGAGCTTGTGTATTCGCTATTTTTCATCAGCTAACGTTTAATGGTTAAAGTGGTGAAAAGCTAAAGCGACACAGATACGTTCCAGGTCTTAATGGGATAATGTACCTTCCTGTCTCTGTATATCATGTAGTCCAACAGCCAGACCCCAACCAGCCCAAACCCGAGGGCCAGCAGATGAGTTCCCTGGAAGGAGAGCCTCTGGGGGTGGTGACCAACTGGCCCCCCTCCGTGCTGGCTGGCTTGCAACGTTGGGGAGCCACCCATCCCAAAAGCCCCTGTCTGACTGCACTGGACAACTCCGGCAAACCGGTTTACACACTCACTTATGGTAGGTTATCAGTAGATTGTTGTTAATTGCCACTGCCCTCACGATTCAATTCGATTACGATTCACCAGCTAACGATTCGATTCGATTCGATTCGATTCGATTCTACGATGCATTGCGAATATGCATCGCGATGCATCACACTTTTCTATATTCCTGTACAACATGGCAAGTCAATACAAGCACTCAGATATACTGAACAACATATTTCATTTAGAATTGTATGCACAAGTGCATATGCATCCAAATTGTATTATTTATTATACTATAGGCCTACTTTTATGTATCATACAACCAATGTTATTTATTTAATTATCTTATAAATTATATCCACTGTGGTGCCTGGTGTACAATGTACATACACAACGACACACTGTATTTATCTCCATCTCACACACGTTTCTTTCTGACAAGACAGCACAACATTCTATAAATGTCACAGCACTGATGTAGTGATGTTTCAAAGGGCACACAACTTTAGTTCATATAACGTAACGCCCACCGTTGTGTCGTTCATGTATAACTGTGCTACACATTCTCTCTTTAGGTAAACTATGGACCCGCAGTCACAAACTGGCCTACACTCTCCTGAACAAGCTAAGCACCAGGAATGAGCCTTTACTCGTGCCTGGAGACAGAGTAAGTCATGAAATTCTGCATATACAGTATTAATCCAGAATTAATACTATTATATTTGCAGAGTAGTCTCTTCCCCGTCACTCCCCAACGCTTGCTTTTGCGGTGTGATGCCATTGAAATGTATCCGCTCCGTCCTCTCAGTAAAAAATCTACGTGACCTCGCGCTAACTATATTAATAATAATATATAGGCCTGCTGGGCCAAAGCGGACATCATTTATAGTTTCATCCTGCACATTTTTTACTGTATGTAAAAAATACAAATCAAACTACTGCTTGGATCAGTGTCCTTTGTTTCCATGCTGTGTGACTGTTTTCTGCCTTTTATAAGTAAACAACTACAACATGTAGCTGTGTGATTTGGAGCAAGGACCTTGCAACTTTGCTCCAAATGTCTTTGCAAAAAATGCTATTTCTTGTCTTGGGGTTCAGAGGGAAATTACAATGGCCGTGAGACGCGGGCGGTGACGTTGCTTGTCCATATACTCTTGCAGGTTGCACTCGTGATCCCCAACAATGACCCCGTGATGTTCATGGTGGCGTTCTACGGCTGTCTCTTGGCAGAGTTGGTACCCGTGCCCATCGAAGTGCCGCTCACGCGTAAGGTAACCACCCGCAACATTCCTGCACCCCTCGACTCCCCTCCCCTTTTTTTACTCCACTACATGTATTTGAAAACTTTAGTTACTAGTTTATTTGTAGATTCTGATTATCATTACAAAATAATACATTAACCACTTCAGCCCTATACATTTCGGGCCATTTGAAAAGAGCAGATCTACAAGCTCATAATGCGTTGCGATGCCACGCATTGTGAGCTTGTAGATCTGCTATTTTCAAAAGATTTTTATATATTTTTTTATATTTTTTTTATTTGAAAACTTGAAATGAGACATTCTGCATAAAGAGCACTTTCTACTTTAAGTACATTTTGATAACAATACTTTTGTACTTTTACTCAAGTGCATTTTGAATTCCGGACTTTTACTTGGAAGGGCATAGTTCTGTATTTCAGTATTGATACTTTTACCCAAATACAAAATGTGAGTACTTTTTCCACCACTGTCCTTGACACGGATGCTGCCGCCTCACAAGTCCACAGCCAGTCCATTTCCTACTGCAACGTTTTACACCAGGAATTCATGCAACTTCATTGCATTTATTTTACACAGAATGCACAACACAACAGAATCATTGTGTTTCTTTTACTAGGAATGTATGAAATTCATTGCATTTGTCTTGATAGTACCAAATATTCTGTTATATATAGCCAATATGAAGGGCAGCAGTGACCCCTAGTGGAATTATTACATTATTACATTAAATTACGTTATGACTCATTCATGGAAAGATAATACATTATACATCAACTGTGGTTGATTCCAGCATGTGATAATAACTACTTACTGCTACATTTTCTCTTATCCCATGATTTTGCAACCCATTTTTTCCACCCGGTGGCAATTATCTAATGTAATCCTGGGCTCTCTCTGCCAACCTGGGGAGTGCAACGGACTGACCTCATGCTTCCTTCTATGCATGAGGAGTCCAAGCCGCTTCTTTTCACCTGACAGGGGGGAGTTTCCTTGGTTGGACGAGCGTGTGGAAGGAACACATTATTCCAACCAGTTCCTTTCCCCTACATCAGGTGCCCTGGCTGGCCAGTGGGAGGAAGTTTGGCGACCAGGATTACTGCATGTTCTTTGTGAGGGTAGGGGACAGGGGAGAACATTCAACATGCATAACTACTTAAGGTGACCTATGGTCATGAAGTGTAGGTCAAAGAATACAAGAATGGATAATATATGTATATATAAAAGTCTGAAATGGTCAAATCTTCTTGATGAGTTGTGAGTTTGTATACTATATCAGCCATTTTCTTGCTATCCGCTATTTTTTACAGCAGATCAAATTGAAATGTGTAGTGCATCTCAGATCCTGGATTTCAGCTCCTGCTGTGACTGGGCTTTGAGGCTCAGCAGTGTAGTCTTTTAATAGTGACTTCACCGTTTCACCTGCTGTTGCTTTGATGTCTCTTGAGGTGTCATCATTCCTTCTCTCTCTCTGTTTCTCTCTCTCTCTCTGATGCTGTTTTTGAAACCGTGACTTATAGAGCATGTGCATGCATGAAGTGAGTGGCAAATCGAGTTTAACGCTGTTTAGCGTTGTTGCAATCAGATATTTTTTGTGGCTTTCGCCTTCATTAATCTTTTTAGAGGGATAGGTATTAGGTATACAGTAGGCTGACAAGAAATGGGGAGATAGATGGGGGGGTGACATGCAGTAAAGGCCGTCGGGATCTGGAGTCGAACCCGTGGCACACTGCCAGACTGGATTATCAGCCAAGGTACGCCAGCCGTCCGGGCCAGATAGGACTTTTCTGTTTATGTATGGGCGTCAAGGCCAAAAAGTAGGGGGGTTTTTTGCCACTCAGTAAGCGTTCCCACATAACGTCCAGGTATGATGATGATGACACCATACCCTCTGTACTGCCTGCATTGTTTTTGCACACCTCTATATTTTGAGTTCCACCAGAATCCAAAAAAATCCATGGCTTCTTTTTGCTTTGGTCCTGCAGGATGCAGGAAGTCAGCAGATCGGCTTCCTCTTGGGCAGCTGTGGCGTAACGTTGGCTCTGACCACCGATGCTTGTCAGAAAGGCCTGCCCAAAGCACAGACGGGGGAGGTCGCTACGTTCAAAGGTACCGTGCGTTTTGATTTCCTTTCTGGGTTTTAGCCTCGTCGTGCTGTAGTTGTTCTGGGGTTATGTCTTGTCTCTGAAATGTGTCCTCTGCATTTAATCCACCCTAACTATTATAGGCAGCAGTGGGAAAAGTACTCACATGTGTTACTTAAGTAAAAGTATCAATACTCCAATGTAGAAATACTCTGTTGCAAGTAAAAGTCCAGAATTAAAAATTGACTTGAGTAAAAGTGTGCAGAATGTCCCATTTCACAGGTTCAAAATGTATAGAAACTTGTAGATCTGCTATTTTCAAATCGAAATCGCCAAAATGTGTTTTGTAATAATAATCCAAAATCTACAAAGTAACTAGTAGCTAATGTTTTCAAATAATTGTAGTGGAGTAAAAGTACAATATTTGCCTCTAAGATGTAGTGGAGTAGAAGTAAAAGTATTTGCAATTGTAAATACTCAAATAAACTGCAAATACCTCAAAATGGTACTTAAATACAGTACTTCAGTAAATGTGCTTCCTTTCCACCACTGCTATTAGGAGCAGTGGGGAAGTGCCATTACTGTAATGTGGCGCCCAGCGAGCATTCAGGGCCTTGGGCGACGGCCGATACTGCTTTTCAACGTGGACCACTGTGTACTGTGTAGTGTAACTGTTGAATGTGTGTGTGTGTGTGTGTGTGTGGTCCGTTGCAGGGTGGCCACGTTTGCTGTGGTTTGTCACAGATGGGAAGCACGTTGTGAAGCCCCCCAAAGACTGGTACCCTCAAATCCGGGAAGCCACCAATGATATCGCCTATGTAGAGGTTAGTGCAGTGTGTTTTACTGATTAGGCCTTTGGTGTAGAAGTTTGATCTTTTATTAATAAACAGATTTATTTTTACCTATACATTTATCACAAAGAGTTGCTCATTGACATACGTACTATATGACCGTAATGACGCCAGCAAAGCCCACTTCAAAAAATAACCGGCTAGCAGTATTATTTGTTTATTTATATCCAGTCTGTTTGCTTTGTTTTAATGGTTGTACTGATAAGATTATGCCTTGTACAGTATCTGGTTCAGAATCGCATGTCCAGTTTGGGTTTAGTAGCTGAAATGTAGCTTTTATCTGGATTACATCATTGTGAGCTCAGGCTGTAGTGTTTGGCAGGTCACTGTCAGTTGAATGGATGCGTAGTAGTGTTTACTTAAGTTATCTATGCATTGTGATATGAATACGTAGTTTTTTTCCCTTATATCCAGTATAAGACCAGCAAGGAAGGCAGCACGATGGGGATCACCGTGTCCCATTCCGCCATGCTGTCTCACTGTCAAACCCTCACACAGGCCTGCGGATACACTGAAGGTGAGCAGGGGGACACTGTGTGCCTGTTTCCAAATTAGCCCTGCTTCATTCTGCGCATGCGCTGTGCGCTGTGCATTCACCAATATGCAGGTGGGAATTAGTTGCATAATCTTACCTACAGTACATCACCCACTTTCCCTTCACCTAACGGTGCAGGTCTCCTAGGGCTTTTTGTAATAATGACTATGCAGCGAAGGTGAAATGGAGGTGAAATGTTCAAAATATAGCAGATCTGCAGGCTGACAACGCATCGCGGCGTCACATTGAATCCTGTCTCTCACCTGTGGTCATATTATAGTAGATGTATGGTGCCTGTGTGGTAACCAATCATGGTTGCAATTACACTGTACCTCGTTTGACCAAGACCACTTGTCTCACAGTTGCAAATAAATTAAGTTGTGAATGGAAACCACAGCAGCACAGTGAAAAGCACATTATGTTTGGAATATAGGTTTGTTATCATTCCAGTTCAAGTGTAACTGTTAAGCTGGCTGCGTCTCCAAGCGCCAGACCTAGGTTATCTCTACTGAGAGAGAGAGAGAGAGAGAGAGAACATAAAGACACATATTTTCCCCATGTGTCCCAGATTCACCCTAAATAACTCCTGACTGCATTAGAATCCCACAGAGATTCTCCAGACCTGTTTCCGAGGCTTGGTTTGGTTCTTGACTCATTTACATTACTATCAAGGTCAAGCCTTTCTTCTTTGGGGATTACGTTTGCCGTAGAATAATGAGAGCATGCAAGTGAAACTGTGCTAGTAAAGAATAGCAGTGAGTGTGTGCTGCTGGGTACATTGTAACTGGGTCTTGTTTCCATATCTTAAGATTAACACCCCTTTATCCTCTTTGACCTGACCAAACTCTCTTTTTGACTTTCAGCTGAGACAATAACCAACGTCCTTGACTTCAAGAGAGACGCGGGATTATGGCACGGCGTCCTTACTGTGAGTGGTCCAATGCTCTCTGTTAATACTGATAGGCTGCTTGTTTGATTAGACGGAGAAGAGAGAGGGATATCCATTCTCATTTTCCAGATAGGGACATGTTGCCCATTGACCTTATACAGACCACGGCCATCTTGCCATTAAGTTAATGGCAGGGTGGCAACTAACCGCAATTTGCCTTTGACAGCCCATTCATCCAAACAGAAAATTCAAACTCACCAACATTGCAGCTGAACGAAAAGCTTGAATTATCCTCTTTCTATCTGTAAAGTGTTTAGTTCATAAAAATCCACCGTAGACATGTTATGAGCTACTTTCTGTCAAGAAATTCCTTGTCAGAGTTTGGAAGCGCTCACTTTCAGCAAAGCAATGTCTTGCTGCATCTTGCATTATGTGCAAATTCAGTGTGCTTCTGGCACACTTCATATTTATATTTCAGGATTGTTCAAACAGTCTTCAAACAGTATAGTGAGAACCTCCGCTAGAGGTTGTCTTTACCGAAGGAAGGGCCTCAGTTTTGCATACTGTATGTTTTTGCATATGGAGGGAATTTACAAAGGAGCCAGCCATCTGTGTGTGTGTGTGTGTGTGTGTGTGTGTGTGTGTGTGTGTGTGTGTGTGTGTGTGTGTGTTTTCATTATTTAGTTATACTGTAGTCATAATTGATTAGTTGTTTAAGCCCCTAGTTAATTTCATTGGTTCAGGCGCTACATATCTGGACAGTTTTGCGTACGTTGCCAGTTCGCTAGGAAATGGTGTTAGGCTTTAAACAGAGTGGAAAGCATTGATGATAAACACATGGGAAAGCTGTCTTGTCAAATCAATCAATTGTATGTATCTGCAAAAAGGCACAGCCTACTTATAATTGCTTTTTCAATATACCAGCAGAAACAACAAATAAGTACATGGATAGATATTCTACGATACAGTTACTAAATAGGACATTTTACAGCACATACCGTAAATATTTTCTCTCAAAATGTGACAGCAGTTAGTGATGGCACAAAATGTGTGTTTTCAGTACGCCAGTGATGTAGTAATCCTGGGTACAATACATACACCCTGCTTTTGCCACACTTTTAGGAACCTAACTGTCTATGCCACTTGTTCTTAATGTGGGTTCCCCCAGGGGCCTTCGAAGAGTTCCCAGGGTTAGGATTAGGTGAAATGACTAATACTTATGAACCAAATGGATCCTTACGGGTCTTTAACTCCGAGAGTGTACAGCTTGAATATGTGGTTCCATTTTTCCACAGTGTAGACTTGGGGTCCTTGAAATGAAAAGGGTTGAGCATCGCTGGCCAATGCTAATGTCCCCTGTGTGGAGTCATGTACTGTAATGAGTGCTGTTGTTTGTGTGTTTGCATTGCAGAGTGTGATGAACCGGATGCATGTAATCAGCATTCCTTACTCCTTGATGAAAGTCAACCCCTTGTCCTGGATACAGAAAGTGCACACGTACAAAGGTGAGGAGAGCCAGGCAACATCAGTATATCATCTTTTAAACCACTTCTGAAAGAGTTATACTCTTGTATGTGTGTTTTTACTTGTTTTGTGAAGTTATGTGATGCTCTTTGTTTCTTTTAAACGATGTTTAGTTCATTTATTTGCTTTTTACAGTACTTTATTGTTTTGTAAAGCACTTTGTAACTCCGTTTCAAAAACTGCTTAATAAATTATAATTTATTATTAGTATTATATATTTTTTTATTACTATTATTTTTATTTTTACAGTAAATTCCTCAGTGTTATATAGCCGACACGTTGGGAGCTTATAGATCGGTTGTATGACACCATCGTACAGTGGCGTATACATTAAAGCATTACTTGGTGTTGTCACCATCCATGTTATAAAGTAATCGTGAGCATTTTACTGTCCTCTTCTCTGTCCCACTTTCTCATCAACTTTGTCTTAAGCCATATTTCAGTACCCCAAATCTTGGCCACTCGCTCACTCAACTCAAGCATGGCGGTGTTATGGTGAAATTTGGTGACCTGATGAAATATGTGACCATCTTGTCACACAACTTACAGTACATGGAGGTCTTTAAATACGTGGCCTGAATACCGCTAGTGTTGAACTCTGCTAATAAACAAACTGCGACAATTTACGTTCGGACACTGACATTATGTGATTGTCACATATTTCAGCAGGTCACCAATTTCACCGTAACACCACCATGCTGGAGTGACCGAGTGAGTGAGCGAGTGGCTGAGATTTTGGGTATTGGAATTTGGCTTTAGGCTCCTGTCATGGAGTTCAGCACAAAATTATTGTTCATTATTTTTCATTTGACTTCTATGTTGGCGATTGGTTGTTGTGCGGCTCAGTGGGTGTGCAGTGGTACATATACTGGTACTCTGGAGCCGTTCTCGCCATTGGACCTGATCGGATAGACGAGAGTGTTGAAGTGATTTCTCTTGTTTTCAGTCACTGATCTCTCACACGGTCTTATCTTCATCAGATGTGCATGAGGGCACTGAGGGCTGAGTGGAGGAAGCTCGCTATCTTGAATGACACTGGGCTCCAGTTTGAACAGAGTGCACTCACCTGTTATGAATGACACTGGGCTCCAGTTTGAACAGAGTGCACTCACCTGTTATGAATGACACTGGGCTCCAGTTTGAACAGAGTGCACTCACCTGTTATGCCTGATATTATGTACTTGGTTGCACATTGTGGCACGCACCGAAAATAGCCAGTATTGTGAGTGTGTAGATCTGCTATTTTCGGTTTGCAACCAGGTAATCAGAGGAGTTGCATGGCGACCCATTGGTGTGGTTTGGGCTTAAGCATGTACTGTAATGACCGGGCCAGTGATTCCCAAACATTGTAGCTCCAAACCCAAAAGAGAAATGTGGTACCTCTCTGGGACCCACTAGTGAAAATACCCACTCTATAACTTAAGCTCATATCATGTCGCGATACAATGTGCTGTGAGCTTGTAGATCTGCTAGCCTATATATATACTGTATATATGGAATTTCTTTGATTTAGTTTTTATGATTTGTTTATTTTGTTGTTTCTGAAAACATTTTGAAAGCGAAAAAAGGGATATTTATTTGTGACCCTTAAATTTGGTCCGTGACCAATAATGGGTCCCAACCCAATGTTTGGGTAACACTGATATAGAGAAGACTGCTGTATTGATCGATCTCTCTCTCTCTCTCTCTCTCTCTGTCTCTCTGTCTCTCTCTCACACCGTGGTGCGCGCACAGCGCGGGTAGCCGTGGTGAAGTCGAGGGACATGCACTGGTCGTTGCTGGCGCAGAGAGACCAGCGGGATCTCAGCCTGAGCTCGCTGCGCATGCTGATTGTAGCGGACGGAGCCAACCCCTGTGAGTGGACCAAATTGTTCAACTAGCCGATCTACATCAACATGTTGTGAGCTTGTAGATCGGCTGTTCGAACTATTCAAAAATGGGTTTTTTTCCAGAAATAGTAAAAAAGACGAATACGTGTATGGATAAGGGGTATAGAGCGTCGCATTGCCGCCCCCTTCCAGAACGACGAGGGCACCAGGAAATAATTCCCTGTTCATTTCCCCCAAAGACCTTAAAAGCCTCGTACAAAGCCAACAGCCGAGTTGACAAATCATGACAATAAACATATTTTTGGGCCGAACAAATGATTGATTAGAAAGAAGAAAAACAACAAAAAGTGTTGTATCCTGCCCTTTTTCGTCTAAATAGTGCCCCTAGTGCTCCCCAGTCCCAACATTGAGAATCAGCTCTCACATCTCCATGCATGGTTCATTCCAAACCCCAACGGTCAAAACCTCACCGACAACCTTTATTGATTCAGATTTTTATGTGTGTGGGTGGCTTTGTTTTTTGTGTATATGTGTGTCTGATTGACTGCAATTGCACTGTGTTTGTGTGTGTGTGTGTGTGTGTGTGTGTGTGTGTGTGTGTGTGTGTGTGTGTGTGTGTGTGTGTGTGTGTGCGCGTTCGCACATGACAACAGGGTCAATATCCTCCTGCGATGCCTTCCTCAACGTGTTCCAGTCACGTGGGTTGCGGCCGGAGGTGATCTGTCCATGTGCCAGCTCTTCAGAAGCCATGACTGTCGCCATCCGGAGGTAAGCTGCCGCTACTGCACCGCGTTAAAAACAACCCTCCAGATGATCAGTGCTCTTGCACTGCGCTGTTGTGTCGCCTTCGCAAAATTATTTTTCATTATTTTTCATTTGACTTCTATATTGGCGATTGGTTGTTGTGAGGCTCAGTGGGTGTGCAGTGGTATACTAGTACTCTGGAGCCGTTCTCGCCATTGGACCTGATCTGATAGATGAGAGTGTTAAAGTGATTTCTCTCACTGATCTCTCACACGTCTCATCAGTGCTCTTGCACTGCGCTGTTGCGTCGCCTTTGCAACATCAGCTCATTGGATCATTTAGGGTCAGGGTGATTGATGTTGTTGTTTTTGCCAGGCGCTTTGTTTTACTTCTTCAGCTCAATGATTCCACTCTAGTTCCATACGTTTTTGCTCTTTCAGTTGATTAAGGACATGACAACGGTGGTAAGGAGGGAACAAAATACTCTTGCATATCAGTGCATAATTGCATATCATATTTAATATATATATATATGCTTTGGTTGAATTGTATGCCTTTGAACACACCCATAATTACTGACTTTCAGCCTGATTTTGTTGGACTGGTGTGCACATACATGTTTATATAGAGCCTGAAAGTAGAGAACTATTCCTAGTCCCCAGAGGGACAGATAGTGTAGCCAAGAAGACACACCAAGGTTGGAAATGTTCCTACCCAAAGCTAACCTGACGCTGCCAGATCCAAAAAGCTTGCTACACAAATTTGTTTAACAGCTTATTGGGATCTGGGATCGCGGAAGCAAATTCGATGACAGGGCTGTTCCTTTTTTTCAAGATACATGGTAGATGATTGGATGGTAGCGTCTGTCTATCACCGTGTGGGCGTGCAAACACAACCAATCATATTGACGTGTCTATATAGCTTCACATCCGGTTTCCCACATATCCCACGCTGATTGGTTCGGTATGGGTCGGATCTGTGTTAGCTCAACCCCCTCAGAGATCCCAGATCCAAATAAGCTGTGAAACAAATTTGTGTAGCAAGCTTTTTGGATCTGGCAGCGTCAGGTTAACCCAAAGCACCCGTTGTCCAAAGCCTGACTCTGACCCAAGTTTAGGTTGACTCCACTAGTGAGTCGGCACGGTAAATCATATAAAGCACTGTTTTCCAAACAGTGGGTCGGGCATCCTTTGGGTGGGTCCCTTAATTTTTTGTTTTTTGTTTTTAATTATTATAATTTCAAAACATTTTCAAAACACATTCCCCAAAACGTTTCCATGAATTAATACCACATTAAAAGACTTTTCTAAGTAATTTTTGTGAATAAATGAAAGCTAAATCTAGGGTCCCGCCGGGGGAATGTCTAATATCTCTATTGGGGTCACGGGGCTAAAACGTTTGGGAACCACTGATCACAAAGTACTTCTTCTTGGTGTCCTGCAGACCGCCAGAGATGGGCGTCCCTCCTCCGGGGAAGGCGGTGCTGTCTATGGGTGGGCTGAGCCACAGTGTGATCCGCGTGGACACGGAGGAGAAGCTCTCTGTCCTCACGGTTCAGGATGTGGGACAGGTCATGCCTGGAGGTACAGTACGGCTGAATGCACAGCTTGTTGTGCTGATGTTCAATCTGCACTCGCAGGCAGTGAGAGAATGCCAAACATTATTTTGACATGTGTTACTTCTCCATTTATCGCCCCCGTGATTTATAAATTACATCATGTACGGACGGGTGCAACAGTTAAGAATCTGGGCATGTCATTATACTGTAAAAATATAAAATAAAAAAAAAAAAAAATATTTGCATGCACACACATTGCATGCAATACAGTGCATCACATCACTATGCATTTCAGCTTGTAGCTGATCTACAGCAAATCTAAAGCTATTTTTGCACGACATAAAATTCGTTCTTTAATTAAGTGGTTAACTAACTATAAACGATGTTGATTATGTTGTTTTTGCATCAAAAATACAAAAATGATGAATTTATCCAAAAGTAATTGAGAGAATAATCGCTAACTGCCCTAATGTTATCAATGGCGGTGCGCCCCCTGCAGCCTTGGTGTGCGTGGTGCGGGTGGAGGGGACCCCCTACCTCTGCCAGACGGACGAGGTGGGTGAGATCTGTGTGAGCTCAGGAAGCACTGGTGTCGCCTACTACGGCCTCCCCGGCATGACCAAGAATGTCTTTGAGGTTAGTCTGTCCATCTTCTTCATAGCCTCTAGTTACTGTAGACCAAAGATCTGCACGCGTACGGGCACGTGCATGCTCACGTGCAAGGCTTTGTTGTAATTGAGTACTGTGTTTGTTGCAGACCATCCCAGTAACGTTGTCTGGAGTTCCAATCAGCGACAGGCCGTTCACCAGGACTTCGCTACTTGGCTTCGTTGGACCCGTCAGTTCACTTTTATTATTCTGTTCATCTTCATCACTGTGCATCTCTGTCCTCTGTTCTTGACCAGCTCTCTCATGCTAGATCAAACACATGAAAATAGCATCCTTATCCTACATATGTCATAATAAGTCAACATTCAGTGAAAATAGCACCTCTACAAACTCACTTGATCAACTATTTTCACTATTTGATGTACTAAGAAGTATATAGCCAGGATTTAAGAGGTTATATAAACACATCAAGATCTTCTGGTCGTAATGTATGGTCAAGGACATACCCGCTCAAGGATCAGACAGTAATTAGGGATAAAATTAAACATTGTTTAGTGCTTTCTTTTCAGTTTTGGGGCCCAGCAGTTTTATATCCGTTCGTCTAAAACTCTGCTTCATAATGAACCAGATTTATTTTACAATACCAGTACCTACCTGTGCTATTACTGCCAATGCTATTTCAGCCTAGTAACTTTTTCAAAACAAATGATTTTTCTTTTTTTTCTGAAAGAGGGCATGTTCAGCAGAAATAGCAGCAAAGTATGGTTAATATAGCCCTTTGTAAAATAATACAATATTGTTACATGCTGTCTTTGTACTGTCACTGTACAAAGTCTGTAGGTGAACTCATCGGTTTTGATATTGATCTGTGCCTACAGTAGTTCCCAAACTTTAAATAATTCACATAAAATGGTAACCGAAAAGAAACATTGTATTACATATTATTGTCTTCAAATGGACCGGTTTCATAGCAGGCATTTTGTCATAGATATTAAACGCAGCTGAACATTAATTCCGAGTCTTTTTGTTTAATGTAGGTGTTTCTGTGTGCCAGTATTAAGTTAACTGTACAAGAAGGCCCAAGCCGGCACACAGCAGCACCTCAATGAAATGGACTCACAATTAGTTATTACCTTCAGCTGCATTAACTACTGTACCCTGGTATCTCTACTGACGCATAACAAAGCAAAAAAACAACGTCCTGCTATTTTCACTATTTGTCGTACACCAAAGTGATATCTACTGTATGACTCGACCAAATGTCCACTGTGAAACGGAAACGGGTCCATACTGTATTTGGTTCACTGTAGAGTTGACACCCACACGTCACATTGTAACCATTTGACCTCATCATGTGCCGTACTGTAAGCAGGACAACCTGGTGTTCGTTGTGGGGAAGATGGACGGGCTGATGGTGGTGAGTGGGCGGAGACACAACGCTGACGACGTGGTCGCCACGGCACTGGCGGTGGAACCCATGAAGTTTGTTTACAGGGGGAGGTGAGGAGGACGTTTAAAAACTATTGTTAGATGTTTCCATGTACAACTTCAGACTGTCACTATTCATCTACTATTTTCAGGCACTGCTAAAGCAGACCGCACATGTATCCATGTCTCGTGTATCCAGATTTCACAATCTCTGAATGCTATATAGGGTGCGTTCGGAAATGCGCACCGGGAATGTGGTCAGTTTGTTGAGTGTGGTGGGCGGTGATGTCACAGAGTGCGTTCAGTGTGCCTTATTTACGAACGACCACAGCTGTGACGCATTCACACTGGACAACCCCAGCTTCAGGGTAGGGTCGCTCAGTGCGGGCACTCGGCACACCCGGTGCGCAGCGCACTGGATTTTCGAACGACAACGCACCGAGTGCACTGTATAAACGAACAACAAGAGAGCACACCAGTGCATTCAGGGCGCATTTCCGAACGCACCCATATAGTCTGGAGCTACGTACATCTCCCGAAATCCGATCCACAAAAATACATTTTAAAATGTCTTTGGAGCTTATTTTTTTATTTCCATTTCTGCTAAGCAGCAAGCTATATATGCTTAGATGATTTCTATTAATATTAGGATACATATATCATTGTTTAACATTGTTGCCAGCGATTAACAGCAAGATTCACCCAGTTTTAACCATTGCTAACCAAAAGCTACAGTAGCATACTGTACTGAAATGATGAGTTCCAATTGGACTGCTGTAGTGTAATGTACTGTGCTTTCCATTCCAGGATAGCAGTGTTTTCTGTGGCTGTGCTTCATGACGAGAGGATTGTTGTGGTGGCCGAACAGAGACCAGACGCCTCTGAAGAAGACAGCTTTCAGTGGATGAGTCGTGTACTTCAGGTAATGCACCGACCCTCTGTAACAGTTTAACAGACACCCTGCGTCCTCATTTTCAATGTCTGCCCTCTCTTTAGCCTAAGACTTTAAGCTTAAGTTATGGGCATCTGCTAGCTAGAGCCTCTGTAGTCTATGAGGTACATTACATAATGGTATAGCTCCTAGCTTGTTTTTGCTTATATATTTTCACTTCAGTAAATGGTTCCCAATTTGTACATTTTGTTATACTGTTAGCAACAGTATAACAACATTTACAAATTCATTGTAATTGACCACACAGAGACAAATTCCTGGTACCTAGCAAAACATATTCTAAAGCAGAAATGGACCACAATAATACATAACAAAACATTGATGTGTTTATGTAAAATCAATAAACCAGGCAGAATTGAGTACACAAGAAGACATTTTCACCTCAAAAAGTGAAAGGACTAACTTGGATAACTGGAGTCCCACGAGATGGCAACTGCCACCACCTAGTGTTCGCATTTAACTTCAAATTCAGTTATTTTATGCATATTATCTACCTCTGAACGTTTCTTTGTACAGTAGATTAATCAGACTTTCGATCGGTGCTGAGTGCACGTAACATCTGACATACAGGTACATGTCATGGATATTATTTTTTATGCTACTGTATGTTGATGAATGGATCCAATGGTAAAAAGTCTACTGGACTTTTTTGTGCCTATCCTTTTAGACCAGTGGTTTTCAAACCTATATCTATTTCCATTATTTATTCAGCTTCGGAGCCACGGACCACCATTTGATGAGATTTAGCCTCTCAGACCCAAAACTTAGAATATTTTGTTGTCATTTGTCCACACTTCCATGATGTACGTATTGATGTGGTACCATAAGGAGAGATAACAGGCAAAACCTTGATCATAATAACAATTGTTTTAAAATGTATAATGCCGATTTGAACTGTAGTTGATTTTAAGATGGCGTGTCCATTGTCTTAAATCAGAGTAATTAATGAGTAACACTGAGTAACACATGACAATAAAGTTGAACTTGAACACTGTATCTATATATTGTCCTCTCTTCACCCTAGGCCATAGACAGTATCCATCAGGTAGGGGTGTACTGTATCTTTATATTGTCCTCTCTTCACCCCAGGCCATAGACAGTATCCATCAGGTAGGGGTGTACTGTATCTTTATATTGTCCTCTCTTCACCCCAGGCCATAGACAGTATCCATCAGGTAGGGGTGTACTGTATCTTTATATTGTCCTCTCTTCACCCCAGGCCATAGACAGTATCCATCAGGTAGGGGTGTACTGTATCTTTATATTGTCCTCTCTTCTCCCCAGGCCATAGACAGTATCCATCAGGTAGGGGTGTACTGTATCTTTATATTGTCCTCTCTTCACCCCAGGCCATAGACAGTATCCATCAGGTAGGGGTGTACTGCTTGGCGCTGGTCCCTGCCAACACGCTGCCCAAGGCCCCGCTGGGTGGCATTCACATCTCCGAGACCAAGCAGCGCTTCCTGGAGGGGGCTCTGCATCCCTGCAACGTACTCATGTGCCCCCACACCTGTGTCACCAACCTGCCCAAGCCACGCCAAAAACAGCCAGGTACGTAACGTCACTCACACTTGTGTCACCAATCTTCTCAAGCCATGGCAAAAACAGCCAGGTACGTGTAAAGTACTGTACTTAATTAGAATTTTTAGGTACTTTTAATTTACTGGAGTATTTCCAATTTTCTCTCCTTTTTTGTTACTTCTACTACTAAAAGATTATTATACATTTGAATAATTTAAATGGGACATTCTGCACAATTAGTACTTTTACTTTAAGTACATTTTAAAGCCAATACTTTGGTACTTTTATTGATACTTTTACTTTACAATATGTGTCCGTGGAAAGACTTGGCCTCGTCTGTGGCAAATTCTATAGTTTTTATTCACCATTATAATGTCTTTATTTTGATACCCAATTACTGAAGTTTTTTAATCTTTTCCATGAGGAGGGTAATGCAGTGCCGGTTCTAGGCCTTTTGAGGCCCTAGGCAACATATTATACAGAGCCCAAAATGTTTATAAACAAATCACAAATGTTTATAAACAAATCACAAATATTTATAAACAAATCACAAATGTTTATAAACAAATACCAAAATGTTTATAAACAAATCCCAAATCCCTTGGTCCTACCCCCCCGACCATGAGACTTACTACAGGTAAACTGGTAGTGGTCCTACCCCCCCCATGAGACTTACAAATCCCAAATGTTTATAAACAAATCCCAAATGTTTATAAACAAATCCCAAATGTTTGTAAACAAATCCCAAATGTTTATAAACAAATCACAAATGTTTATAAACAAATCACAAATGTTTATAAACAAATACCAAATGTTTATAAACAAATACCAAAATGTTTATAAACAAATCCCAAATCCCTTGGTCCTACCCCCCCGACCATGAAACTGGTAGTGGTCCTACCCCCCCCATGAGACTTACAAATCCCAAATGTTTATAAACAAATCCCAAATGTTTGTAAACAAATCCCAAATGTTTATAAACAAATCCCAAAATGTTTATAAATAAATCACAAATGTTTATAAACAAATCACAAATGTTTATAAAAAAATACCAAAATGTTTATAAACTAATCCCAAATCCCTTGGTCCTACCCCCCCGACCAAGTAATGCAACACCACCGGTGCAAGCGGGTACACAGGCATTGCTTAGTGCACAGTGTGAAAAGCCCTTATTAGCATAATAACCTCCTCTACCTCATTTACAGTAGAAATGAGGTGTTCTTGTTTTGATTTTGCTGATGATAACGATGATATTAATGGTGATGGTTGTGGTGTTTTGAACAGAGGTCGGCCCAGCTTCTATGATAGTGGGCAACCTGGTAGCGGGCAAGAGGATAGCCCAGGCCTGCGGCAGGGACGTGGGACAGCTTGAGGACAATGACCAGGCACGTAAGGTACAGAACCATCCTCATTTCATTCCTCTCCATCACATCTACATCACACACAGGTAAGGATCAGCAACTGAGTCTGAAATATTTAGTAAAAATGTAACGCAATAAATGGCCCCGTATGCTCACCATACAGTTTGGATTTAAGTTTGACCTAGGTCCATTTAAGTTTGACCTAGGTCCATTTAAGTTTGACCTAGGTCCATTTCACACTCTTTCCCAAGGCCATCAATATTGCTCTTCATATTCATAATCATGATGTCCTTCCTGTGTTAATTTGACATCAGCACCACTTGTTTGACTCTTCTTATTCTAGTATGAGCATCATGTCTGATAGTCTCCTCTCTCTTACCTCAACAGTTCCTCTACATGCAGGATGTGCTGCAGTGGAGAGCTCAGGCCACCCCAGACCACCCTCTGTTCCTGGTGCTCAACGCTAAGGTACTAATTATTGTTTCCCCCCATGTATCTTTGATTGCTTTTATCAATTACTCACATTGTGTTGCCTTGAATCCATAACTTCACGATGAATAAGAAATCAAGAAATAAGTTAATAGCTGGCTAAAGGCTCATACATAGTCTAGATTTTCGGTGGTTAGGTGACCACCGAACTACAACATGACGTCACGAGCCGCGGTGAAGAGAAAACCACCGCTCCAGCCCTTCTCTCTGTTTTTACTCACCACCGCTCAACGTTATTTCAGTTCCGGTGGTCACCTCACCACCGAAAATCCAGACTATGAATAGGCCTTAAGTCTAACAACATCTAAAGTACTATATTAAAAATAAAATAAAAAAAGGTTCATAAGTAACTCTTGTAAGCACGTAGTTTTCAACACACTCACTCAAGCTTTCTTCTCTGAGTGAAAAAAAATGTTTGTGTTATGGAGGTACTAAACATAATGACTGAAGCAAGAGTCATGTAGACTCAACAGATTTATTATATAGTTTTGCTGTTGTTAAACTTGGACATATTCCATTGCGGGCACCAAATATCTTACAGTTCAAAAAAATATTTGTTAAAATAAAATGAAATGTGCTGCATGAATGAGGTTTCATGAAGAACACTTATCCTCGTCATTTTAGCTTGTGTAAAGTGTCATTGTACAACAGTGTCACTCACTAAAAATAAGACATTTTCAATCAATAAAAAAAAAGCTTAACGCATGTTGTTGTGGTCTTTTGTCCCCCAGGGCACGGTAGCAAGCACAGCTTCATGTCTGCAGCTGCACAAGCGGGCGGAGCGCGTTGCCGTGGCACTGATGGAGAGGGGCCGGCTCAACACTGGAGACCACGTAGCACTGGTGTACCCACCAGGTGAGGGACCTCAGTGTGATCTAGCATCTCACCCTTAACTTGTTGGTACTTCATACTAGCCTTGTGTAGCGATGCTAATATCACTGCGTGGATATTAGTCTCGTCACTCTCAGTATTGGATTGTTTTTCCAAGGGGGTGGTTACAAAAAGATTCAAACAGACTCTATTGGTTAGACCTACGACCAGGTAGAGCAACGCAGCCCGTTTGACTGTCCCTCTACCGTGCGGGCGCCCCACTACTTCCTACTATTAGTAGTAGCCGGCAGTGTAAAACAAGTGCACCCTAAAAAATCGTCTCCTACAGGCACAATATTAGCCTACGGTCTCCCCTCGACTACAACGCAACAGTTACACTAAAAACGAAAACTTTTCATTGTAAATAAGATATTCGATTGAAATTCATAATTCTTTAATGCCATATTTAACTAGTACGAGCACCAATATCCCGTTTACTGTTGCTATGGCGGCATCCATCTTTGTTGTGAAAAGAATATTTTGCAATGTCCCGCTCCATATTTGCATACTGGGCCCTGGTTGGTTATAGCCTGGTTCCAGATTAATCTGGTTGGCCCTACGCTACTTCAGGTCCGTGAAGTCCTCCCACAATTGAGAGACTTAATCTGCCTGGGGCAAAATGCATTGCAAAGGCAGATGAAGGCTGGCTACGCGAGGCTAACTTCATACAGTACCCACATTTAGACGTATCATAGGATTTATTAAATTACCGTACCGTGTATCTATTATGTTCGTACATCCCTCCAAATAAATTTGGAGTCGGACCGCCAAACATAATTTATTACATCATTATGCACAGCAGATTATCACCCCTGCCCCTGTTTTCTTCATGTGTGTATGTCCAGGGATTGACCTGATCGCTACCTTCTATGGGTGTCTCTACGCCGGCTGTGTCCCGGTCACCGTGAGACCGCCTCACCCACAGAACCTAGCCACCACCCTGCCCACCGTCAAGATGATTGTTGAGGTGACACCATTGACTCCCAATAAACATTTTCAATCTGATAGCTTGACCGTTGCTTATGTATATGTAGTCGACCTGCTCTGTCGCAGACAGTATAGTGTAGCTGTAGCATATGAAAACTCATCTGTACAGTATGTGTATGCGTGACAGGTCAGTAAGTCGGTGTGTATACTGACCACCCAAGCAATAATGAAGCTGCTGAGATCCAAAGAGGCTGCTGCCGCTGTGGACATCAAGAGCTGGCCCATGGTGCTAGACACAGGTGATGCACACACACACACACACACACACACACACACACACACACACACACACACACACACACACACACACACACACACACCATACACACACATTTAGAGCCACTCATACACCATGATAACTTATTCAGATAGCATTCTCTTAATTTGGCTGGCTGGCTAGCAACAGTGAAAGCAACTTTATATTTTTGTCAATTGCCCATGACGTACCACAGAAATGCTGTGTTTTCTACTGAAAGAAGTGTTGACGCATTAAATATGCCATTCAGTCTAAATTTGCCTGTAGGCTACATTTATACTGGGTAAAAAAAAACAGACAGCACACTCATCAACCTGTACAATGTAATTTATTGCAGCAGTCCCATAGAGTGGAAGTACATTTACACTGGGGACAAATTGAGCATTGACTGCTGGAGGTTAAAATATGGCTTTTTGACAGTCCCTCCTAAATTGATAGTAACCATAACTAGTGTTTGTTTTCCAATATGCATCTGTGTAGCACTGCAAGCGAAAAGAAAACAACGGCAGTTCACTGATGGACATTAAACGATGATGACGACTCATTCATTTTCTTACTTTTTGTTTTCCAGATGACCTCCCTAGGAAAAAAAGCCCTCAGATCTACAAGCCTCCCACACCAGAGATGTTGGCATACCTAGACTTCAGTGTGTCAACAACAGGCATCCTAGCAGGGGTCAAGGTACAGGAATGACCACATAAATATCTATATATATATAATATAATATAGGAAATTCCAAGTATGGTTGAATCTACTGGCGTCTCTTCATTGCCTCATTCATTGTCCTTTTAAAATAACACTTATATGCCTTAAAACATTATACTTGCCCTCTATAATTCAAATTAGAAATTATAAAAACACCTTAAATATTAGAAAAGGTCAGTTTTTCACTTAATAGGGGCTGCTCCCATGATGATGCCATATGTCCATGTGTGGTCTAGCCCTATGGAATTTATGGAATGCATGTGCTAATAAAAAATCACACCCGTGTGAAGTAAGGGGCGTCTTATCATCGTACATCATCCATTCATTGTCAATGGGAATTTACACTTTGTGTACAAAAATAGCCGATTTGATCATCTACATATGACGTAAATTCTCCATTCATTGTCAGTGGCATTTAATGTTTGTGTTAGGACAGAAATCTACACTATAGCTAGCGCCCCTCAAAGATATCATAATACTTCCTAAGGTTAATATTTAGTTATAGTTATTCTATTTATAGTGACTCATACGAATAGACTATGTGACAACCGGGTATAGTCTGTTGACCACCGGAGAGACGGGTGACAGCCGGGATGTAGACGGCACCCGGGTTAGCAGTATGGGTTAGTACCCCAGCCTGTGTCCTCCGTGAGCCCAACAAACCTTGGTGAGGCCTTTAGGAGAGCCATTATAATCCACCACTCATGAATGAAGTGCATGGTGCTGGGAGTCTGGTGCAACGTACAGGTCCTGGGCCTGGTGAGAGCAGGAGTGGACCTGGTGAGACGTAGGAGGGGCCCGTAGAGGAGTCAACCCACAGAGCCTAGTCCTTCCACGTGCCAGAATTTGGTTCTCCCAGTCCCGGCAGAGTAGTTCCGGAGCAATGGATTGTGTGGCCTTGCTCATTCCCTGATGGACTGATCGACGGTAGCTACTGGGACTTAAATCGGGATTTGATCAATCCCGGCTGGGTCGCTTGAGTGAGGGGTATGATGTTGGTAGACCCGAAACCCCATTGACCTCAGGATACAACACTGAGGATACGTCCCAGGTGCATCCATGCGATGTATTTTTTGTTATGAGCATCAAAGAAATATTTTTCTTAACACATCGATAGGGCTGGTTTGCGACACATTTTCACAATTTTTCAAAAATAGCAGATCGTCGTAGATCTGCTATTTTTCAATAGCTAAAGTATAACATAATGTTTAAAACACCAAAAGCGGTTCCCATCCTGAATTGCTTAACGTTCCCTCCCGTCTGTTCCAGATGTCGCATGCCGCCACCAGTGCCTTGTGTCGCTCCATCAAGCTGCAGTGTGAGCTGTACCCCTCTCGGCAGATCGCCATCTGTCTGGACCCCTACTGTGGCCTCGGCTTCGCTCTCTGGTGCCTTTGCAGGTAAATGTGATAATTATGTGATCCAACACAAACAGTACATTGTGTTGAATATTGTCCGTAATCGATAATTATAATAATTGATAATAATAAATGATAGGAATTGATAATTTGTGTGTGTGTGTGTGTGTGTGTGTGTGTGTGTGTGTGTGTGTGTGTGTGTGTGTGTGTGTGTGTGTGTGTGTGTGTGTGTGTGTGTGTGTGTGTGTGTGTGTGTAGTGTGTACTCGGGCCATCAGTCCATCCTGGTGCCTCCGTTGGAGCTGGAGAGCAACGTGTCTCTGTGGCTGTCGGCGGTCAGCCAGTACAAGGTGCGCGTCACCTTCTGCTCCTACTCTGTCATGGAGATGTGCACTAAAGGCCTCGGCTCACAGACGGATGCACTTCGGGTCAGTAGCTCTCTCTCTCTCTCACTGTACAAACTAGCAGCCAACTTTAAGCACTTGAACCCTGGCGTCCCTATTCCACACCCCCTTCTTGTTTGTCCCTCTTTTGATTTCTAGTTTTTAACCTTTTAAACCTTTTTAAATAGTTTTCTAATAAATATGTCTGTACCTCTTTCTGTAAAGCGACTTTGGGTACCCAGAAAAGAGCTATATAAATCGTATATATTATTATTATTATTATTCTGTGAGGGGAACATTCACCTGAAATAGAACATCTTACAAGCTCACACCGTATCTCAACATGACACATTGTGTGCTTGTGTCATTTAGATTTCGGTGAAGAGATTGTAAAGCATGTACGAAATACAGAGCTGTCCCCGGTCAAATAGTGTATTAGTTTACTAAGTATAGAGGGTTTAAGTGGTTAAAGGCACTGCACCCAGTTGCCATGGATGATTATAAAGCTGTTACATCTGCCCGTTGGAGAATGTAACATTTTAAGGTTTCTATTCCTTTTCTCAAAGTTACGTAACGTGAACCTGTCGTGTGTGCGCACGTGCATGGTGGTGGCAGAGGAGAGGCCCCGCATCGCTCTCACGCAGTCCTTCTCCAAGATCTTTAAGGACTTGGGGCTGTCGCCGCGCGCCGTCAGCACCACGTTCGGCTGCAGAGTCAACGTGGCGATCTGTCTGCAGGTGAGTGAGTACCAGTTGGAGGGCTGTAGGGGTTAAAGGCTGTTTTAGAGTCGACAGTGCTGCTGACTGACAAAAGTACCGTTCATAACAGGTAATGGTTCGCACACAGTGGCAAGAGGCTTCGTCTTCTTTTATTTTCTTTACATAATACACAAATGCTATCCAGAGTTCGTCATTGTGATAGTTTGTATTATGCTGTAAATAAAATAAAAGGAGAAGACTGATCTAAGAGGAGAGCACACCAGATAAGTCAGAGCGTGTTGGTTACAAGAAACGTGAGACTGACAAAAGTAAAAATGCGTAACGGATACTAATTAATCATTTGCACATTTACGCTATGCTGGAAATGGCAGTAGCTGCCGTTTCCAGCCTATCTACTCCAATGAAACAATTCAAAACATACACAGGAGAAAACGTTTCTGTGTACACAGACCCTAAGGGTCAAAGGTGGTAATCATGTTCTGGTCCTGACGTAAAAGACCAGACTGTCACACGATCCGTCAGAGTAAAGTTCGATACGTTGGCTTGTGAGGTGAAAGCATGTTTGTGTGCCCGGCGTAAATCGCCTCGACTTTGAAAGTGCCATGCTGTCAAAGGTGTTTTATACTGCACTGCAATGAACAGAGATGTGATACGTTATTAAATGAAAACCCACAGCATCACCTATTGGAGCCAAAATCCACTGTTTTATTATTGTTTAATTTAATTTCACCTTTTATCTGTAGTTTCCTTTAGATTCTCAAACTGACTGTTTTATTCTTTTTCTGTGACTCCTGTCTTCTTTCTTTCCTTCTTTCTTATCCTTTCTCTTCTATGAGTCTCTGTGTGTATGTACATGTACTGTACTGTGTGTGTGTGTGTGTGTGTGTGTGTGTGTGTGTGTGACGCATGCATGTGTTCCTGCTGTTATGCATGCGTGGTGCATGTGTGTCCATGTCTCTATACGTGTGTATTATCTTTCTCTTTGTGTCCTTGCCCCGTTCCCTCTCATCAGCCCAACAGGCTAGGCAAGCTGGCCGAGCAGGTACAGTGAGAAAAGAGAGAGGCTGTTCTCTCACATGGCTGCTGATGCCTCTGGGTTCATGTGTGTGCGCATGCGCGTGGGTGTCTTTTTTTGTGTGCATGACCTCCAAGATGTTTAACTTTAATAGTTTCTCTCGCTTTCCTTTCCTTTGATAAGCTCCAGCTCAACCTAGTGCCCCCCACCCCATTTAGCTGAATGTAATCTGTAAAAGCTGGACCAGAACCATTGCTCTGTGTGTGTGTGTGTGTGTGTGTGTGTGTGTGTGTGTGTGTGTGTGTGTGTGTGTGTGTGTGTGTGTGTGTGTGTGTGTGTGTGTGTGTGTGTGTGTGTGTGTGTGTGTGTGTGTGTGTGTGTGTGTGTGTGTGTGTGTGTGTGTGTGTGTGTGTGTGTGTGTGTGTGTGTGTGTGTGTGTGTGTGTGTGTGTGTGTGTGTGTGTGTGTGTGTGTGTGCCATGCAGTATGTCCTATAATGCCTAGCAGCATGAGTTTTGCAGTGGTGAAGACGTTTGAGACACGGTTTCTAAACTCAAACACTGTGATGCATTTATGACCAGGGCCACTGTTACAGTACTACCACACACCCTCCTTCATGCTATTGAATCAATCAACACTGTAGGTTTATATACAATGGGATTTATTTTCTTTTTTGCATCATGAATTAATTGTCAGAAAAAGATTTTGCATTTAATAAGAGTGATCCAAACGATGACTCTCATTGATTGCAAAGATTCCCTGGAATCAATTGCTGAAATGCTTTAATGTTGCGACCTCTGTTTGAATATGTGCTCATTATTCCCTTGCTTAATTAGCGTAGCACCCTTGCCAGAGTACCATTATAGCCTTTTAGCTCATTGCTAGCTTTACACTGACAGAAATTAAATGGTAAACATGGCTGTAATACGTCTTCCTGCAGAGAAAACCGACTTTTGATATCAGTGTATTTCTGAATAGTATAGTTCAGCTGGCTGGCTTCTGGCTGCCACCCTGCTTTGTCAACAGCTCTGCAAAGAGTGGCATATTGAGCAGCTTCCACCTTCCTTCCACCCAGGCAAGATCCAGAATGCACTGTCTGTAGCAATGTTTAGGCTGGAAGTACAGACAGATGACAGACCATTCTGCATTGTCTTTCTTCAGGGCACGGCAGGACCAGACCCCACCACTGTATACCTAGACATGAGAGCACTGCGGCATGACAGGTAGGGGGCACCACTGAGTCATCTCCCACTGTGAACACAGGGTGTACTAAAATGGAATTGCTGGACTGTTATGCTTTTTACCATACTTAATAATAGTGTAAATAGCCAATCTACAAGCTTGTAGGTCAGATATTTACTAAATCTTCGGTAATGGTGTGTGTGTGTGTGTCACACACCCACATACATATTATAGGAAATCAGGGTTTAAACATTTCGATGCATTATATTTTTGTCTTCTTCAGGGTTCGTCTAGTAGAAAGAGGTTCACCGCACAGCTTACCACTAATGGAGTCTGGGAAGGTACGGCACCATGAACGCACAAACCACTGAATGGCATTACTTTGACTGTGAAACAAATGGTCTTTGTTCTCCCCCCACGTCTTCCTAAATGTGATGTTACCAATGTCTTAAATATGAATGATTGAAAACCAGTCCCTGTCTAACCCCTCCAGATCCTACCAGGGGTGAAAGTAATCATCGCCAACACAGAGACTAAAGGACCATTGGGCGACTCCCATTTAGGAGAGGTGAGAAGTCCATTCTGTAGCAGTTGAAGCTGTATTGATGCTATGTGGGGTTTTTTTTTCACTTTGAACGTCAGTTATTTTCAGCATGGGACACACGATAAATTCCTAAATTAGGCTTCACAGTTTTGGTTTCTTTTGGTGAAGATGTATTGGTTTAAACTTAGATGAGTCTCATGAGTCCATCCTAGCAGAGTTGTACATAGGGCTATACGTAAAGTAAAAGTACCTGCTGAGTAAATGTACATTAGTTACTTTCCACCCCTTCCACCCCCTCTCCCATGTGTTGCAATTATTTCTGTATACAGACCCGATGAAGTAGCAGTATTATGTGTCAAAACATTGGACGTGGATACTCTATATTAATGCAATATCTTCTAATATGTTGTTCAGTGCATTTTGCCTTGTCATCGTCATGCCTTTACTCGCGCACCTACAGTATGTGTTCCCAGGCAGTGGTGGAAAAAGTACTTGAATGTTTTACTTAAGTAAAAGTATCAATACTGCAATATAGTAAGTAAAAGTCCGGAATTCAAAATGTACGTGAGTAAAAGTACAAAAGTATTGGCATCAAAATGTACTTAAAGTACATTCAATGTTGTGAGCTTGTAGATCGGTGTTTAAGTAAATGTACTTAGTCACGTTCCTACCCTGTGTGTTCCCAGGTGTGGGTGAGCAGTCCTCACAACGCCAGCGGCTACTACACAGTGTACGGCGAGGAGGCGCTGCACGCCGACCACTTCAACACCAAGCTCAGCTTCGGCGACACGCAGACGGTGTGGGCGAGGACGGGTTACCTGGGCTTCCTGAGACGCACCCAACTCACCGACGCCAGCGGAGGTGAGGACTGGAGGACCACCGCTAGTGCTATGTCTACGGTGGTTCTCAATGAGGACTGGAGGACCACCGCTAGTGCTATGTCTACGGTGGTTCTCAAGGACCACCGCTAGTGCTATGTCTACGGTGGTTCTCAGACTGGAGGACCAGCGCTAGTGCTATGTCTACGGTGGTTCTCAATGAGGACTGGAGGACCACCGCTAGTGCTATGTCTACGGTGGTTCTCAATGAGGACTGGAGGACCACCGCTAGTGCTATGTCTACGGTGGTTCTCAAGGACCACCGCTAGTGCTATGTCTACGGTGGTTCTCAAACCTTTATCATTTTGCACCAGGGACCCCCATACAAGATTTGAGTTGTTGAAATGTTTCAGAAATATTCCAAAAATCGTCAAATGTTTTCACGTTATTTTGAAAATAGCCAATTAAGGTGGTTAAACAGATTTTGATGCTATATCTATCTATAAATGCACCAAGTCTCTGTCTGTCTGTGTGTGTGTGTGTGTGTGTGTGTGTGTGTGTGTGTGTGTGTGTGTAATCCACGTAACTCGAGAACCGTTAGCCGTTACTTCGACACACACGTTCCACACCACAGCAGGTGGGTGCGGTGCAGTGCCCGGTGTCGAGTCGGTTGGACCCACGGTTGTCCAGAAACGCCCCAAACAGGCCTCTGCCCGGGCTCTGGACCGGGCCCTGCCCAGTGTCCATATATGGAACTGGCCTGTTCTGACTTCACAACACTCCATAGTTGGGCATGCCTTACAAAGAACTCCATATATGGGGATATAGGGAGACCAACCAGACATAATATACAATATTAATTTCCAACTTGCATCGTTCCAAGTAGGCCAGTGCCCAACAGGCACTGCTGTATAGGGGCCCCACGGGCACCGTTCTAGTACTTTAATAACTTACAGGAGTTCTTACTGTATGGTGTGTGTGATATGAAATGTGAGCTTACCATAATCACAGTAATCCTTAATCATATTCCATCATATTCAAACAAAATCACTGTATTTTATTAGATATTATATTGATATTATAGCTATTTTCTCCAGCTCCCTGTGGTGCATGAACCCCCCACCACTATTGTGTGGGGTGGGTCTATGATGGACCCGCCACGCACAATAGTGGTGGTCCCCAGGTTGCTCTTAGTCAGGATGGTGGTCCCTGGGTCAGAATCAGTTGAAAACCCATGCCCTAGAACCAACGTCCGCAGGCCCCACTTTGAGAACCACTGTGCTTTAAGGGAAATGTATCAGTACAGTCACCGACCCGCAACAACTGTATCGCTGTAGTAGAATGACACAATAACACTTTTTAGACCACTGTCACCTACATGACGTAACATCACACCCCTATCAGATATTAGTTTGAATCATGAAGATAACAAAAAGTGTGTGTGTGTTTGTGTGTTGCAGAACGCCATGATGCCTTGTATGTGGTGGGCTCCCTAGACGAGACCCTGGAGCTCAGAGGAATGAGGTATCATCCCATTGACATTGAGACATCGGTTATCCGCTCACACAAGAGCATAGCGGAATGGTAAGTTCTGAATTCACCGCGTGTGCCAAATACTAGGCCATGAACCAAGCGTGATTTTTGGTAGTCGACTCGAATACCATAATAGTTGATTAATAGTTGATTATTCGCCAGTGAAATATATTTTGATCCAATAAAGAAAATTAATTTTCGGCTTCTCATTGAAACAGTGCGAGTCGGCACAATCCTGAGTTACGATTGGCTCTGCTTTGTTGCTGCTAACTGCGTCATTAGGGGTTCATGAAGCAGTATTGCTTTGTTTTCAAAATATAAGTATATTTATATATTCCTTTTATGTATTTCCTGAAAAGTGAACATTTTGTTGTTTCTTCCTGACAGCAGAGATATTCAACTTTATTATTGATTATCCTAAGCAGTAAGCACCGCAACAACAGAAACATAGTGACAAATACTGAAAGTGTATTTAAAAATGTTTTATGGTGTAACATACATTATAATATGTAAACTTTCTAGTCCAAGTAACGACTTATAGCTGAATTAAATAAAGCCTAGAATCTATACTTGACCCTGATAATAATTGTATATCAATGGCAGAGCTTGCTCCCACCTACTGTATGTGAATAAAGCTGCAGAATGTCAGACATGAATTGTTTGATCAACCTACTGCAGAGCATTGCTATCCTATTCTAAACGTCCTCTTCTTTTCCCCATCCCTTCCCCTTTGTTCTAACTTAACACCCCCCCACCCTCCACTTTCCTCCCTCCCCTCATGCATCCCCCTCTCCCCTTTCCGTCCAGTGCTGTGTTCACGTGGACCAACTTGCTGGTGGTGGTGGTGGAGCTGGAGGGCTCTGAGCAGGAGGCTCTGGACCTGGTGTCCCTCGTCACCAACGTGGTGCTGGAAGAGCATTACCTCATCGTCGGGGTGGTGGTGGTGGTCGACCCCGGGGTCATCCCCATCAACTCGCGGGGCGAGAAGCAACGCATGCACCTGAGGGACGGCTTCCTGGCCGACCAGCTGGACCCCATCTACGTGGCTTATAACATGTGAGGGCCGGTGCTGGGGCATCTTGTATCAGCAGGAGATGGGACGTTAATAATGGGGCTTATGATGACCTAAGCGTCAGCCTTGTATCGGGAGCGGAGGAGAAGAGTTCCTGGCACCGGTGAGGCTTGTGTGGACAGACAGCCAGAGGCAATCATATGTGACCCATAACACATGAAAAGGTGAAGGAGGACGATGACAACAAAGCGTCACATGGATGGAAAGTTAAAGAGTGTCATCTGGCCTATCTCTCATCGGACTATGCTTACACTACGGTGGCTTTTGTATGAATAACAGATTGTATAACTTTGATCCCAGGGCGGCTGATAGCCAAACAGATGGTTATAGTACAATAATACTTTGTGCCATTATTATTAGTAAAGCGATGAATGTCACTTGCGTTTGCCATACTGTACACTTGTGCCATAGCACACTGTTGCAACTCCCCTGGCTCAAACAGCCTCACATGTTTAACATTTCACATTTGCATAGCCTTGTTGCTTTGCGTTCTGGTTAGTGTGCCATTCTGAATGTTGCAAATGGATTCAGTTCTACAGTAGGCTATACGACATACGTGTCCAACATGAAATGTTACCCACATTCTTGTTTTTAACTCCAGAGTCATGTTCTTAAATAATCAGGAAATTCTGGTAGATGTTACCCACATTCTTGTGTTTAAATCTTCAGGATGTTTTGGTGCTGCTGATTGCAGCGAATCATTCCTGTGGTTGTACTATGTAGTGTTGATTAAGTAATTGAGAAAGATTATTGTGGTTCCACCCTTAACTTCCTTAGTTTGCTCTTTTCAAGTATGTGACATGTCATGTAGCATTTTATCAGAACAAATAGGCAATATGAGTAACATTGTTGCTTTGAGTGACTGCTGCCGACAGGCTACGTTCATGTGATCATTTGAACAGGAGCTGGAGAGACCAATCATTCATGCATTAGTAACTTAGCCAAATATGTCTTCAATTAAGCCTTAAGTATTTTAACAGTTGCCTGGCCCTGTTCCTCTCCCAGCTCACGTTCAACTTAATTTCACTAAGCTGTTTGATAGGAAATGGAGAGGTGTATTGGGTTTGTTGCGCTTTTTTTTTTACCAAGATGGCTATACTTTTTTATCAACAACAATTACAAACCCTAATTATTTTGTTATGTGAATTATTAAGAATGTTACATCTGACAGAAGAAAGGGTAGTAAATTGATGCAGGTCAGATTTGAGTGCCATCAACATTGAATGAGTGTTTGCAAATGTCTCGAGTTGCATGTACAGTATTGTGCAAGGCAAGTATTTCATGTGCTTTGCTTAACCAGTAAATCTGGTGCGTTAACCCGTTTAAATGAACAGTTGAACACTCCAGATTTTACTGTTGTACCTTCTCCCCCTTCCTCATTATGTTAAAGATCACAGTATGGTCCTTCCTTTTATATGTATGTGCACACCACTTTGGAAACAGGCAGCTAGCCTGCTGTAAGTATGTACAGATTTTGTGTAAGTTATTAATAGTGGACACGCGTGGAGGGTTCATCAGAAGATATACAGTAGGACAAAGACTGAAACTGGCTAATATGAACCTTTCACCTTAATAACTAGCATTTGGAAGTTTCTTGCCCATGGAGACGATGGACGAACAAGAAACATGAGCCCTGTAAGCATTTTGTATTGTACAAACACTGGGAACAGGCCACTTCCAAAATGAGACAAAGCACACACAGCCCCAACACAAGAAGACCGTTCTATTCTGGTGAGTGTTGAAATCTCACCTCCTTCACAGCATTCTTGTTTAACATACGGAAGGATACACTATACGATCGTCATTATTTTCATAACATTATTTCTTAATGAATAAATAAAAAATACAATGCTTTTAACTTGAACGTGTTGGTCTCCACTGCAAGCCTAGAGCATCGCAGTCCCCCTACCAGGGCCCAGGAAATGATTCTCCGTTCATTTTCCTCATAGACATTTCAAAAAGTATTTATTTAAAGACATTTTAAGCCTCGTACAAAGCCAACTCTTGTCGTGACAAATCATGACAAACACAATTTTTCAGGCTGTACAAATAATTAGAAAGAAGAAGAAAACGGCTGGTTACAACAAAGTTTTGTTTTTCTTCTTTGTAATTATTTGTTTGGACCAAAATATTGTGTTTGTTGTCATGATTTGTCACAACTCGAGTTGGCTTTGGCTTATAAGGTCTTTAAATAAATACGTTTTGAAATGTCTATGGGGAAAATGCATTGGGAATTATTTCCTGGGCCTGGCGGCGTCATGAAGGGGCGGGACTGCGACGCTCTATAAAGTAATGTTTATTAGTAAATGCCTGTGTTTTGGATCAATTAAACTGCAGTCTGTACAGAGAGTTAAGCTGTGAGCAAAGATTTGTTTCACATCAGAGACTGATGTCTAAGGTGGCAATACAGTCCCATTTAGGACTTAGGCAGATTTTAGCTATATATTGTAGATATTAAAAGCTGTTCCCGACCTGTCCTGAATGGGTGTGTAATATTCAGTACATCAGCTTTAGGAATTTGTTTTTGCTGTTATTTTGTGACGGTTGGAAAACATACTTGATTCCAGGCAGGTACAGTATTCTATTCTACACTTGTATTCAGTGAATTTGGCCAGTGAAAAGGGATTAATACACAGCATCCTCCATCCATGCCATGAATTATACACATTACTGAAGACAACCTTGTGCAACTTCACTAATAACTAACCATGCCACCCTCTGCCCTTACTTTCTGATAAATAAGAAATCACAGCTCTGAAAAGGAAACAGACAAAGGATGTGGATGGTTTGCATTTATTTTGTTAAATTCCAGTATTACCATCTCAAAATAAGTTTACGTTTCTTTCATATTTTCATCTCAAAGAAAAATGGAAATTATTGTTCCTCTAACAATTTTTGTTTACAAGGTTGACAACCATTTCAACATTATCTTCTTAAACTTAACACGTTAAGCCTACCATCTTGAAGCTTAATTGACATATGCCTCTATTTGACTGAGAATCTCTGATGCCAGCTCCAGTGCTTGAGTTTCATTCTCTGGTTTGAACTGCCCATTGGGAATGAGGGGGGCAGGGTGACAGCTTGGATACTGAGTCTTCTTGTCGTTGACTCCCAGTAATTCTAGTTCTTCTACAACCTGGGGCAAATTAATGAACTGAGCTCTGTAGTGGGAAGTTCTTTTTGCGAGTTGTGCAATGGAGCAGTTGTTGGGCTGTTGACCTATTCTTTTGTACTCTACAGCAATGAGAGCCTTTTCCACAGCTTGGTGGACCTTGAACAGACACCACTCTGTACTGTCACTGCTAGTGTCATTGTGAGCGGCTGTGAGATCACAGCGAGCCTGTCTGCACCAGCGCTGGGCCTCCTCTCGGTCTGGTCTTGGGACATTTCCATGATGTGTCCAAAAGTTATAACTGTATGAATGGCAGTCTCTATAGAATCTCTCCCGACCATGTCTGTGGCGCATGGCTTCCTGATTCCACTGCTCATAGAAGTCCCTGTAATTTGTGTTACACATTGGATGGGAGTCTCTGTCATTTGTGTTCTGCTGTGGATGGGAGTGTCTGTAATTTGTGTTCTGCCGTGGATGAGAAGAGTTTGAAGATTTGCCAAAGTCTCTGTAATTTGTGTTCTGCTGTGGATGAGAAGAGTTTGAAGATTTGCCAAAGTCTCTGTAATTTGTGTTCTGCCGTGGATGAGAAGAGTTTGAAGATTTGCCAAAGTCTCTGTAATTTGTGTTCTGCCGTGGATGAGAAGAGTTTGAAGATTTGCTTGGCATCGGCCCATCAATCCTGTTCAGCAAGTACTTGAATGCTTCAGTGGCGAGGTGTTCGTCTTTTGGGTTTTTGTCCGGATGCCATCTCAGGTACAGCCGTTTCATGGCCTTTCGCCTGTCCTCCACAGACAGAGTCAAGATCTCTGCCAAACATTCATCAATTTCCTTTTTGGCCTCCTCAAATGTTGTGGGTGACAGCCTTGTAGATGATACAGAGTACATTAATGACTCAAGTTCCATGCAATTTGGCTTCCTCTCCTGTTTTGGCTTCTTCTCTGGTTTAAACTGATATAGATTGAGGGAGCTGACTTCGATGACCTCATCTTTACCAATTTGGATTTTGTATCTGTGTGAATATAACAATAATTGTCCAGCAGGCTCTGGCAGCTTTTCAACAATAACTGCATAAATGTACTCATCGTCTGACGCAGAGTCAGTATAGCCAACCAATTCCCCTTCTTCAAAGTTATTGACGTTCATATCTAGAGAATCCTGCCATTCCTCAGGGATCGCCATCCCAGGGGCAGGTGCATCAAAAAGGAAGTTTTGAGTTTCACCACTGTCATGAATTTCGTTCTTAGCCAGTGTTTTCTGAACCTCCTGCTGTGTGTCACACATAAGTAGCTGTCCAAGAACTGGTAGGTGGATTGAGGAAATTGTATTATCCAAGAGAGCATTGATCTCTTTAGTCAGTGTCATGTTGACTTCGTTCATCATTTTAAGATCTGTGATGTCACTGTGTTTCAAGTAGAAAATGCAAACTTCTTGTCCCTTTTCGACACTGACCTCCGTTTCAGCCTTGGTGTCATTTAGTGGTTGTTGATCAAACCAAAGCTCTGTTTCGAGGCTTTTGCAGCATATCATCTGAATGCTGCCAAACATCTGCTTACACATGTTGGTTGCATTTTCTTGTGTAATTTCCTTTGATTGCTCTCTAATGAGGCAGATAAGTCCGTGCTTAAAGTGTATTGATGAGAGATGCTTCTCAAACCACCCACTAAAGTTGCACCTGGCTCCATACTCACAAGTCTGCATGTGTGAATCCACCACCTTCTCCATAGTATACTGAGAGAGCATTTTGGGCTGAATATCCTTTGGTAGCAACTGCAGCAGTCGATGACGTTCATACATATCACTGCCCTTAAAGATATTTTTGAGGAGGTGTATTTTGTTCTCCAATGCTCTTTCTAACCTGTTTGCCTGGAACACTGTGTCATTGAAGTAGATCATGTTTGATGGATACAACCTACCATCTCTTGAAGGAAGGTGTAAAACCTTTGGTAGTTTAAGGGCTGATGTGCTCCCTTGATCTTGTATTAGCTGAAACAGTTCGTGCACGGCATGTTCGGTCGTTATCAGCTGATTCGTGTTCAGAGTATTTTTATCGCAGGACTCAGTGTAAATTGCTTCGAGGACATTGCAATACTGCAGTGCTGTTGGCTCCTCGTTAACACCAATTTCTTTGAAGAACCTTGTATACATGATATCGTCCCCAGGAATTTTGTAGAAATAGGGCCTGAACGCAGAGTCATTGTGGAGGCTTAGAGATGTCTCTTCACTTTTCACCAGTTTTGTGTCGTTCTCAACCAACACAACAGGGAGGCCAGTCAGTGAATGGCTATCAAAAGTATTTGTTTGTAGATAGTCATATGAAGTGCGAAACACTTCAGCACGGGTTTTTATCAGCTCATTAGTTTGACATGGTACATGACAGATGTTGCTGATGTTTGTGGTGACGCACGAGCCAGGTGGCCTTTCAAGGGCTCCAGCATGCATCACCATCTGCATTTTGTTATTCTTTGACCAGTAAAAGAAGCCTGGTAAAGCTATGATTGGCATTGAAGTCCAAATCAGACGTTCATCCCTGACCACTGCACTACTTTCAATCAAAGAACCTCTTATTGCAACAGCAGTTCTCTCGGCTGCAAATGGCGGATGGTAGTCACGTAGTGGTTTCCTAATTGCTACAGGAAAAATGAATTTGATGTCAGCAATTCTCTCCATCAACTTTTGGGTATCCTTTTGTTTTTCATCATTGCTCTTTTGTGTGAACATCAGTTCTGTCACTGTTTTCAACAGTTTTGATGACTTCTGTTTCAGCTCCTTGAGTTCAAATTGGCCTTTTGCCTCTCGTTCTATTTGGAATGCAAAAGCTATCATCTCTTCCTTTGACACAACATGTTTCATTCCCAGTGTTTTGAGCAATGTTTTCACTCGTGACTGCTGGATTGGGTCAAACTCTTTCCAAAAGTGCTCAGGTACAAATTTGTCTTGAGGCATCATCATCTTATACATTTCAACATCCTCGTCAAAGTAGTAGGATGCCTTCTCCAACTTCCCATCGGCACTCTGAATCAATTTCACATCCTTCAGTGAAGAGATTATTTTGTCCTCATGCTCATTTATTGTAATCATGTTATTGTAATCATTTTGTACTAACAACAATATTTTGACACAGTTAATAATCTGTCTTCCTGTGAGCTTGTGCAGGATGGGCAAGATGAACTTCATGAAGAACTCCAAATCAGACAGTATTTCGATGTTCAAGTGTCGGGACAGTGACTCATTCACAAAGCTGTGCTGGAGAAACATTGTGTTTCTGTAATGCAGCGGTAAGAGATCTGAAAAGTCTGGCACTGAGATTAAGGTCAAGTTGAGGAGGAATACTTGTTCAAGATGACCAAGCTGCACACGCTCCCCATGTATGGTTTCAAATAACGGCAAAGATGTGAGCTTTCTCCGATAATCCTGTTTGGTTTTGGATGTGGTTATTCCAGTTTGTAAAAAACGTTGAAGTTCTGTTAACTCAACATTGGAAAGGTGACTAAACTCTGAATGATCGAGTTTGTGGACATGATCTAATACAGCATGTCTGTCATTTGGATCCATGAGTTCAGGTTGAAAAAGTGAATCCATTTGTTTGCTCACCTCAGTGTAGAATGACCAATTAAGCTCTGTGAAGCCAAGTTTAAACAGAATGCTTCGTATGTCCCCTTCTGTGCCAGACTTAATCACACTTGGCATGTCTTTCATTGTTTGGAGAAAGGGTCTGTTGTTTAACCTTGGACATACAACGTGCAATATAAAACAGTCATGGAACATCTCCTTAACAGAACTCAGTGTCATATGTTGCTCACTTCCTCCATCTAGTGGTGATGATGTAATTTCGCTTGTGAAGAATCTCCAAAGTTCTTTCAGCCACTTCTGTATTGCCTCATTTGGGACATGGAGGTTACAGCTTGGATCAACTTCACTGTCTTGAAGAAGCTGCTGAAGTAAAGGTTTTATATACTTCACTGATGTGGGAATTGTCAGACTGTGGAGAAAGCCACCATCTTTTAGAATCTTTTCCGTATTAATGTTACAATCTGCAAAATCCTCCTCATATCCAAAGAACAGGTTATCATATTTTGAAATCAGCTTTGGAGATGTACAATTGAACACTCTCAGAACTTTATCTTTTGTGAGAAGAAGCGGAAGTCCATCGATTGAAGTGCAATTCTCTTTGTTGACATCTTTCAAGCAGAAGTGTAACAGCTTTGAGCATCTGTTTTCATCTCTAATCAGAGTGTGTGAGATAGGTAAAGGTAAACCCCTGTTAGTTTGGTTTGCATTATTCAGTGTTTTTTCTTTAAGGAAATTTCGCACAGTTGAAGGACTGACTGAGTTCAGTTCAATTTCAGCAGTATTGAAACCGTGCCAAATTTCTGACATTTTTCTGGAAAAGGGAACTAACTTCATGCCAAGATCCTCCAAAATGCATCTCATGTAGGTGCTCTCCGGGTCTATCAAATGAGGTGCATTTGTCAGTTCTGTCTTTGTGACAGTACACCAGTCAAAAGTGAACTCTGTAATTGACTGATGTCCAATGTTACACTTTGAGTGCCGCAATAGTGGAATGACATCGAGTGCTTTCTCATGTATTGATTGATACACCTCTTGTACCATACCATGCCAATCCTTGGTAATGTCATTTGAGACGGTTGGGAAAAAACACAAGTAAGAACAATCAAGCGCTGTTGACAAATACGTTCCAGTTATGGAACGGACATTCATATTAGCAATGCTGCCACAGAGGTAGTGAATCAAATCGGCATACAACGGCGCTACGATGTCCTCTTTTAAAGACTCATTCCAAATAGTTTTCAGGCTTTGGCCATCTGCTTTCCAAAGGTCCCTCCTGGAGGAATCAACCTCAAAGTTTCCATTGACATGTATTGGAAGTCCAGTTTTGCCTGGCAGAGGAAGGGAACAAAAGACTCCTCCATTGAAGTCTCCAATTCTGACTGGCTCAGAATGCACACATGCAGCTAGTGCTGCTTGGGGTATAATGTCTGAATGTTTCCTCTCTTTTCCAGTGCTGCTTTTGAAGGACCCAAACTGCTCTGCAATAGTCCATTTGCTCCTCCGTTTGTCACTGGCTGAAATGCTGATATCATAAATGGCTTTGCATGGAGTTGCTGGTTTGTCTGATTGCAGTGCCGCGCATAGATGCTCTTGAAAAGAACATCTTTCTTCATTGCTCTTCCCTAAGAAATGTTTTTCAACAGTGAAGGTTGTGAGGAGGTCTTGCGAGTGTTCGTTTATTTCATGAAATTGTATTTTGCGGATGTTTTTCAAAAACAGGATCAATCCTTCTGGATCTTCAGACAGGGCTTTGGACAACTCAATCATATCCTGATCAGTCACTCCCTGGTTCGATATTTTGGAGGCACCTGTTCTAAGAGGCAATCTGAACATGGTGCCATTTTTAAGTGTGAATTTATCAGGAAGAAATGACTTGTAGATATCATCAAACATCTCCTTAAAACCCTTTGATAGTTCATAACCACATCCAGGTGATGGTTTTCCTGACGAATCTTCAATGTATTTCTGATTTGGATCAGAAATACAGAGTTTGTTATCCCCAGTCATGATTGAAGGGCAATCAGTCAAATGGTAAACAGAGTTGAATCCAAGACCATATTTTCCTGTTTTCCCTGTAATGTCACGTTTCCCACCTTCTCCTAGCTGTTGAATGCCTTTCCAATCTGCATCAGAAAACAACCTGTTGTTGTATACACATAGGGCCGGGCCCTGTAGCAGGTTCCATTTCTCCCCAAATGTTTTCTTTGTGTCGTGCTGCCTTTTGTCCCACACAAAGTGAATTTCTGTGGCCTCTGCATCATCTGCATTTTGGATGAGCTCTTTCAGTATATCCTTCTTTGCTGGATAAGCTGAAATTATGTTTTGAATTCGGACAGTCAGTTGCTCTTGCTGTTGAAAAGGAAAGGAAGGAAAGTTCTCCACTAAATTAGCTTCCAGAGTTTGACCCCTGGTTGTCTTAATTCCAAAATAGCAAGCCATGACATGTGGGATATTTTCATGGCACAAGGTGAAAGCTGAAGTGACCGGCATCCAGGGGCTGTCATTGAAATATAGTTCGCTTGCAGGTTGTAAAACACCATGTTCATTAGGTATGGGGCAGTCAGTTAGGTTTTCTTCTTTAGCTTCATACAATCCTCTGTTTAATATTGTTAGGCAAACTGTGAGATCAGACTTTGGAAGGGGGTTGGATCCATGGAGAGTATGCAGATTCTGGAGCACAGTGAGACACTGATCAACTGTGAATTTCTTTTCAACTCCCACACAATCCCAGAGTTTTTTGAAGCCACTGAAGGCTGTTGGCAGCACATGGAGATATGGTTTTGCTTCAAATTCCGCATTTTCGGCCACAGATCTCACATGCTCAAACATGTCCCCAACAAGAATAAATGGGAATGAGTGTGCAGTCTGTGAAATGAGTTTAGTATCCTCTAAATTGTAGAGCCAATGATCCAGAAACTTGTAGCATTCATAGGCTATTTTGTGAAGCGTAGACTTGCAATTGTTGAAGGATTGCGTTTCCTTACAAGCTTCTTGCAGCTGTTGAAGTACAGTCTCAGGTCTCAAGTCACACCTTTGATGAATTCCCAGAATTTTGATGACTGGATCAGCAATGTGCAGGTTCAGATTTGTATGATCCACCACAGGATGTATCATGCTTACAAGGGAGCAACATTCATCACTAAATACATCAACAGGCTTCCAAAGTTTCACCATTTGGTCTTTTTCACAGTTTGTAGGAAATGCTGGAATAAATGCTGTATTCCTTAGTAGATCCCAGTAGGGAGAGCCCTCCTCTTCATGGGAACTCCTCAGAAAGTCAAGGATGCACCTCAGATGTCCATAGGCTTTGTTTTTGTCTTTGCTCCAAACACAGGTGATTTTGCCTGCTCTGTCCAAAATGTCTTCCAGTGGGAGTTGGTCATTAAGCATCCCCAATTCCAGAAGCCGCTGAATCCTTTTGGGGGAACAAAAGTCACTTTCAGTTCCTTCAAGCAAGCGTCCTTCGTTATTATCAAACAGGCAGGCTACTTTCCCTGATGGATTCACAAGCTTCTTGATATACTGGAGTTGTCCACTCTGTGTGGGAATGCATGGGTAACACTTAAGTAGATTGTCAATTGGCTCACTGTTGAGGTCAATAGCATGCAGCACAAGAGCATTTCTACTCTCAGGGTCCATGGTAGTCAGGTTGCTAAACACCACTTCATTGTAAAACTTTTCCCAGTTCCACATTCTGCTCTGTAGAGCCTTTTCCAAGCCAGCATCTCTTAAGCTGTTTCTCACCCACAGTGGAAGAGGAACAACATGGTTAGGTGCCTTTACATAGCTCTGACATGCCTTCATTGCAAGGCTGCCAATTATTTTGTCCTCTTCAATGCTTTCATGTAAAAATATAGCTTTGTCAATTGAACACCAATGTTTACCATCGTTGAAGAGATCAAGGGCATTGCTGGAGTACTGGAAGATAGCAGAGTAAAAGGCATCTACCAGAGGCTTGAAAGTATCACTCACTTTCTCCCTATCAGGCCAAAAGGTGTGATAACAGTAACTTTCCAGGTCCTGATGTTCAGCATTATTCTTCAGGGTTAGAAGTACTGTGATATATGCCGTGGCTGTAGGATCCTTAAGAAGAGCTTGGTTCCAGTGATGTTTTACTCCAGTCTCCCATAAACCTTTGCGATTGGAAGTCACAGCAAATGGTCCATTTATATTCACTGGAAGGCCAGTGTGAATGGAAAGAGGGAGGGAGCAAAATGCCTGTCCAACTAGATCAGTCTGTGATGTGACCCATTTCTTGGTTTTTGGATCATTGTGCAAGGGTACAGCGATTCCCCCGACAGGCAACGAGAATTTTGCTTTCTTGTCATCTTTAAGGACCATTTGTAAGGACTGATCTGTCCCGAAGCAATTGTACAAAAGCCAGGCCTGGACATTAGAGCCATTACAATGTTGGCTTATTTCGGCAATGCTAACCGTGCAGCAGTCAATTACTTCTTTACATTTTTCATCAATATTCATCAGCTTTTTTTCAGCGTCACGTTGCTTTAATGTATGGATTTCATCTGGAATTACCATGTTTTTCAAAACTTTTTTTGAAACTGTGAAAATGGTTTTGATATCATCCTCTGTTGGAGGAGTGGGAGCATTGTCTGCAATGTTTTGTAGAGATATGGTGCTGACGTTCTTCAGAAACAGCAGGTGAGTTTGTGAGTTTTTGGCTAAGTGCTGCTGGAAGGCAACAATACTGTGTTTGTCATACACCTTTGTACAGATTTCAGATGTGAGAGCCTCTTCACATGTCCGAAATGGTAATTTGATCAGAGTACCTGGGTAGAAGGTAGTATTTGCTTTGGAGAAATTGCAATTAAAAATGTGTTCATATGGTCTGAACTGACCAGAAAACGCATGTCGCTGTTTAGAGAGGTCCAGCTTGATTCCAGGATTAGTTTTGCTTTTGATATGCTTCTTCAAGTGGTTGACATTTGGATCAAGAATGAGAAGATGGTTGCCACTAAGGATGGAGGGAACATCTGTCATGTGATATACAGTGTTAAATCCAAGTCCAAACATCCCAATTTTCTCAACCATATTGGCCTTTGAGGCGGCTCCTACCCTGACAATGTTTCGCCAGTCCTCTTCTGTGAATAGCTCATTATTGAATGCCCAAAGACATGGCCCTTGGCAAAGAGACATGCCCGGGTCGATCAGACTTTCAGGAGGAGTATTGTGCACTCTAAAATCCACCATGAACTTGCAGTCTTTTGCACGAGCATCCTCAGCATTTTGTATAAGCTCTTTGAAAATGTCATTTTCTTCATCATATTCATTAAGAATGTTCTTAATCCTTGTGGTTATGGGTTCATGCTGCCCACATTGTTCTATTCCCACTTGTTCTGGACTGAGGATGCGGGTGCTCAGAAGTGGAACCTTCAGCCACTCAGCAGTTGCTTTTGGTATCTGCTCATGGATCACATACAATTCTTCCTCATCCTTATCAAGTGCCTCCAATTCCTCTCTGTTTATGTCACAGAAGACTGTTGTCGACATTGGTTTGAGGGTGAATTGCTCACCCTTTACCCTGACGGGCATCAGGATATCATCATTGAAGGTCTTCTTCTCTTTCCATGTCCAGTTAATAATGGCTACTGACACATTCAGCTCAGATAAACTTGCAAACTTATTTTTCCTTCCATCAATGCTTTGCTTGATATCATGAAGTATACCCATTATTTCTTCATCTGAAAGGCATGGCTTTAGTCCAAACTTGATAAACAATCTCTTATATGGCAGAAATTCTTTTGGCATCTTCTTAATGTAAGAGCTCAGATCTAGACTAGGTGGGTAGTCAAGGACAAGATCCTGAGGGGAAACAAACTGGTTGTGGGTCCATAGCCAACATTCATCATCCGTCATCACTTTTTGGAATGCAGAAATGTGATCTTGCACGTGTCTGTAAATGCTGTGCAACTTCCTCTTGAAGTTGGGATCTGTGTCTGGAGTATTCATTGTCTGTGTCATGGATCTCAATGCTGACAAATTCTCTTTCACCTTCTCAGGAGGGGGTACATGTGTGAGACCAAGTTTGGTACCAACATTCTCACTGAGCTCCCCTGTCAGAGGCATTACATGCCCAACAATGTCGTCGTACATTGAATGCCTTACTTCATTTGGGCAGAACAGGCCTCTGCCCTTATTGAGTTTGTTCTCATCACCTGGTTTAACACATGGGATCCATTGTAACGCAGAGAGACATTTAAGCTGCTCTTTTGTGAAATTGGCCAGCAAATCATTGGTATTCAGAAGTTTTAAAAGCACCTCAGACTTTTTAACAGCTTCATTTTCTGAGTGTGAATGCCATTTTTCAATCTGTGTGGCAGCTTGCAACAAGAGGTTTGGAGTGACATCACTCATTTTTGTCAGCAATCCAAGATCTTTTAAGCTCTCAAGCATCTGCGGGGTCTTTGTATAAACAGATGGAGGAAAGAAATGTGATCCAAAAAGAACTTTGAATTCTTTTATTCCTGGATCAAAGAAGCTTGAAGTACTTTTCAGCTCTCCATTCATTTCAATGAATTTCAATTCAATCAATCGCCTTTTCAAAGCATCATTCTGAGAGAAAAGAATGTTGCCATGTTTTAGAATCCAAGTCATGACTTTCTCTACATTTTCTTTGCCGGAATCCCTCCTTTCAATTCCATCAATTAGGAGGCCAGTTGCTTCAGCTGTATTCAAGAGAACTATGTTGAGCAGTGGAAGTAGTCTGCGATCAGCCTCAGTAGCACACTGTACAACTGTATCAGGCATGGGGAGATCTGTTGGTATTTTTGGACTTGAACTTAAAAGTACAGCTTTTTTTGAATGGGCAGCAACACATGTTCCGTCCATGGTTTGGAAAATAGGTAACTTTGACAGAACATTTTTCTCAGTGACTGTAAGAGAATCCAAACTAGAGAGATACTCTTTGAGTTCTTCCCTTTCTCCATGAGAGAGAGTCTTGATTTGATTGACAAAATGCTGACAATCTAAGTTCACAAACAGTCGCATGACACTCCTTGGAGATGGGTTCAAGACATAAGTGTCAAGGTCCTCATGCTTCAGCCAGTCATTGTCTTTCACAACTGTTCCACCAACCTTTTTTACAATTTGAACAATTTGGTCTGGCAAGCTGGTTTGTTTGGTCTGCTGGAAAATTAGGGTTGTGTTCTGTTGTAATCTTGCAAGTTGTACGGTATGCTTGACATCATCTCTTGGTTTGATGGGAATTAATGGCATGCCATCGAAAAAGCTTAGATCTCTGAAGTGAGTATTGAGAAACTTCCAGAATTCCTGGAGCCACCCTGAGGGTGGATGCAGATTATTGCCAATCTCCCAGGTAACATGCTTTTCCTGTGTCTGTTTCCAATCCTTTGGCAAATACCTCTTTGCATATTCAGCCACATGATTTGCATTGATGATGTTGAATGTCTTGAACAAATCTGGAATGAATGAATGAATGATTTAATCAATCAATCTGTGTGTGTGTGTGTGTGTGTGTGTGTGTGTGTGTGTGTGCATGCGTGTGTTTGCGTGTGTGAAAAATAATGTTGGAACTATACATTTGAATGGAATGGAATAATTATGAAATCAAAGCATTGTACAAAATAACATCCTTACGTGTTGTGGCTAGCTCTTTCAGGTGGAAAAGGCAAGGTGTACTCAGATCACTGGGAATGAAGAGATTATTGCAGCCTGGCAGCAGGACTCTGTAGAACAAGAGTTCTTAATGAGAACAATGACAATAAAAGGTGCTCTACTAGAGCTGGGAATGACTACTGTAATGTTGTAGTTCATAGCATTACACCATGACTGTTAAATGAATAATAATAATATTGATAATAATAATAACTTACCTTGGAAATTCATTGCTATCAATGAAAGCAATGTCCTCTTCTTTATCTGTGAACGATCTGAAAGTCCCATCACTGAGTGGAAGGAGCTGAAGGCCCTCAAGTTCTCTGTATTGTCCATCACTCAGAATGTATTCCAGAAGCAAGAGCTTGTCCTCTTTGGAGATATGATGCAAACCATTTCTGTGGAGAACTGCCCTTAGGAATGATGGCGTCACATGCTTCAAGGGAGTATGCTGTTGATAGGCATCCTTAACAGCTCTTGCAACATAGTCTGGCAGTGTGACCAGATTTTCTCCATAGGAAACCAGAATCCTCTTAATGGCGGACACTATTTCAGTGCTTGTTGAATGACTGCATGGGAGCAAAGCTTCTGAAAGAGTGACGAACTTTCTTTCATCTGCTGCAAGAGAGAGGACAGCAACATTCTGCCTGAATAGGCGTTGAAGGACATCCAGTGCAATTTCATGCCATTTGTCTTTGTGCTGCATCTGACTGATGTCTGGCCAAAGATCATATACAGACGACGCAGGTAGTGCCTTGTCTTCGGCTAGTTTCACAGCATCTTGGAGGATCCTGAGGTATGCATGTGGGAGAACATCTTTTACCAGCAATTCATTCCACTGAGCTGCTTCATCATATTTCTGGTCTTCCTCCTGCCACTTGATGTGTCTTCTGTTGTCTGTGAGGCCAAAGCATGCATTCACATAAACCGGGAGTCCAGTCTTGTTGGATTCGTTGTTCGGTAGTGGCAGAAAACAGCTCAGCCTACTGTCATTAGAGCGTCTCTGCTGATCACATAGAAATGCCAAGTCAACTTGAGGACGAAAGCTCAACTTTTTTGCTAATGTATCAAGCTTTGCTATGTGGCCTTCTTTCATGCAACAAGATGTGACGAGCCACTTCTTTGTCTCTTCGCGGCCTTCTGAAGAAATGCTTATGTGTTTGAAGCTTGTTGAGCCTTTGATGGCTAAATCATCTGACTCCAAAACAACATCTGTGGCGTGTGAGGAGGTCACTTGAACTTTAACTTTGATGTTAACCGAGTTGTCTGGCTTGACATGGATCAACGACACAGATGTAACATTTTTCAGAAAGAGAGGGCTCAAGTCTGCATCTGAAAGGAAGCTGTCGAAAAGCTGGGCGACTCTATTGGTGTCATACACATTATCAGAAATCTCTGATGCTTCATTGCGCAAGGGGAATCTGAAAAGTGTCCCATGGAAGTGCTGGTCTCCTGTGATATTTTCCCATGTCTGCTTGCTCACAAGAGGAATGATGTCTTTAAGGGGGTGGAATTGGTCACGTAAGGTCATTAAAGTTTCTTGGTCTTCTGTATCAGACAAAGACCATCGAATGCCTCCACTTTCTTTTCCAAGTAGTTTCTCTTGGGGGTCTAGCAAGCCAATGTGTCCTGCGCTGAATATACATGGTACATCTGGAAACATAAATAAGGTATGCTAAATGTAAATTATATTGTTTTAGCTTGATGTTGCAATAAAAGTATCCATCACAATATTTACCTACAGTATACACTATACACACATTTTGACTAATTTAATAATCTTACCCAAAGTTCGTGGGATAATTTATTTTAATAAAATTATAATAATTAGCCTTTTAAGCATTTAAAAAGAAACAGATATATGAATATCATGACTGCAACATTATGGTAACCACATATTTACTGTAAAGCTTTCAATGGACAACTAATTTCTTTCTGATTGAACATTTTAATTTAGTTTATTAAAGAGCTGAAGAGAAACACTGGAAACACCCTATAGCAAGTAGGTATTACTATCAGAATATTTAACACTTGTTGTATGTGTGTGTGTGTGTGTGTGTGGATGGATTATTGAATATTTTCTTCCGTATTATAATTCAAATGGAAACTTTCATATATTCTCAATTCATTGCGCATAATTCATTGCTAAGGCCCCCTACACACTGCACGACCTAACGTGAGCTTCTGGGACAGAAACTTGCGTTTTCATGACAGCAGCAGCTGCTGCAGCCTCTGATAGCTACTGTGCTAAAGATGCTAAAGCAACACAAAAGAACATCCACACGCAAACCAAAACAAACCAGGGACCAGGGTTGCCACATATCGTGGATTTGAGAGTGAAACAAGCAACCAGGTCTATAAAAATGTTAATAGGCCAGTTCAAAGTAGGTAAATCAGAAATGTTCCGGAAATTAGTCTTAAAATAATCAATTATAGTGTTGACTGTCAAACTTTGTTGTTGTTGTTTCAGAGCAGTGGAACTCAAACATTTCCATGTCAAGGACTACCAATAGATAAACAAGTCCAAAGTAGCTTATAATGATCAGACTTGGCAACACTGTCTCTAGGTTGAACGTTCTACTTTACAAGCTCACACATATGAAATATGTTTTTTTTAATCTTCAAACTGAGACATATTTTATGATAATACTGTTAGCACAGTCATCATACTCCAAGAGCATACAAATGGAACCAAATGGACCCTGATTTTCCCAGAGAGCAAATGGTATCAAATGGGGGTCTGTGGCCTAATGCATTTCAAACTGGGGGTTCTTGGTATTATATTCTCTGCATATCTTATCAACTTGGGGTGAATATTTCACCACAATACTTTACTGAATATTTCACAAGAATATAACACAACAGTCAAATGTACGGTCAAATGTAATCACAATATAGGCTACAGATGTAAATATTTATGACACAGTAAAATGTCGAATATTAGTGCTATCCCCCCCCCCCCCACACACACACACACACACACACACACACACACACACACGACAGGCAAGGCTGTTGTTTGCATCGTTAGCAGGCAGCAGCTACCTTGGCACTGCTCTCTGTGACTGTAGTTGTTTCACCATGTTTGCGTATTTATGAGAAATAAAAAACACTTTCTGTTATTATAATAATTTATAACCCATCCGTTACTACATGTGCAGGGCACACTACTGAGTTTAAAAACACAGCTGAAACATGAAGTGGAGTCTGTCACCTCCCGCAATTTCCTTCTTCCCATATTGCGCTGCAATGTAACTAGGATTCTAGTACAGTATAAACGGGGTTGCGAGAAGGTCCATATCACAGCCAGACAGAAAGTCTGTCTGTCTGTATTGATAGATGATGATAATATAGTAAGACGCCTGAGGGCGAGAAGCCTCGCCTTAAAGGGGGAGAAGCCTCGCCCCAAAGGGTGAGGTCGCGTGCACACATTCGCCTTGTTGATTGCAGACTGCTGGGCGAGCGCTGGTGCTTTGGCTCTGTACTGGCCATATAAGGAGCATATCTTGTGTGTAAAGGGTTTGATGAGGTCAGATCAACATATGGGATGTCAGAATAGGTGAGCTCCATGCAGTATATGGAGATCTGCACTAATAATTTTGGGGCAACCCCATCAAGTCAAAAGGGGACATCCAAGGGGAAGGATGGATGGGGAAGGATCAACATATGGAATGTCAGAACAGGTTCTGACATATCCATATATGGAGATCTAAGGGTTTGAGGTCAGATGTGGAGATGCTGGCCAATATTGATGACATTAGGGATCTCCATATATGGGCTTAACTGCGACAGCAGGTCATATTTACTATGACATCAGGGTCTCCACATATCCATCCCTGATGATGTCACGAGACCTGGGTACCATATATGGTTCCCTACCAACACCCTGATGGTGCCTGACCAACAAACACACTGACAGGAAATGCACGATTCCATAGTTAACGGCGACCTTTGGTCGCAATAACCTTTATAGAGCGTGATTTCTTTCTACGTCCGAGCATAGACATGGTAACGACCCGCCTGCCTCTGATTGGCCTACCGACACTGCCCGTCTTGCCTGTCCTCCGAGATGCAAGGGTACTCCGTGGTGGGAAATAATACAAGTACAAGAGAATGGCATTATGGCAACACACGACAGTAACTTTTTGTCATACAGACTTTTGAAACAGAGACCAGGCTTTCCTCCGAGGTGGTGGAAAGCCTGGTGAGGTGAGGTTACATGCTGGATAGTGGATAGTCTGCCGAGAGGTTTTCTTTTTGCAGATAAGTAAGCATGGGATGGGACCGAGGCTACGAGGTTACTCCGTGGTGTAAATAACACAAGAATGACAGCTTGGCATGTGCGACAGTATCTTTTATTTTTGTAGAAGAAGCAAACTAATATTGTTTATGCCGTTGGCCTGTTTATTTGTTTACATGTGTAAACTTGAAACATTATTACAGCATCTCGGGGGACAGGCAAGACGGGCAGTGTCGGTAGGCCAATCAGAGCCAGGCGGGGCGTTACCATGTCTATGCTCGGCAGGGCCGGTTCTAGGCATAGGCGAACTAGGCGGTCGCCTAGGGCCTCAACCACTGAGGGGGCCTCGTCACAGGGAGAAGATTTTTTTTTTTTTCATGTATCCCTTACATGGGCTACTGGCCACATGTGGCCCCCACCTAGCTTCTTAATTTTGATCTCAAAGTGCACCAGATTGAAGCATTTTCATGGCAAATTTACAATTTTTATCCGGCGTGGCAAAGCAGGAGGTTGGGGGCCTCTGTATAATATGTTGCCTAGGGCCTCAAAAGGCCTAGAACCGGCACTAGGACCACTACCAGTTGACCTGTAGTAAGTCTCATGGTCGGGGGGGTAGGACCAAGGGATTTGGGATTTGTTTATAAACATTTTGGTATTTGTTTATAAACATTTGTGATTTGTTTATAAACATTTGTGATTTGTTTATAAACATTTGTGATTTGTTTATAAACATTTTGGGATTTGTTTATAAACATTTGGGATTTGTTTACAAACATTTGGGATTTGTTTATAAACATTTGGGATTTGTAAGTCTCATGGGGGGGGTAGGACCACTACCAGTTGACCTGCAGTAAGTCTCATGGTCGGGGGGGTAGGACCAAGTCTCATGGGTTTTGGGATTTGTTTATAAACATTTTGGTATTTGTTTATAAACATTTGGGATTTGTTTATAAACATTTCTGATTTGTTTATAAACATTTTGGGATTTGTTTATAAACATTTGGGATTTGTTTACAAACATTTGGGATTTGTTTATAAACATTTGGGATTTGTAAGTCTCATGGGGGGGTAGGACCACTACTACTGGCCACATGAGGCCCCCACCTAGCTTCTTAATTTTGATCTCAAAGTGCACCAGATTGAAGCATTTTCATGGCAAATTTACAATTTTTATCCGGCGTGGCAAAGCAGGAGGGGGGGGGCTCTGTATAATATGTTGCCTAGGGCCTCAAAAGGCCTAGAACCGGCACTGATGCTCGGACGTAGAAAGAAATCACACCTTTATAGAGGGTATGCGCGTGACATCATCATCATACCTGGAAGTTATGCGGGAATGCCTACTGAGTGGCAAAAAACTACTTTCTGGCCTTGACAGCACCATACATCCAAACAGAAAAGTCCTATTTGATTGCATTAAATGACTTTAAACAACATTAAATTCACTGTCACTCACTTTGCCACTCGATCTGCCATTCACTTTATGCATGCGCATTAGGAGTGTGCTGAAATATCGATATGGCGATATATATCGATACGTCCTCCTGCGATAAATAATCGATATTCATTATTAAAATATCGATCGAGAAAAAGAAACAAAAACGTTTTCTTTCTAAAATTTGAAATGTTGTTCATAATGAAGTGATGAACAACATGTTCAAATCCCACTCTCAGATTCCACAGCAACCAGAAGTACTGAATTACTGGATGGTGATTTGTCCAAACAGCTTTGTGGGAATACAAAATGCAAAATGCATTTCCCCAGAAGTGGACAAGTCCACTGACACCAGTGATAATGGTCAGTTGGTGGTGTTTGTGAGGCATTATGATGATACCAGTGATAATGGTCAGTTAGTTGGTGGTGTTTGTGAGGTATTATGATGATACCAGTGATAATGGTCAGTTGGTGGTGTTTGTGAGGTATTATGATGATACCAGTGATAATGGTCAGTTAGTTGGTGGTGTTTGTGAGGCATTATGATGATACCAGTGATAATGGTCAGTTGGTGGTGTTTGTGAGGTATTATGATGATACCAGTGATAATGGTCAGTTAGTTGGTGGTGTTTGTGAGGTATTATGATGATACCAGTGATAATGGTCAGTTAGTTGGTGGTGTTTGTGAGGCATTATGATGATACCAGTGATAATGGTCAGTTGGTGGTGTTTGTCAGGTATTATGATGATACCAGTGATAATGGTCAGTTGGTGGTGTTTGTCAGGTATTATGATGAGGGTATGAGGCAAAGGGGGATTTTATTGAGTATTCATTTAGTGTTTGAGTGTGTCCCTCCTTGTGTCCGAGCACGAAAATAGTGTTTTTTCAGTTCCAAGTATTTTGTAGTTGCAGATATCGTGATATTATCGTTATCGAGGGCCTAATATCGCGATATATATCGTATCGTGAGGTACCCATATCGTCCCACCCCTAATGCGCATACCCTCTATTCTGTGGGTAAATCGTGCGTGCGTGCACATAGAGAGACTCGATCAGAAGAATTCTTTATGAAAATCAAGATTTAGCGTCCTATCCAGTCTCAGAGAGAGACACGTCGTGTCGGTCTCGATGACACCCAATTAAAAATAAATAAAAACGTCTTTAATATTGTTTTAATAGGCCTTGACTAGGCCAGGTGTTCTCAACGTTTTTGGCTGGGGACCCCCAAAAATGCTTTGGCCATGTCTCACGACTCCCGCCTTTAGTTTTATATCTTTATTTGACCCACAGTTTCAGGGTTGACCCTATACACTTTCATATACTTGTGCAATAGAAATTAATCAACCAATTAATCGATTGCCAAAATCGTCTCCAGTGTTTGTTCAGTAACAGAGATCTATCCGTCTCCTTCAGCTGTTTAATAAACAGAAAATAACTTTTCAGGTGGGACATAATTTTTCAGCTTCAAATTTTATAGTGTTCGAGTTTCAATTTTGTCTGCTGTTTTATTTATTAAGAGTAGCATTGTTTTACCTGTTATGTGATAAACAGAGTTGAAGCCAATCCCAAATCTCCCAACTTTGTTTGGATCGTTGCGCTTAACACTCCTTCCTGTGTTCTGAATGCCTTTCCAGTCTTCAGCAGTGAAAACAGCATTGTTGTAGGCATAGAGAGCAGGGCCTTCAAAAATATTTCATCAGTTATTTCTTTGATTCTCAAAACTGGTCTAGATGATATTTTTCGATAACTGACAAAAATGAGCTTTGAAATGTTTGACAATAAATAGAATTCTCAGAAAGTCACACATACCTTGGTATTTCCTCAGTTCATCAGAACACAGGGTCTCTGTACCGTAGCTCCTCTCATCATGGATGAAAATAACTTCAGATGCTTCAGCATCATCAGCATTTTGGATCAGCTCCTGTTCAGACCATTGCAAATGTCATGGTCAAATTATATACCGGTAAATCAAATATATAAATATTGAACTAAAATACATTTTACATTAAATGCAGGTGAATTAGAGGTGCAGGTAAATATGTACAAGAAAAAATACACTATTCATGTAATAATGTATTTTACATATAGCCATTGCCATTTATAAACATGCAATATGTAATTATGTTAAATGTCAGAAATGTAATACGCTTGTAACAGAATGTTGATGTGCACTGGTCCCACCTTCAAAATTTGTCCACCATCAGGATATCTGCGTAGAATATCTTTCAGGTAGTCAATGAATGGAGGTGCTGTTGCACCAAACGCATTTCTAAACAGAAAAACATGATTAGGCTTACTAATTACAATGAAAACACTACAGTGTACTGTATGTGTCACAACATTACATTGAGCTTCAATTAAATAATCCTTCTACGTTAATTGAAAAGGGGGGACCAGTTTATCTGTCTTTTTCTACCAAAACCAATTTCTGTTTGCACCAATCTCTCAAATAGTAATGCATGTCATAGGAAATAAAACATTGCATCCATGCAACTGTCCTATGTATTGTGTCACGCCTTGCTCCTCTGCCTTTATATTTGAGCATTGACTTAGGTCCAACCTACTGGACTATTATTATGTGGCTTGACCTTAATGGTTATGTGGTTGTTTTATGCTCAGTACTTTGCCATGTCTTGTTCTGTTTGTTGTTCTGTTACCCGGTTGGTTTTGTGTATCTTATTTTGTAGTATGGTCCCTAGTGTTTCCTGTCTGCCTAGTTACTGTTCCCTACCTTGTCTCACCTACCTTGTGATGTGTCAGTGTTTTCACCTGTGTCCTTTTTGTCCTGTTAGCCTATCCTGTGTCTGATTGTATTTTGAGTTCACCTGTGTCTAGTTAGTCTTTGTCTATTTATGTACCCCAGGTTGTTCAGTCCCTTGTCAGTTCGTCATTTCATGTCAGAGTGTCAGTGTCTGTGTACTGATTTTGCCTGCCCCATGTTATGGGAAGTTTAAGTTATTGTTGAATAAACATCCTGAACTGTGAATCCTGCCTTTTGGTCGTCCTGCTTTTGGGTCCTCTGTTCGCACCCTGACATATTGTACACTTCATACTTTTATGAAAATACATTCTTGTTACCTCCTGCTTTTTTTTTTTTGGTGTGGCGCTAGAGCGCTATAGTCAATCTAAGTACATTAGCATTAAAACGTTTGTAATCACCCAGCAAGGTTAATCGATAGCAATTGATACTTGAATTCACCAAGATTTAATATAAACACGTTTGGGGTAAAACATTTTGGGACTATTTTTAAATTGCTTTTTACTTTATTTGTTTATTTGGAAGTCACATGGACGTAAATACACCGGATATAGCACAGTTGCTAATTTTCATCCGCAGTCTTCACAGGAAACACAAAACGGAAAAACAGACAGTCAAACAGTGGAATACATTTACATGACATTACATAGGGAACACAGCATAAAAAAGAAATACACCTAAAACTAGAAAGGTCGCAATTTTTCAAAATTGCAAAGTGTGGTTGCCACAGTCGCTTACATAGGCCCCTCCCACTAATATTGCCAGCCAATTACAATGTAACGTCACCCCTGTGATCATGCATAACTACTTCGGAGGATATTTATCTTCCAAAAATCATGTTTTTGCGACAAAAGGTAAAACGGTAAAGGGCCCCAGCACGAAAAGCTACTATACGGCCTGTTTTGAAACCGAATATACAAAAGATATTTTTACACTACTTTTCTTTCACTTAAAGGAGGAAACTGATGACAAAAAGATACAAAAAGAGAGAACTATTTCAACTTCATGTTGACATATCCGTGGTGCAGTAGATCATATCATGGAGATGTGGTCCGGTCCCATTTAGACCTGAAGACATTTCTGCAAATGTCAGTTTTCTGAAAACCCTATGTCAGTCATTCTTAAAGTTTTTCATGTCAAGGACCCCAAAGATATATGTAATTGGCCGCCGACCCCCATCTGAAAATATGTTGTTCCAGGGACCCCCCATGAAGCAAAGATTGAGTTAAAAACGATCGCTCTGACAGAATATATATTCAAAGATTTGCAGATTTGCAGACCTACAAGCTCGTAGCGTGGCACTCTGTGCCTCGTTATGAGCTTGTAGATCTGCTACTTTTCAATAGCTAAAGTATAACATACTTCTTAAAACACCAATATACTGTACAGTACTATGCTGCGTGAATAAACATACAATTTGATAGCATACAGTAGAATAGATCACCCAGGTTTTATGGTTTTTCAATCCTCACACGTGTGCGTGTGTGTATGTATAAGTGTTGCAACACTTAAAATGTAGAATATGACATTTTAACGGTAATATCGTATATCGTATCGATATTGCAATATTTGGCATAAAAACAGAGATTTGTAATACGGAAGTTTACGGAATGTATTGTAGTCGATAGGGCTCGCGTGAGTACATGAACACGTGACCGGGCTGTTTTCTGCGCCCTCAATGTCGCAACTCTGTCTATACTCTATGGCTCTGTTGTAATCCAAACGTACTGTACACGTGTGTGGGTAAAGGGATAGGGTGGCCTGGCTGGGTGTATGACTTGACTACCGCGGCCTGAATGATTCAGCCCTGCAGCGAGATATGATCTGGACAACAGATGTCAATATGAAGTTGAGGATAACATTGACCACTTCTGTGTCTTAGTCATACTTCTCTCTCCTTTCTTTTGTAATATTTTTTGTCATCAGACGGACAGCTTGGTCATATACTTCTCTCTTTGTTGACGTTTTGTTAACTCATCCTCCTGCCGTTAACCCAGTGGTGGAAAGTAAATAAGTACATTTACTCAAATACTGTACTTAAGTACAATTTTGAGTTATTTGTACTTTACTTGACTCCAATTTCCAATACATTTACAAAATCTGTAGGAGGAGAAGCCGGAGGAAAAGTGTGTTTTCAATTAATTTTCATAATTATTATGAACCTCCCTCCCAAGTCTTGTAAATATGGCGCTTACAGTCTCCACTCTCCAATGGAAAAAAAATACTTACATTTAGTCTTCGATTTCCCCATTATAAATCTATGGAGAACTAATTAATTAATCAATTAAACTATACAACGGATCTCTTAGCAAAATACAAGCACACGATTCCCGATGAAGCCGGTCAATTTGACATATGGCTTGAGTGTGTGCGGCAGAAACTGGGGGAGGAGTAGTGCGGCAAAGTATCGCTCATTTACAATAACAATAGTCTGGTTGCCCTGTTAGGGCAACCACACTAATAATCATAAATGGTTGCAGCTTTGGTTTTCAAGCAACCATTTTTTCAGATTGTATTTAAAAGAGGGAAATGTAGCACAATCCCTTATACGCAGAGGAAGGCCATTCCATGCTACACAACCCTGTACTGAGAGGACATTTTGGCCGAATGTTGTTTGCCGGTGCGGCACTTCGCAGTCTCCTCGAGTTGTTGCTCTGGTACTGATTCCCCTATCGGGCTTTCGTTTAATGAATTCACTTAGGGGGGGCGGGCACAGACCATGTAGGGTCTTGTATATGACCCCAACCTGTTTGAATTTTTTTTAAGTTATCAAAGCAAAAAAATATATTGATTCATAATATTTACATATTTGATATTAATTTGATCAGACACACGCCTCCTACTGTATATAAGCCAATTGAACTTCAAACTCCATGTTAGACTCATTGAAAACATGTTCCTGGCTTGGGTTACTGATATTGATCAATGTCTCTGAAGGGGGACACATAGATTTTTTGATTTGTTATTTAATTGTCTATCAATGAAATCCATTGACAGACAGATGGATATAGAGAGACAGATGGATACAGAGATTATATGCTGATCGGTCAAACGGTTCTCGAGATATGCTGTTATACGCAGGAAAGTCAGACACACACATGGTCTGACATTTGCAGACTGAGGCGTCATACACACATAAAGAACAAATGTTCTGTGCTCTGCCTGTGTTTGACGGCCGCCTCAATGCGTTTCCAATGGAAGTCACATGGTTTGACCAAAAACGTTTGATTGCCGCCTCCCCGCATCAAACAAAAATGTTTGGTCAAACCATGTGACTTCCATTGGAAAATACTTTTTAGGATAATAAGAGAGACGTGCCATTCTGATTCTGATCAAGGTTTTTCGGGGGCATGTGTTTGGTCCGGCGTAACAGTCCGACAGTCATGAGTCCGACCGACACCCTACAAAAAGCCCAACCCTAAAAAGGATGCCACAGGTTAGTTCTAACCTGCAACGGTTTTTCGAGGTCCTAAACAAAAATGTGGGCCACTGGCCCCGTTTTGGTCAAAAACTACCCCTAAGCCTCAGCCACCAAGATTTAGCACCAAAATTAGCACTATATGTATCACACTATATTAAAAAATCACACCCATGTGAACTGAGTGGTGCAACTCCCCCCCCCCCCCCCCCCCCTCTCTCTCATTAGCAGGCAACAGTGCAGCACTATCTCTCTCTCTGTTTCTGGCACAACAGCGCCCCTACTGGTACTCATTAAAGTCACATAGTCACATAGGTTTCAAACATTGTTAGGTTTCTGTGTACTGTTTGTTTATTTGATTGGCAAAAAAGGGAATTATCATGTGGCCCCAAACAAATGTTTTGTTTGTTTGTTGGGTTGGGCCAGCCCACATTATTGCTTAGTTCCATTTCTAAGAATTTAAAGTTTAAAGGTGATGCTTCTGAATAGCAAGATAAAGGAACACTATACTTACCGAGTTTTCTTTCTGTTCATCCTTCCTGGATAGGATCATGTAACAGAAAAAATATATATACTGATTAAAAATTTAATAAAGTTTCATTGAAATAGCCTATGCATTTAGTAATCCTTAAAATAGAGAATCTGCGTATCAGTCAGTAATTGATTCCTGTTGGCTCCAGCGTGCCAAAACTGAGGATGAGGCAGGTAACGTTCAAACTCATAGGTTTATTAAATTAAATTGAGGTTCCAACAACAGGCAAACATAGGCAGCAGCCAGCAGGTTTAATATCAGACTTTATGCAGGCTCACAGCAAAACATGAACTAATCTAAAGGGCCATTATTCACACTGAGCACTATAACTAAAACTAGTATTGCTTAAAAGAAAGTTTAACCAACTATAAAAAGACACAATGGTGAACGATATATTATAGCTATCTTTATAGTGCTCAGTGTGAACGGTCCTTAACACAGGTGAAGCTCTCCACCCAAACACAAAACCGACACTGCATACAGGTACTCACACCAAAACAGACAACACACTGAAACAGAGAGGTACGGTATGTAGACCTATGGGAAACTATGGCGAGTGAACTCAATTAGGCTAACATAAGATAGACTGGGGCAAACAGGTCATATGATGGTCATAGGTCAGTGGGTCACTAGAATAGCAATCACAAGGGTGGGCAGACAGGTACTTAATAATGAAGGTAGAGACATGTTCTGTTCTACACTACAGGCCTATATGTAGTGGGTTGAGCTTTTCCTATCATGTGACACCCCAATTACCCATATTCAGGACAGCTGAGACACCTGGGTGTTCACTGAATAAGAGGGAGCCACACCCAGCTATCAGAGTAGCTGGCTGGCTTGTTGTGTTTGCCTGGTGGTGTGTTGGGATTGTATGTGCAGGAGAATGTCATTGATGGTATGTAAGGTCTCCATGTGTTTTTATAATTGTAAAGTTACGAGCAGAATCTAAGTGTTCCTTATTTTACAGGCATCTGACAGTGGGAATCCCACCCTGGGATAGGCTGCTTTGTTTCCCCCCACCTGTTGTAGGCTATACCATAGCTTTGTATGACTCATGCGGAGCTGCTGTTTGTTGGCTCCTGATCGTTTAGTGGCTTGCTGCCCCATGGACCAGCTAGGAGTACTGACTGCGTGGCTTCTACACGCCATGGCCTTGTATACATTTATGCTGCGCTTTTCCAGCTCCAGTTGGTTGGGTGGCATGCTCCAGGGACCGAGCGCTGATGACAGCATGGCCTCTCATTGCCTAGTGTGGCATTCTTAGCTCTGAGGTAAAGGGCCTCATGCCTCTGCATATTGTACTTGTATTTTAATTTGTAATTATGTCTATTAATATATTGTCTTTTTGTTTTATTAGGAGGAGCTCTGTGCCCCTGCTGTTTTTGTCCTCAGTTTTAGTTTAAGTATTTTGATGTTTTGTGCAAACCAGCTGATTGATTCAACAAGCATTGAATTGATGCAAAATTATAGGTTTTGAATATAGTACATTTGCCTCTGACTGTGCCAGTAGTAGTAGCAGTAGTAGAGGTGGGCTAGAGTTGTAGTCCCGACGTGTGTGTGTGTGTGTGTGTGTGTGTGTGTGTTGTTCCCCCTGGCTACTGGTATTGTGGTAATAATTTCGCCCGGTCTCTTCAACGTGACAGCCGTCAACCATTTGATGGGTATGCAAAAAAAACAGCAAATCCAGACTACACAAATGACTATATGTCTTACGTCATCATTTAGAGCTAGTCATACGTATACTATACACATAATCAGTAAAAAATAAAATAGCAAATTGTGCCTGATCTGCTGGGACCAGAGTACGTGGTGTGTATATGTATGACTAGCTCTCAATGATGACGTAAGAAAAATGGCCATTTGTGTAATCTGGTCCCAGCAAACCAGGCACAGATTTGCTGTTTTTCTTGCATACCCATCAAATGGTTGACGGCTGTCACGTTTTGGCACAAAGTAACCACAGCACAGTATACTGCTAATCAAATTACAACTACATACTCTATATAGTATATAATTATACTATATACATAATCAGTAAAAATAAAATGGCAAATTGTGCCTGATCTGCTGGGACCAGAGTACGTGGTGTGTATATGTATGACTAGCTCTCAATGATGACGTAAGAAATATGGTCATTTGTGTAATCTGGTCCCAGCAAACCAGGCACAGATTTGCTGTTTTTTTTGCATACGCATCAAATTGTGCACTAGTAGCAAATAGTTACACCTAATGATTATACATTTCAAACGTTCCTTCACAGAGATACTGAGATGTGACAGTTTACAGCGGTCGAAAGTACTTGCTCGCTCTGCTTGCGCACTAGTTGGCCATTTATGGCCTACTAGTGTGCAACAAGCAAGTATGCACTCGGCAGAGTGCAGTTCTAGTTTCTGATATGTTGTAGTCATTCCTTTTTAAATAGGTTGTTCAATTAAATAATTCTATTTCTGATCTGATGACCCTTACCTGTAGTTTTAAGTGATTAAAGTATTCTGCTTTGAGCCTAAATAGATTATTACATGTTTGTACTGGAAACGCGCATCTCTGCTCCTTATGTAAACCTGTTGGGTATTCAAGTGTATATATTATGTATCAATCATATATTCTCTGGGTGAAACTCTCAGAGTGGCGTAGTCTGGTGTCCTGTGTCCGGGCCTTAGTGCCCTGCTCACATATATATTGCCAGTTTGCCACTGATGTTTTCGCCATAAAATGCTTTCAACTACGCGACCCTATCGGTTGGGAGGTGTACTGCACTCTGATACATTAACTCAGACAATGGTCATTGGCCGCCGATCGGATTAAAATGCTTTTTATTGAACAATACGGAGATGCAGACCACTTCTGCGAGGCCGTACCGTATTGTAACATCCGTGGCCATGGCATGGGGTAAGAACTTTATATATCGGGGCAAATGTGGATATGGAGAAAGTGCAAAATCAGGTTACAGTGATGTTTATAGACATCTGCTTGAAGGTAGCAAGACCTCTCGCCCTTGGCGAGCAGTCTGGGCAATTGGTCTAGGCGACTCGCCAAAAGGGGAAGTCCACTCGCCAAAAGGGGAAGACCACTGGGCCCGGGGCGAAATGTCTTCACCTTTTGGCGAGTGGACTTCCCCTTTTGACGAGTGTTTTCTTCACTTTCAGCAACTGCAGCCTTTGCTAGCTACTGTGCTAAATCCGTCTTTTATATGATTTGATCAATCCATGACATCCATGCGGGTGAAATCCGTCGTTTATATAATTTGATCAATCCATGACATTGTTGTTAGAACAGCTCAAATATTGAATGTGAAGAAAAAGTGTAGTACAAATCCTGCTTGAACTGCTTCTTTTTAGTGTTCTTGTGTCTGCTATTGTAATGTCCCCCATCATTGATTGATTGAAATATTTATTAACAGTTAACATGAATTACAGTACATTTCAAGCACAAACTCAATACAAAGACTGTTAACTGTGAGTGGACGACCCAAAGCATTACACTCGTTTACAAGTGGGTTCACCTTGTTCAATTCATCAAAAATCATCACTGCACTCGATCCCGATTGAGTCAATTTGGGTGATCTTTTTTTAGCTAGAGAAATTGGGAGGCATAGCAAAAGTTACCTTATTAGGTAATTTTGTATTGTATTCTATATCAAATTGCCTGCCCTTTATAGTGTGGTACGAGGCGTCAAAAAAACAGCTCCCGTAGGATTTTTGTGCTAAAATTGATTTTTTTACAGATCTTGGTTCTATAGAGTCCAAACTATGAGAAAATGATGGGGTTCAAATTTTCCCGACCCCCACCCCGTTTCTGGGGGTGTTTCCTCACCTGGGACCTCCCGGACTGACCCCTGGGCCTATTCCAGTTCTCATTACATTCCTCGCTCTGCTCCTGCTCCAGAATATTGTCAAATTAGATCATAAATGAAGCATAAAAGTATTTGTAGCTGGGCTCTGATATTAAAAAAATGGTAGTAGCCAATACCAGGGGTCTTCCACAGGGGGCCCATGACCCCTAGGGGGTCCTCAGAGTTACTATACAGGGGCCCACCAAATCATTGTGGGATAGGAACTTTTTTTCTTTTTTTTACATTAAACCACTTGAACCATAGCATCCCTTTTCCAAGGAGAACTTTAGCCAACAATAGCTGATCTACAAGGTTGTAGTTTGAGCTTGTAGATCAGCTATTTTCAAAGTATTTTCCAAGTGTAGCAAATATTGCTGCTAAAAAAAGATCAGCCAAGATCAGCCAGGCTGCTGCTGTCTTTCTCTTTTCTCTTTGTCTTTCTGTTGTCGGTCAGGTGACTGGGAGGGCTACTTGTCATCCTTAGAGGAACTAGTATTTCTTTGCTCGTGATCTCCTTAAATATGCTCGACTATCTTGCCCAAATGAACGCTCTTGAACAGGATGACCGCAGTTTAGGTGTGCTTCCCCGTGGGAGGTTAGGGTGTGGGTTTGAGATGGTTAACATCGGTAGACTGTAGACAACTTGACTGCGTGTACTGTACGTGCGTTTGATTTGTGAGTTCTCTTGGCACAGTACCATGGGTGTGTACGCATAACAAAGCTGAGAAATGTCGGCTATGTGGTTGACACGCATTGTGAGAAGATGAGTTCAGATATGTACCAGTGCCACTGTCTGCTATTTTGTTTAAAGCTGCATTACACCTCAAGCAGACTGAAATTATGAACCCTTTTGGGTGTTATTTTGTCCATAAAGTGATGCTATTCTTGTGTGATCCTCAAAACAGGATTTGATATATTCAGACAAAAATTATTAATATTGCCACCACCACCAATAACCATGATAATACAGCAGCTATCTGCACCCGGGGAAATCACTTTGCCAGCTTGTGAATGTGATGGACATTTCCATTAATATTTTATTTTTGCCACGGACATGCAAAACAAGTGATCAATGATATTACCAGAACACAAATGTATAGCCTATAGTACTAATTGACTCTTGACGTGTCATAGTGTCTACTCTATTCCACTGCGCTACACATTTTAAAATAAGTCATTTATCAAAACTTATTTTTGGGGAAAAGCCGATCTACAACCTCACAACACATTACGGCATGTTGTGACCTTGTAGATCAGCAATTGTCCTTTCTTCTTAGCCTATAATGACAAGCCCAAAATTGGGATTTCAGGGTAAAAATAGCTATATAGTCACCCAACTTACCCAGAAAGACTGGGAAGTTATCCACTGTATACTGGCAGGTGGCCGTCCAGACAGGCATTATATGTGGCATAATGCATGGTCCAAGTATATTCCATGTTTGGGATTTCTAAATAAATATATATATATATATATATATATATATATATATATATATATATAAATAATAAATGGGTCTTCCGTCTTATACAGTAAGTAGGCTACAGTTGCAGTCCGAGAAAGGGACACTTAGCTGCAAAGGTGAATGGGTGCGCAGTATACTTAATATTAGGTTATTGCAGATGGCCTTTCAGAGGACAGTGTTACTTGGGGACATGAGGAGACAGGATGTTCTACAAGCTAAACTAGTTTTGTGTTTGTCAACGTAGCTTAAATAGTTGGTGTCAGTTCATTAAGGTGTGTACTGCAATGGAAACATACCTGAGATTCAAAACAGATAATTAAGTACTGTTTAAGGAATGTTTCACTGTTCACTGTTGGGCTGAGGAAACTTGGGTACGGTCCCAACACTATTAGGGAGGACATTCAAGATGATGATGACGAAGATGAATAGATCCTGCAAATAATGTATATATGCATAATTGACCATGGGCTCTTTAAGAGGATAGGTGTGTGTGAGTGCAGTGTGTGAAATAAATGGACACATTCTGCGTGCCCAAAGTGAGAAGTTGCAATACCTTTATTACCTGCAGTAACATCTGTCAACAATAATGGTAGAATACTAATAAACTATCAAAGTACTTTACATAAACGCAAGATATTCTAATACTATTCGAAATACTTGCAAATCTGTATATATGGGTGCAAGAATAGGGGAAAAACTAGTCCCGGCCCCCTGTGGAAGACCCCCTGTATTAACTACTACTCATTTTTGTAATCAGTGCCCAGCTACAAAAGCTTTTAATGCTTTAAGTATTATCTAATTTGACATTGTTCTGGAACAGGAGCAGAGCGAGGAATGTAATGAGTACTGAGATGAGTCCGGGGGGTCCCGGTGAAGAAAGACCCCAACCTAAAGTCAGAAAAGATTATTCTGGCTACTTTCAAAGTGTAATAATAATAAATCAACTCAGAATATTTAAAAACCTATAAAACAACCCTAATATTATGAAAATCGGACATTAATTGTCTGGCGTAATATTATGGGAGGTCCCAAAATATATGACCCCCCCCAAATAAGGGGTGGGGGTCGGGAAAATTTGAACCCCATCATTTTCTGACAGTTTGGTCCCTATGAAAGCCAAAAAAGCAAAAAAATCACTTTTAGCAAAAAAATCCTACGGAAATACACCTCGTACCACACTATTATGTTAAACTTGAAGACAAAGCTAATTCATGTTTTAATATTTGTATTGGTTTTTTTTTTTAAATCACGTACACGTAGCTAATCATTCATAAATAACTATCCAATCAAATAATTAGTCTACTAACCTCTTTCATGGTTTATATCTTATGAGAAGTGAGATTGCAGTCAGATCGTTCTGTCAGTCACAAGTAGCCTACAACTCACAAATGAGGTGACGTCGAAATCTGTTGCTTTTATAGACCTCTGTTATTTTTTTGTTTTTTTCCTTCTGGGCAGATCATTGCCAACTCAGTATCGTTTCACGGTTTCACCACCCAACATCAAGAAACGAAACTTAACACATTTCCTGGTAAGCAAACCAATTAAACGAAACTTATAATAAGCTGATTCATTGTGTTTAGTCCTTTTTTTTTTTTTTTTTTTTTTTACAGTCTATGGTCAAAAGGAGCCTATCTAATTCCGTTTCGTTTCCCATGCTTTCTCTAATGTGGTAGCCTATACTTGAGTTATAGGTCTATATTCTATGCATTCCATAAAATGAATACTGATATATGTTTGCACCGTTATTCCGCCAATCACTAGATGATGCTGTGACGGTCCCTTCTAAAAAAGACCGCTGCACGAATACAACGAGGCAGCAGGCAGCAACTGAGCTGGGGTTTGCAGGGAAGAAAGAAAGAGATGGATAAGGATATAGCGAATAGAACATACCATGTTGTAGGCTACCAGTGATTTTTCTAATCATCATATAGTCAATGTTTCGATTATGAGCTTTTACTTTTGAGCAGCGAATACAATCTGGTATGTACGCTCATCCCTCGCGCTGTCGCGCATTTAGTCGCTTCGACAAAGAATATAGCCTACTCGTTTTCTCCGCTGAAGGGGAGGCGAGGCCTATTAAGCTACTGTTGTTGATTCTGCGATGCGTTTTTCTTTTGATCAAATTTACATGTTGTGATCGGTATTACCACGCTTATTGTATCGCTGTTGGTAGTTTTATTTAGTGAGTTTGAGAATAAATGTCCTGGCTATTTATTGGCAGAGTGTGCGGCTATTTATTTGGCGCTAGCCTGTGGTGTGACAGTGCCCAGTGTAGCCTACTTTATTCACATCTGTGAAACGCATTCATTTAACATTTTTGTATGTTTATTTGCTATAATTTGCAGATACCGACGAATATGGTGTGTGAAGGAAAGGGATCCTCTCCTCTATCATCATGGTTGTAGAAAGCATCATGTTGGAAAAAATCTGTGATAAAAGTGAAACTGAGCAGCACAAGTGCTCAGACTGCGGATGTAATTTCAACCCACCAGAGGCCAAAACGACAATTTCCAAATCCCCTTCATCAGCAACCCCTAGACGGAGGCGTTTGCACAAAGCAGAGGGGCCGCCGCCTTCTAAATGCCCGTCCTGTGCAAGGGGCCGGCGGCTTCATAGGGGCTTCCGCCCGGACCCTCACAGCTGCACACTCTGCAGCAAAACATTCATATCCTCTGCCCACCTGGCCCTCCACCTACCCTCTCACAAGGAGAGGAATTACAGGTGTGGGATCTGTGGCAAGCTCTTTCTTCAGGCCTCCCACATGAGGGCACACAGGATGATCCACAGTGGGGACAGGCCATTTAAATGCCCGGAGTGTGGAAAGAGCTTTGGCCGCGCCTCACACCTAAAGACCCACCGCCGGCTCCACACGGGAGAGAAGCCTTTCAAATGCAGCTTCTGTGGCAAGGCATTCGCTCAGAAGGCTGGACTCGTTTCACACGTTCGCCTACACACTGGGGAACGGCCGTATAAGTGTGAGCAGTGTTGCGAGAGCTTCCGCTGCTTATCAAGTCTGCTCTCTCACAAGGCCCAGCATCTCTCACAAGGCAAATCATCCAAGCAGATCCACTCAGTGCAGGTGCCAGCACCAGATTCACCACCGCAAGAAACACAAGCCAACAACATGGAGGACCTTAAGTGTGGTGTCTGCTGTCGTACCTTTGTGCGGTCATCATATGTACGCCTATATATGCGTCTTAACAGAGGGCAGCGCCCTTATCACTGCAAAGTGTGCAACAAGACCTTTGCGAAGATGGATACCTTTGTGAAACATTGTGATAATCACTTGAAGCAGAGAAGGGCTAAAACTGTTGAGAAGGTTGAGGAAAAAGTTGTCAAACCTCCCTCGTTTGTCCCACTCTCCCGGTCTTCCTCTCCTCAGCTCATGTCTACTGTCCTTGTCTCCTCGGAGGTCAGCACACGATCCAGAACAAGAGCTAGGGGGAAACTGGAAACATGACCACTTGAATGCCCTCCTTTATTAAAAAACAAACAGGTCTTATACCAAGTAAATGTGTCCTCTGCTGCAGATGTGATTTGTAACGCACAACATATCACCACGTCGATTTGAAAACAGTAAACAGTAATATTTAATACAGAGCAAAACTATTAGCTTATTATACGGTAATATGTTACCACTCAAAATCATTTCTGATTTCTATCAAGATAACTTGAAAATGAAACTCTTAAGTAACAGAACAATTACACAAAACCAGTCGAAACCATTATACTTCAGTAATTCATAGTAGTGTACAAAGAAATTATTTATTTGTGGTGTAGCCCAGTCTTGTAAGGTGTACCAGTCAACATAAATGTGTTTACAATCAGTTACATTATTTGTTTTTATAAATACTGATATACAGCATTGTACAAAATCTCAATATTACAAATGACTCCTGTTGTAATATGACATGACAAAATAAAACATGAAACAAGTTAAGTTTTAATACATTTGTATCTCTTCTGAGAAATGATAAAATCAGTTATGCTTCTGATGTAAAAGTTAAAAGCCTGGAAGATGTTGCCATCAGATGTTGATGTTGATCAATATGACCTGTGTGCAGATGGCCGTGGATTTCTATAGGTGTGTGCTGGGGAATAGCTCACTCTACTGTATGTGTGTACTCTATGCAATTAGCTGGTTACCAGTATGCTATGTCCCATAGTAGGAGTATGAATTATGTTCTCAAACTGTCAACTGACTGCACACAATGTTGATCACATGTGAGGTGACGTTGAAATCTGTTGCTTTTATAGACCTACTGTTTAGTTTTTTTTCCTTCTGGGCAGATCATTGCCAACTCAGTATCGTTTCACGGTTTCACCACCCAACATCAAGAAACGAAACTTAACACATTTCCTGGTAAGCAAACCAATTAAACAAAACTTATAATAAGCTGATTCATTGTTTAGTCCAGTATTCGTTTAGAACAAAAGGAGCCTATCTGTTCCGTTTCGTTTCCCATGCTTTCTCTAATGTGGTAGCCTATACTTCATGTGTTATATCTTATAGGTCTATATTCTATGCATTCCATAAAATGAATACTGATATATGTTTGCACCGTTATTCTGACTGCACACAATGTTGATCACATGCCCCTCTGACTCTGAAGTCCACACAGAGACTGGATGTGACAGCAGTAGGATGTCATCTCCACATGGGGAAACTTTTTGTTTGAATCTGTGGACAGACACAAGTGATCCAAGGACAACATAAAAGAGTTAAAGTTACTTTAAAACAACCAGTGAAATTAATAGGATTTATTATATATATTTTTAATATAGCCAGACATTTTCAAATGAAGCATATGAAGCATAAAATAGGGCTTAAAAGTGGTTTAGGAAAAAAATGGTGTGCACATTGCTGTGGTCTTCAAACCATACCACATAAGGACATACCACACTGCAATGAATAATATTAAGTGAGCAGTGAGGATAGGACACTTGCCTGGCAGTTGTCTTTTCCTTCACTTGTAGTGTTGATGCTCCACTGTATTGTAACAGTCATATGGCGCCTCCAGACTGGATTCCTACGTAGAACAATAGCTCCGCTGATTGAGTCTCCAATATGCACAGTGACTGGGCTGTCTAGCATGAAGAGGGTCTGCTTCCAGTGAGTTGGCCTGGTGAGACAGAGTATTTTAAGAATACTGATTTGCATTTATTCATCGATAATGACTTCTGGCTGAAAATGCTACTAACCTTTAATAGAGGTAAAAAAAAAAAGAAATAATTTTAGGTCTAGTATAAAGTTGAAAGTATAGTTTTATCAGGTAGGCTATAGCAGATTTACAAGCTCACAATGCATTGCAATGCGACACGGTATTCAGAAAACATCTATTTTTTAAATCCCAAAGTAAAGAAATGTTTTCGGGAGTATGCTCCTGAAACACCAGTTTCCCCCCCTGAAACACTCATGTTATCAGACAAACTAGTAGCAAAGTCATTGCTATGCAAATCACAAGTCTCTCAGTCTCAAGTCTTAACATTCACTTTTCAAATCAGTCAAGTCTCAACAGTTTTAAGTTTACATTTTTGTGCTAGCATTCTTCCCCAAGAAAACCTTACCTCTCTGATGGGGGTTTCATACCAAAGCCAGAGTAAAAGTTAAAATGACCACAGTGTTTTAAAGTGACATAACCCTTTAATAAGTCTCAGGCCTTTCAAACGTGAAGTGATATAACGTGCCTATAGTTCATTTTCAATGAGCCCTGCGTTTTTGCGCGGAGCACTGGGGAGCAGTCGCGGTTGCGCCCTTCTTGAGCAGAGGAGACCTGTCATTGTCGTTGAAAGGCCCTTAAGGCATCCACCTCAAATCCAAGTCATAGACATGCAAGCCTATTTTGTTTTTATGGGTCAAGTCAGAAATCAATCAAAATTGTGATTTGTGTCAGAAATCTATCGTCCCCTTCTCTGAGTCTCTTGCGATATAAAAATGTAATTTACAGTATGTAGTGTAATATGTATATTTGTTGAAACCAATTGTATTTGGTGATACAAACACACAAGGAAATACTTTGCATTTTGTTACTCTGAGTTAGGTCCTGTGTTGAGCTCCACTGTTGCAGCCCCTGTCTCCAGGCTTTGAAAATGAACAGCAAACCAGGCAGTAAACCCATGGAAAGTACCCAACTTCTTCACTGGAAACTCAAACTGGCCTTTCATTTCCTAGCATAGGGGAACAATATTGAAACAACTGTGTGTGGATGTATGTCGCTGGTGGTGGGGTCAGGTATAAATAGTGAAAGAGGATATTGTTGCGGTTTTATTCATTCTCGATACCTCTAAATCTTTGACTTGCAGAGTGTGCATGTCCAATGAGATGACATTGCAGGGAGTGGCCAAGCAGTCATCTGGCTGGGTGACGTGGCTGAACTTTGGCTTGGTGAAGAACTCTTGCTGGGCCAGAGGCCTGCAAAGGTAGGAACATGATCCTTCAGAAATCAGAATATACTCTCATAAAAAACAGGTCATAAGTTAACATACATGTAGGTCCTTTCTTTATGTAAGTCTGATGGCTGTACAGTCTACTCATATTCAGTGCTTATATCCAACAAGTTGCTATTACAGATGGTTCAACATAAATTGGACTCCAAATTTACATTCAGCACTGCAGTGCATTTGGCTAATATTTCACCGTTACACATGCATAATATCCTGCTGAGTACTACTACTATCAGACACCAGTTAAAAAACGATACGTAAAAACTAATAACCACCGGTCTTCATTCATTTCAGCATAAAATATTTTAGAATTCCACAAACAAAATGACTTTCTGGATTTCAATAATGTACAAACGTTTTATTAATTACTTATAAATCTCTCCACGGGCTAGGCCCAATTTATTTAAGTGAACTGGTGCACCCCAAGGTAAATATGAGACACCGTAGGTCTTCAGACAAAGGTCTTCTCATTATCTCCGCCACTAAGCTGCGAACCAAAGCAGATCGAGCTTACGCATTTGTTGCACCTACGCTGTGGAATGACTTACCACTATACTTGAGAAATGTCTGTTGAGATCTTTAAGAAGCTACTAAAAACGAATTTGTACCGCAAACATTTTGGTTTGCTTCAGTGATTGTTTCAACCTTTTGTTGATTTCTATGTAGTTTTTATATATTTCTAGGTACTGTCTTTGCTGCTCTGTTTATTTCATTGTTGGTTTATCATTGATTGTGATGTTCTTGTTTTATTCCTATTATTCTATTGTACAGCACCTTGTAACAACTGTTTTGAAAGGCGCTTTATAAATAGAATTACCTTACCTTACCTACAAAGGCACAACATAACAAATATCATACTAAAGTGGAGTGAGTGCACTGCGTGCATGATTGAATGATGATGATGGGCGGCCATGGGCCTTACTTTAAAGCAGTGAAATCCAGGCCATAGGGCCTCTCCCAAAAGGCCATCTTCTCTGTGTAGTAGCTCTGTGCCTGGCAGGGGACCAATGTGAGCGCAGCAGAAGAAGGCCACATAACCCCGCCTTCCCTTAGCCAGCGGTCCCTGGCCACCAGGACTGACTCCACCATGAATTCAAACTAGGCCAGAGGGAGAGGACACGGGAAGAGGCATGACCTTTGTGCAGCAATGTATAAATTAGTCTTTACATTTGTGGCTAAATTAAGCATAAATTATACATTTCTATACCCCACGTTAGTGAAATTTCATGATAAGTCAAATCACATTACATTGAGATTTCTTTACTTGTTCTTCTGCACAGTAATTTTACTCTCTACATTTTCTATTTAATTTGTACTCCCTCATGGGAGTAGTTTTTATGAGGGATCTTATCCCTCATGGGATCCTATCAATAAATTACTATCTGAGAATAATTAATCCTGCAGGGGAACTTCTGCTCAGCTACACAGAGGAGTGCGATTGGGCAATTAGTTAGGGCTAAAACTCTTGCTCAGGAACACTTTGACAAATTGGCTGAGGCCTGGAATCGTACCTGGGACCTCCTCCGGATTACTAGGGTCTCTCTAGCCATTCAGCTATGGCCACCCAATAGTCAGGGTCAGTCCTCTTGTACCTAATATTTCCATACAACATTTGAGTACCTGTAAATGTGCTACATAAAATGTATGGTATTATTATTTTTAATTATAATTGTCATTAGTAGTAATAGTAATAGTACCAGCAGGCAGTTTCCCATCCATTCAGACACCAGGACGTCCACCTGCTTAGGTAGGTCTATTTCCTCAGCTCGGCCCTGAATCACGGTCACCACCGCCTCATAGCCATTCTTCTTCACTAGCTGCCTGGTGTAGTCCACCATAGAGCTGGCCTTCACAGCATACACCTACAACACCACAGAAGAGGGCATGCCATGCAGGGTTGCTCTGCAGTGGGCTACACTCAATTCAATGGTTGTTGTTGTGACGCTCCTTGTCCACTAGATGGCGCTATAAGCACTGTGATGTTTCATGAACATATTAACCATTATGGCTTCATATAGTTCTCCATAACTCACAGTGCCCATATTGGAGTTTTAGGGGTGGGCGATATGGTGATAAATATCGTATAGTGATAAAATGACTCCATGATATGCCTTTTCAGAGATATCGTATATATTGTGATACAGTGAATGCGCATTCTATGGTTTGAAGTTCCATCCATACCTTAATTTATACTTTTCTAGTTTCGTTAGCCAAAATGAATAAGTATTTTGGTCTAAATGAAAGAGAGAGAGAGAGAGAGAGAGAGAGAGAGAGAGAATAGAGAGTATGCACAGGCATGATTTTCCCATCAGGACACGCCCCCCTCATCTAGACTGAGTGGCAAAACATTGAGCAGCATGGAGTGTTGGAGTTTGGAAGTGCTCGTTGGAAATCACTCAACCGTCCTGCGTACCACCTGTTTCTAAATGTCACATAATGCAGGAGGCAGCAAAAGTGTTATTCAGTGTTATTGAAAACAAGCACTTCCAAACTCTGACACCTGGAAAAATAATCAAATGCAGGGCATTTCTTGACAGAAAGTAGCTCATAACGTTTCTATGGTGGATTTTTATGAAACAAAAACTTTGTTTAATGCAATCAGACAGGACTTTTCTGTTTGGATGAATGGGCTGGCAAGGCCAGAAAGTGTTTTGCCACTTCCAGGTATGTTGATGTCACACGCATATATACCCTCTATAGAGCGTCGCAGTCCCGCCCCCTCGAGAGACCCGGAAAATAAATCGGCGTTCATTTTCCTCATAGACTTTTCAGAAAGTATTTATTTAAAGACGTTTGCGCTGCGGACAAAGCCAACTCTTGTTGTGACAAATCATGACAATAAACACAATGTTTTGGGCCAAACAATTATAAAGTACACTTTTTTTGTTGTTTTTCTTCTTATAAATTATTTGATCGGCCCAAAACATTGTGTTCGTTGTCATGATTTGTCACGATCCGAGTTGGCTTTGTCCGTGGCGTAACCGTCTTTAAATAAATACTTTAGGAAAAGCCTATGGAGAAAATGAATGGAGATGCATTTCCTGGGCCACTCGTTGTTCTGAAAGGGGGAGGGACTGCGACGCTCTATACCCCCTTGAAGCTATGTTATTACTAATAAATTACCACAGATGGTTTTGCCAGCTGAGCACAGAACAGACTGATGATGCCAGTCCCACAGCCAAGGTCCATCAATGCCTTGCCCCTCAGAGAAGAACTGTTGTTGAGGATGGTCTGGCGATATGCTTCAGTACGAGGTTTGTCTGCGAGCATCTCCAAATGAAGCCTCTGTATCAGACACCACATATTAGTAAATCACACTTGAGTCATATATGTAGTAAAGTATTAATATTAGGTTATATGCTGGCAGAACATCACCCCCACCCTCAAACACCCACTGGCTTCCGGTTAAGTTCCGCATCATTCTACAAACTGCTCCTCCTCACGTACAAATCCCTCTATGGCCCCACGGTATCTGTCTGACCTCCTCAAGGACTACACCCCTGTGTAGAACCTGAGATCCTGGAACATGGAGCTCCTCACCATCCGTCACACAAAAAAGCGGACCCTCGGCGATAGAGCCTTCTATGTGGCAGCCCCTGCCCTCTGGAACTCTCTCCCCTTGGATATTTACCAGATGCTATACATTGGACTCGTTCAAGTCTGCACTGAAGAGACATTTGTTCACTCAGGCTTTTGGCAATGAGTGTGTTGTTTATTTTTTCTGTATTGTAAAGCGTCCTTGGGTTTCTTGAAAGACGCTATATAAATAAAATAGTTATTATTATACTATAAATATCAAATAGTAATAAGTAATGCTAGATAATACTGTAATAATGTGTCATATGTGTTAAATGAAAGATTTCCAACCAATGTGCCATAACTGCTGAAGTATTCTTCATCTTGCCATGGATCCTCTAAGGAGCTGTCTTCCTCCTCCAGGCCTTGGTGCAGCAGATAGCTGGTTGGAACATAGCCAAAGACACCATGCAGCTCCCCCCACCACCACTCAGAGGATGTCTTGGCGTGCACAAGGATCCTGTCACCAGTGCTGAAAGTAAGCTAATAGCAATAATAATACAAATATTAATAAATATAATTTTTAGCATTGGTAATTAATAATGTGGGAAAAACAACACCTACCATTTGGGCATTGTAATACATTATGTTGTGTTTGAACAGTTAAATCTGCCACGCCTCCATTTCCCATATTCACTGCTGTGATGTTATAATGTAATAATAAGTTATTACCACCGCTGCTAGTGTCTACTGTACTGTTTGACTGCAGGCAGCACTTGACAATATACAGGGATATAAAGCCTCCTACATTTGAGTCTGCAGCCTAGCAACTTTCTGCCGTTGTGGTGTCATTACTCTGCACTGCAGTTCGAATCAGTTACTTTTCCGAACTTTTCTATTTTAAGTCATTTCCAAATACCATATCATATACTTACCTCGTGTACAAATGTGTACACAGTAGCCTAGTAGTGCACTATCAGTCTCAGAGATTCTAGAGTTATTGGATAAAGTAACAGAGACATTTAGTATAGCCTATACAATTACGTACGGCAAGGTAGCCTACGCAACCACAACATCCTGATCCAACACGAATAGTAATGTACCCAGCTAACATGTCCATGTGGGCACCATATGGGGTGTATGTGTGTTTATGGGTACCAAGTGGGCATGGGCTAGAACTGGGCAATTATACTGGGTTCCAGGTAGGTTCTATGTGGGCTAAGTGGGCATGGGCTTGAACTGGGCAAATATTGTGGGTTCGATATGGGTTACAAATGGGCCAAGTGGGCATGGGTTAGAACTGGTCAACATGTATGGGTCCCTTGTGGGATATATATGGGCTAAGCGGGCATGGGTTAGAACTGGGCACGCATGTCTGTGTCCCATATGGGTTACGTATGGGCTAAGTGGGCATGGGTTAGAACTGGTCACCCATGTCTGGGTCCTATATAGGTTATGCATGGGCTAAGTGTGCATGGGTAAAAACTGGGCATCCACACCTGGGTCCCTTGTGGGTTATTCATGGGCTAAGTGGGCATGGGTTAGAACTGGTCACCAACACCTGGGCCCCTTATGGGTTTATATGGGCTAAGTGGGCATGGGTTAGCACTGGTCACCCATGTATGGGTCCTATATAGGTTATGTATGGGCTAAGTGGGCATGGGTTAGAACTGGTCACCCATGTCTGGGTCCTATATATGTTATGTATGGGCTAAGTGGGCATGGGTTAGAACTGGTCACCCATGTCTGGGTCCTATATAGGTTATGTATGGGCTAAGTGTGCATGGGTAAGAACTGGGCATCCACACCTGGGTCCCTTGTGGGTTATTCATGGGCTAAGTGGGCATGGGTTAGAACAGGTCACCAACACCTGGGTCCCTTATGGGTGTATATGGGCTAAGTGGGCATGGGTTAGCACTGGTCACCCATGTATGGGTCCTATATAGGTTATTTATGGGCTTAGTGGGCAAGGGTTAGAACTGGTCACCCATGTATGGGTCCCTTGTGGGATATATATGGGCTAAGTAGGCATGGGTTAGAACTGGTCATCCATATATGGGCCTCTTGTGGGATATATATGGGCTAAGTGTGCATGGGTTAGAACTGGTCACCCATTTCTGGGTCCTATATATGTTATTTATGGGGTTAGTGGGCATGGGTTAGAACTGGTCACCCATGTCTGGGTCCTACATAGGTTATGTATGGGCTAAGTGTGCATGGGTAAGAACTGGGCATCCACACCTGGGTCCCTTGTGGGTTATTCATGGGCTAAGTGGGCATGGGTTAGAACAGGTCACCAACACATGGGTCCCTTATGGGTGTATATGGGCTAAGTGGGCATGGGTTAGCACTGGTCACCCATGTATGGGTCCTATATAGGTTATTTATGGGCTTAGTGGGCAAGGGTTAGAACTGGTCACCCATGTATGGGCCCCTTGTGGGATATATATGGGCTAAGTGTGCATGGGTAAGAACTGGGCATCCACACCTGGATCCCTTGTGGGATATATATGGGCTAAGTGTGCGTGGGTTAGAACTGGTCACCCATGTCTGGGTCCTATATAGGTTATGTATGGGCTATGTGTGCATTGGTAAGAACTGGGCATCCACACCTGGGTCCCTTGTGGGATATATATGGGCTAAGTGTGCGTGGGTTAGAACTGGTCACCCATGTCTGGGTCCTATATAGGTTATTTATGGGCTTAGTGGGCAAGGGTTAGAACTGGTCACCCATTTCTGGGTCCTATATATGTTATTTATGGGCTTAGTGGGCATGGGTTAGAACTGGTCACCCATGTATGGGTCCCTTGTGGGATATATATGGTCTAAGTGGGCGTGGGTTGGAACTGGTCATCCATATATGGGCGTCTTGTGGGATATATATGGGCTAAGTGTGCGTGGGTTAGAACTGGTCACCCATGTCTGGGTCCTATATAGGTTATGTATGGGCTAAGTGTGCATGGGTAAGAACTGGGCATCCACACCTGGGTCCCTTGTGGGGAAAGTGGTGAAAAAGGGCGCCAAAGTTTGTAAAAATGTCACCTTTGCATCCAAAAACAACATATTTCCTGTGATTTTTTCTAATGAAGGGGCATGTATTCCCACTTACTTTTTTGCCCCGATTCCAACGGTGGTGGTCTTATCTCTCTACGACGTCAGGAAGTGGGTGTAAACGCCAACTTCCTGTCCCCAGCCCCCCGAAATGTTGTGGAAAAAAACCGAGACCATTTTCGGACTCAGCACGACGAGCTGAAGACGCTGATATCTGTTTCCCAGCACAGGGACTTACGGTTCTCTTAATTGGCTAACCCTAGGGTTAGTTTTCAACGCGCGATAGCTCGAGAACGATACGTCCGTCAGCCAAGTAATTGACATGGGCGTGTTCAGTTTTCCGAGATCTACGCTCCGATATGTCCGCCATTGTCGTGCGACCCCCGTAGCCCGTAACCCTAACCCTAGGTAACCCTAGGGTTACCTGTCTGAAAGCCTTATAGACATAGTGAACCAAAGAGTGTGTTTATGGTTGAAATGCTAAATTTTAAATTGAGTACCAGCAAGGAGACACATATCAGGGCGTTCGTCTTATCGATAGCTACGCGTGGATGCAACTAACTTTTATTTACGACCTTTGTGGGAGGAGCTATCGCACTTCAAAGTGTAACCCTAAGCTCCTAAAGCACACGACCGTGTGTGGCGAACCACATATCAGATTGTTCGTCCCGACAAGCTATATAACATACTAAAAGATGAGCCCGTAATATCGAACGGTTTTTGACTTATAAGCGTTAAAGAGGTTAGACAAATAACAAAACATTTACGAAACCTGGGTCCCTTATGGGTTTAAATGGGCTAAGTGTGCATGGGTTAGCACTGGTCACCCATGTATTATTAGCCCATACATAACCTATATAGGACCCAGACATGAGTGACCAGTTCTAACCCATGCCCATTTAGCCCATACATAACCTATATAGGACCCAGACATGAGTGACCAGTTCTAACCCATGCCCACTTAGCCCATACATAACCTATATAGGACCCAGACATGAGTGACCAGTTCTAACCCATGCCCATTTAGCCCATACATAACCTATATAGGACCCAGACATGAGTGACCAGTTCTAACCCATGCCCACTTAGCCCATACATAACCTATATAGGACCCAGACATGAGTGACCAGTTCTAACCCATGCCCATTTAGCCCATACATAACCTATATAGGACCCAGACATGAGTGACCAGTTCTAAGTTAAAACCACATATGGTTAGGCTACCAGGTTTGAATAAATAAAAAAATCTCCCCCCCATTAAGCCTATGTACTAAAATACTTTGAAATGGCAGGTGGTTTGGCAACCCAGTAAAACACCCAGAGTGCATTGCAAGTCCCGCTTGGATGTGATTGGCTGTGTGGTCATACTATGACTGACTGTGTGACGTTGGTTGCAGTGATTGGCTCCTGAGTCAACAGGCAACTATCTCGAAGTTAGCCCGCTCTTTCTTTCTTTCACTGCCCGGCTGTCACTGACATGGAAGAAGCGCGGCTTTGTTGATCAACCGGCGCGGCGCGGCTATATATAATATAGGCTACTATACACTATACTGTATATACCAGCGTTATGGACGAGGAAAGGGGCCGTGCCCGCAAAAAGACAAAGAAGACGTCGACCAGGGCTCAGGTCAGGTCTCGCAGCAGAAGACCAGGAGACGCCGGTGCGTGTCCATGCAATGTACAGGCAGCTACTGTTACAGGACATGTAGGTAAGAGCTAGCATGCCTATTCATTTGACTATCATTATTTTTGCGATGAGTACATCTACATTTAACTTCTGTTATCTGCTGTGCATTTTGATTCAATAACTAAAATGAGTTAGCTGCTGGCATTTGGAAGTGGCTATACAGTGCTTGGGTAAGCTTAGCTAACAACAGTAGTAATGTGATGTGTCCACATGCATGTGTGTTGGTCCCGAAACACAAATGATTGATAGTACCACCAAATTATAATAATAATACCGGTAGTAAAACGTTTTTAAAACAGTGTGGTCGTTAAGCAGCTCAACCCTGAAACACAGCACATAAGATGAACTGATATTTACATATCAGTTAATCTATATCTATATATTTACAGGTCTGTTTCCAGTGCCCAGCCAGCACGCCAACATGGGTCCCATGTGGTTTAGAGGTGGGCTCACCTGGCTCCTATGTGGGAGCCAGGTGGGATAACCATATGGTTCTCAAAGTGGGGTCCTACGGGAGTTCCAGGGGGTCCCCAGCTAAATGATTGATAGTACAGGAACCAAATAGACCCTTATAAGGTCTGTAACTGTCTGAGAGTGTAACACATGGAACCAAATGGACCCTGACAGGTCTTTAACTCTGAGTGTACAAGTCTGTACACTCAGAGGGGTGGTACAGAGTAGGGCTGACCTTCGATCACGGTTTTGGAGATCAACGCTTCAACAAAAAAATTGATTTGATTGATCATAAAGTCAATGTGACTGTGAGTGTGCGTATACGCAGGCATGGGAAAAAGCAATGCGATTTCATATAGTTAAGTTACCTCATAGTTATGCTGCATGCGCTGTTGGTCGATGAAGAATTATAATCCAAGGTTTGTCAATCATATTATGGTTTGTGGTTGAAAGTAAACCATAATAAGTCAACTTTAAGAAGAGATCTGCAGTTATTCTGCTGCAGACAGTGCAGAGTGAGAGCAGCGCCGCTCTGCTAATTGATCTGACTGGCATTACAGTAATTAGTTATTTGCCAGCACCTGCTCCAATATAGGCCTAAATCAAATCAAACTTTATTTATATAGCACATTTAAAACAATAGAAGCTGACCAAAGTGCTGTAGGCCTACATCATTTTGCATTTATCGAACGAACGTCGATTAATCAATGTTTTTGTTTTTATGTGTTTGGTTCATTCTTCTCTTCTCTTTGTCTATTTGTTTAAGTACATTGGAAATGAAGATGTCCAGTGATCCAGTCCACAAATTACTAGCTATGTTCTGTGTCCATGTCTGGACATAACAAGAAGTTCCAAAACCTGTTTCTTTTTCATGGTGCATAAGGTAAAATTTAGTTTTTAAAATGTACATTTCTACATGAGACCACATTCTACAAAATGTCTTAAGTCCTGCCAGTTTTTTGAAAACCCTATCAGTGGTGCTTGAATGTTTTCATGTCCCTCTGGACCCCAAGCTGAAAATATTTTGTTTCAGCGACCGACCAGAAGCAAATATTTGAGTTAAAATCGTGAATATATATTCAAAGACTTACATTTTCTTCCAAAAATAGCAAATCTATAAGCTTGCATATCTGCTATTTTTCATTAGCTAAAGTATGTAGAGAAAAGTCCTTGCGCACACCTACAAGGACACCTACAAGGACAGAGCTGGCAAAAAAAGCAAATAATGAGAGGAAAGATGTCCCGCACACTGTATTCATTTATAGAGCCGCAGTTTATTTCAGCTTTAGACTGAAACGTTGTCACTCAGCTTTCCTCTCATTAGCTAAAGTATAAAATAATTGTTAATGTGGTTAAACACTAAAGTGACGGATCTTAATGGATTAACCCATTTTGGTCTGAGGCCGATTAAAAAAAATCCTTGTAAATCCTGACCCAAGTTTTGTGAAAAACTTCAAATATTTATATAGGGGCATCATTTTTTTTTTGATTTTTTGAATACTGTACATAGTGTAGAGAAACACAAAAGGGGTTCCTGACCAGAAGGGTAGCGTTACAAAAAGGGGTTCCCGCCTAGAATGAGTTAATGATGTAATTTTGCAAAACATTTGATGTACACTAGTAAAAGAATGCCACAGCATACAGCTGCTATGTAACTGGTGGAATAGGGAGTGCGACAGATCTGTAAATAGGCCACCGTTAGCGTTTCACATAGTTTTTTAATATTGTCATCATAAACCCAACTTGTTACTTTTGACAAGTTTCCCACCAGTAGCTTTTAAGCTTTTACAAGTGTGTAAGTAAGTAGGCAATGAGAGGCTATATGATAGGCGTATGATAGCCCTATGCTATTCAAAGGTTCGGCATAATATTGCTTTAACTTTAATGTCTCTTTCCCCTGTTTTTGTGATCTTTCTTTTTAAGACACATGCGTCAGAAGCAGAGACTCCATCTGATGTACAGACTGATGTTGAAACGACCGAGGAGGTAACAATGGCTGTTTTAGGGCAGTGGTTCTAATAATATTTTGTGGCAATATAGGGCCGTGGGGGTCATCGCACCCCACTTTGAGAACCCCTGCATTAGAATATGGACCACCATAATTATCTGAGAGTGTACAGTTATGGTGGTCAAACAAAATGGATTTGGTTCTCGGAGTTGCAGCAACATTAGGGTCCATTCGGATCGCAACTATCCATAATTTATGTAGAGACCCCTGGAATCCCCTCAAGGACCCCTGGGGATCCCCAGACCCCACTTTAAAAACCACTGTGTTGGGGTGTTTGCCAAGTACATTGGCACACAACCTGGAATTTCCCTTCTATTATTAGACGCATAAGTCCCACCTCGATCTGAGCAAGGAAGTGAGGATTAAATGTGAGTCCGCATGAATCAAGTAGGTTGGACTGACAGGCTGCCACATTCCAATTCTGCACACTCCTGCTCGCTCACTCCTCCACATGTCATGTGATGTGATGCTGTATTTCTCCTGAGCTGTTTGACATTGTGGCCCACACCATGCTACTGCTTAAAGTTAGTTTTTTATGTTTGCTAAAATGTACGTTTTCTTTATTGAATGTACTGTAGGCCATCGCAAAGACATGTGACCTACACCTCCCTGTGGAATGAACAGCGTTGGACTGACTACTGTGTCCCAGAGAGACAACTGTGTCCGCCACTTTAGTATGACCAGCAGCAGTGGCGGAAACTCCGTGGGTTCAGAGGCGCGATTGAACCCCCTGGCATTTTGGCAAAGGCGCGACTGAACCCACTGCATTTTGGCAAAATATATCTATATGCACTGCAGTAAATTATGCACCCACTGACTGTCCACAGAAATTTCCCCTCCCCAGTGGTCATGTTGTCACATACCTTTACGAGGGGTTACAACTTACAAGATAGGTGTTGGGCCGCCGCGCATGCCGCATTCAAATGCTAATAAGGTGGCTTTGTTCGAAAAAACAAAACTCGTTTTTTTTCCACCGCTGGGGGGGGGGGGGGGGGGGGGGCTGCTTGAACCCCCTGCCGTTATAAGAACTTTCCGCCACTGACCAGCAGCCCCAGTGTGTGTCCTGAAGGTTCTCATGTAAGTATGTAAACTATGGAATTAGATTTATTTCATTTAAAAAAAACATAAACATACTGAGAATTTGACATCTTGAAATGTAAAATTATGTGTAGGAACCCTGGGTCACAGTGGAATTGCTGCCCAACTGAAACTCTGATCAGCTGCTGGAACCCTGAATGTGAGCAACTGAATGTGGGACACAGAGCCGCCCTACTGGAACCAGTTGTACGTTGAAATATATTCACTTCAAAATGTAGTTTCGAATCACAATCACATGCATAGTCGATAGAATCTGGCCCTTTGATTGCATGCACATAATGGTTGCTCCACTGTAAATTTATCTTGAACTTTCCTCTTGTCATTCTAACTTGAAATGGTGTTTGGCAAAACATTTGATGTTTGATGTACACAAGTAGAAGCATGCCACAGTATTACAGCTGTAGCTGCTGAAAAGGGATCACAATTCTGAACAGAGGCCACCGAAAACAAATTTGCCACCATGTATTTCACATAGAAAACAAATTTGCCACCATAGCTCAAGACATTTAAAATTACAGTTTTTTGGTTTGTTTTTAATTTTCTGTTCAGAAAATAATCTTCAATATGCAGCAAAAATATCTTTACAGATCATAGCTATTATTGATGTATAATTAATCATGTAATTTATTGTAGCACTTGGCCGTGTGATTAGATTGTAGTACAACTTTCATGATAAATTCTTAAGCGTTATTCAGTCTGATTTATTGGTGGTGAGGTGACCCCGCAACTACAACATGACGTCACAGAGCCGCAGTGAAGAGCCCTTCTTGCTGTTTTTACTCACCACCGCTCTGCGTTATTACAGCTCCGGTGGTCACCTCACCACTGAAAATCCAGACTATGAATAGGCCTTTAATAAGATGGTTGTGGTGGCCAATCCATTAGTCCCTAATCACACTCTATTATATATATATTTTTTAAATATACACATGTCTCATGATGTTTCATAATGTAAGAATCAAGCTAGCATTACTAAGTCAGCTTCTTGTTATTTATTTTTAGGGACACTAAAGAAGAACACAGTGGCAGTCACACAGGACATTCAGCAGAAGGAGGGAGAGGGAGCACTTGAGAACACATAGGACAATGGGGCACAGCCCCAATAGAAAAAACACCATCTGACACAGTCTTGGTAACACACACACCAACACACGCACGCAAACAACTACCTCTCTAACAAGAACCCTCTTATTTTAGTTCAAGTTGAGAGTTCAAGTTTAATCTGTCTCTTTCTCCAGTTGGCTTTTTTGTGTTCAATTTTAAATGATCGTCAAGTCGTGATTGTGTCAGGTTCCTCTTACTTTTTGTGTTCCGAATATTTAAGTTCCTCATGTAGTTTGCCAATTTATACACTATTCTAAAATTATTGTTTACAATAGTTATGGGGAGTTTCATTTCAAACATGTTTGGGCTCAATGTAACGCCTACACAGGCTTCTGTGAACGCCCCATACAGTTTAAATTGCTTTCACTCACTCATCCCATGGCCTAGGGGGTTGTACAGGTGTCATGGTGGATGCTTGGGCACTCTCCAGTGCTTTTCGATCTTCTGTTGTGCATATCAGGGTTTTAAAGCTGCAGCCAGTCCACTCCTTGATGTTGTCCACTCAGGACTTAATCTGCCTGTCTGCCTCTTCTCCACTTTCCCTCCACTGTCCCCTGTACTATTGTCTTTGACAGGGAGGGTATGTCTTGTGACATGACCATGAGAGTAGAGGGTCCTGTTCTCCAGCATGGGTGGTAGCTAAACTGTCTTAACATAATCATTTGACTGGTCTTCTTATACGATATATGTAGCATTCTTCTGTCACACTTGCTTTAAAATGACTGTATCCTGTGCTCGGTGTCCGCTGTAAGTGTCCAGCTTTCAGAGCCAATGGAATAGGGTGGAGATTACAAGTGACTTGTAATCTCAGCTTCACTGAGAAGCTGATTTATTATTTGTTATGTTTCGAAATACTGTATAGTCTAGTCATAGCTGATGTTGCTATCCCAATTATTGCTTTTATCTTTTGTGGAGCTGCCATCTTCACTCACAAAGGACCCAAGCCCTTTACTTCCTTCAGGCAAGTGGCCTGTTCCTTGGTGATATATGTACTGTATGGCTGTGGCTGGTGACCAGGTTATTACTTTTCTCTTCATCTCCATGCCATAAGTTTGATGTCATTGGAGATGGTAGGGTCTTCCTCTGATGGATATGGTGGTGTGATATTCTATGAGTGCTTCCGCCATGATGTTGTTTATAAGAACTGCACTGCTTGGGTATAGTGCTTGGATTACCTGTTGTGGTACAGGTTGTGCTGGTGCTAAAGGTGCTTCTCAATCAGTATTCTGACTTTGAATATCTCCTTTTTCAAGATCTTTCTCGGTTAGTAGAGTCATGCTTGTCTTCTATTATTGTGGCTGTATGTTGTTGTGTCCTCCTCAGTTTATTTTGTGTTTTCTAGGCTGCTTTATTGTTGCCCTGTCTTCTCCCTGCATCTATGCTTCCACACGTGGATTATGTGATCCACTTTACTGCCTCCCGGTAGATCTAGGATGTTATCAGTGGCCCATGGTTTGTTTTTCTTCCAGTCCTGCCCTAGTACTTCAGTTGGGGTTTCTATAAGTGCTTCCTCCATATTGTCTGTCAATGTATCTATGTCTTGCAGTAGGTTAAGTGTTGTTTTCAATTAATCTAACATGATTAAAATGGATTTTAACGTTACCATAGGTTTACATAGGAAGGAGGCGTGTCTGATAATATGAATATCAAATATTTAAATACTGAATCAAGCAACTTAACTGGGTGCTCACAAGTTAGTGAACGTGCCTGGGGACCCAGAGCCCCTGGTTGTCCCTGGCACGATGCTAGGCCAGCGATGTGTCAAAGTGTCCCTGAGCAAAATTCGTAACCCCTAATTGCTGCCTGAGCGCCAGCTCCCAGAGATAATGGCTGCTCCTTACTCCTAGTTGTTAAAGGATGGGTACAGTGACAAAAAACACCACAATGCTAGAATGACCCCAAACATGTTTGAGAGTTAAATATCCTTTAATTTAACCCTATCTTCACTTGATGGTTCAAGTTCTTGAAAATGATCAACATTGCCCAATAAGCTTGCAATAGTGTTTTATTTATTTATTTTGAGGGGTGCTAGCCCGTCCTATGCCCAGGTTTGTGTGTTCCACATAACTATTATTTGATTGGCGTAGCAATGTGTGTACCCCATTGCGACAATTTGATTGGCTGAACAATGTGTACGATGATTTGATTGGCTGAGCACGGAATGTGATGTATGATATGATCGCCCATCACTTCACACAAGTGTTATTTACACAATTTGTGAATAATTTGTTTTTCATATGTTTCATTTATGACAGTTATGTTAAAACATTAACAGAAAATTGGTCTGAAAGAACAAAGCTTGTCTTTATATTGCAACCAATAGATTCCATGTGACCATGTTTTCAATAAACTTTGTCAAAAGATATATTCTCTGATATAGCTTTTTCACTCTGGTCAAATTTAAATTGGCTAAACCTTAGGCACTTTTTACATCTTGTGTCAATGTGTTTGCAGTTGTTAAACAGGGTTCATGTCAATATACTGCTAAATTCTTCCATTTAAATCCCTTCAGGACCAACTTGAAACCCATTTTGGCAAAGTTCCCGGGTGTTACCCACTTGTGCTGCTGGAAGTGGGATCTACATCGGTCTCAAAGTGCCCAGTTGGACTCCACTAAAGGCCCATTCAGATCCCACTTCAAGCCTATATAGGTAAACACAGGTGAGGCCTACATGGGTTTGAGATACAATTGCCAATTTGGACCCCACCTAAAACCCACAGCTGGGCCCTGAGTGTATACTGGGTGAAAACCCACTTGGAGCCCTTAATGGGCAGATACAAGTCTGGCCTACATGGGTCGCATTTAATTCGCCCAGCTGGAACCCACATTCAGATCCCGGTTCAAACCCATATAGGCAAACACAGGTGACGCACACATGGTTCTGACATCAAATGGCCCATTTGGACACCACCTAAGACCCAGCTAGAAACCCACGTAAGCCCATATGGGCTAACACAGGTGGGTGCTTTGTGAAAAGTGGGTGCACGGCCCACTTGGAGCCCTTAATGGGCGGACACAAGTCTGGCCTACATGGGTCGCATATAATTCGCCCAGCTGGAACCCACTTAAGGCCCATTCAGTTCCCGGTTCAAACCCATATAGGCAAACACAGGTGGCGCACACATGGTTCTGACATCAAATGGCCCATTTGGATACCACCTAAGACCCAGTTAGAAACCCACGTAAGCCCATATGGGCTAACACAGGTGGGTGCTTTGTGAAAAGTGGGTGCACGGCCCACTTGGAGCCCTTAATGGGCGGACACAAGTGTGGCCTACATGGGTCAAATATAATTCACCCAGCTGGTACCCACTTAAGGCCCAGTCAGATCCCAGTTCAAACCCATATAGGCAAACACAGGTGGCGCACACATGGTTCTGACATCAAATGGCCCATTTGGATACCACCTAAGACCCAGTTAGAAACCCACGTAAGCCCATATGGGCTAACACAGGTGGGTGCTTTGTGAAAAGTGGGTGCACGGCCCACTTGGAGCCCTTAATGGGCAGACACAAGTGTGGCCTACATGGGTAAAATATAATTCACCCTGCTGGTACCCACTTAAGGCCCAGTCAGATCCCAGTTCAAACCCATATAGGCAAACACAGGTGGCGCACACATGGTTCTGACATCAAATGGCCCATTTGGATACGACCTAAGACCCAGTTAGAAACCCACGTAAGCCCATATGGGCTAACACAGGTGGGTGCTGTGCAAAAAGTGGGTGCACGGCCCAGGTAAAACCCATAGCCCATAGCCCATATCAAAACCCAAGTGGGGCCCATATGGACATGTTAGCTGGGTAGTAGCATTGTGCACAGTATAGGATTATTATTTCATACCTGGTCACTGTCACTGGCTGTGAAGTCACAAAGTCCCACAAATTCTTCAGGACACGATTCATCTTCATCGTCCTCTTTTTCTTTTTGTGCCTGCTGCATAATTTGTGTTTTGTGATGGCTGACTTCACTTGCCTTACCTATTACTATTATTACCTTTCCTTCCTTTGAAAACCTGCTTTCAGGGGCTTAAGCTCAGTCAGCCAAACCAAAGATAACGGTTTGGTTATTTAACACAGACAGTATGATCAACACGGAACCCCAACACTTCTAGCGCAAAAACGGCTTCCTGTTTTTTTTACGTCATTCTAAACTTACTATGACTGCCATAATGATGTTTTTTGTCATTATTTTGTTTGATATTTTACTTATTTGATGATTTGGGTAAAATGTGTGTTCCGGAAGTTTGATTGTGTCATTTCCGGTAACATGACCATATACTTTGGAATAAGCTCAGGATCACACAGTTATTGCATCTTCCGTCCATGCTGAGCAGACGGAGTTTGTCACATTGAACATGAAGCGTACAAAGTTAAAGTCCTGGTTATGATGATCTGTTCATGGGTTCCCCTCACTACTTCATGCTCTTTGAATTACGTGCAGTCAGTGAGGTAAATACTTGTTTTGTACATGAGTAATTTCTTTATATTACATTATGTGCTTTGTTTCATGTTGCTCATTCTGACCATGATTTATTTGTGTTTTATGTCAGTTTTGACGTGGGCTTTGGAAGCGATGCTTGCTACAATAAAGCCGTCAGTACATACACAGAACAACTGCTTCATTCGTTCTTCAAGTTCATCAAAGGGCGTGACAGTCAAAACTCATGCCGCAGACGACCGACGGTAGTCCGGGTCGTCAAGTCAACCACCAGACGACAGCCACCGAACCAGCAGCGCACCAGCGGGCCGGCCGGACCGCTGCGACTCGCGCCGCGTTCGGCGTTGCACTCCAGCTGCTGCGTGCTTGGTGAACCACGGATGGGATGGATCCATTGAACTACATGCTACTTCGTAAACCATGCTGTTTGTTTGTTAACCAAAGACCAAGGTTAGTGCACTACACACGTTCAAGGCAAAGGACTCAAGAGCAAAGGAACTGACTGTGCTAGTGTGCTAACAACCTAGAAACATTTGGAAAGAAGAAAGGAAAGATCGCACCATTGTTATGCAAAGTGCACCAAGGACCGTGTCATGTCGTGGTCGTTCAGTTTGCTCTTTAAGGTGCTTTCTTTGTGGTATAAATTAAATGCAAATGCTATTTGACACTCATGGGACTATTTGAAATGGTTTATAAGGTTTAAGCCTTTAGACTGTATGTGTGTTGGTTAAAGGTAAAGATGTCAAAAGAAGATAAGGGCATCTAAAGAATCTTCACAATGGTCTATATGGTTAAAGTACATGTTTAAGTGTTGGTTAAAAGTATAGATGTCAAAAGAAAATAAGGGCATCTAAACCTTCACAATGATTTATGGGGTTTAAGGTGTATGTTTAAAGGTGTGTTGGTTAAGAAGTAAATTGTCAAAAGGAAATAAGGACATTTAAAGGACCTTCACAAGCTTAAGCAACCTGCACAAGCAGAACCAGTCCAACATGGAACAAATTGAGTTCAAAGAGAGCTTGCAAACCCAAGAGTGTAAAGAGAGGTTATTGTATGATTTTGATTGCATTTATGCCCACTGGAAAAGCAGAGCAAAAAGAACAAAACAAGGTGTAATCAACAAGGCTCCAATTGGTAACCTCCAAGACAATGTTATCGCTGTTGAAAGGGATCTAGAAAATTTAAAGGACATTTATGATGCACTTGATACCCCTACCAGTTACCTGTGTCACAAGTTTGCCAAGTGTGTCCAGGTCACAACAAGGGTTATCAATGATGCAAATGCTCAGATTGCAAAAATGAAGGAAGAGTTAAACTGTCAGAATGAAACAGCAGTTGAATTTGCAGTCACACAAGCACCTAGAAATGCCACAAGGCAACAGTCTAAGGTGGAAATCTTGAGAGGACTTGAGTGTTTGGAGGAGCTTAAAAAGCTACATGCCACGCACACTCTGTTGCCTAAACCAACTCTGCAGCTTGTTGAGCAGCCTGAACCCATCGCTAAAGGCACACTGGTTCAGCTTAAGGGCACTGGTGCTGCTGACTCCTTTGAAGTGAGCAAGGAGATGGAAGTGGTGAAGAAGCATTTTGCACAGAAAGCAATTAACGCAAAGAAACATGCATTGGCTAAGAGAGCCAAAAAGGTGATGGCAAAGAAGCCCAAGAATGTGGCAGCTAAGAAGCCTGCTGCTAAGAAAGTAACAGCTAAAGACCTGAAGAAGGTCCCCAAGAAACCCAAGAAACCATCAGCTATGCCTATGCCAGGTAAAAATGTCAAACCTACATCAACAAGGAAACCAAAAATGAAGGGTCAAGGAAAGAGAGTAAAGAACTGGAATGGAAAAGGCAAACTATCAAAAAGGAAGGAAAGGATGAACTACAAGAAGCATAGGAAAAAGAGCTTACTCTTACACGGTGCTTTGGTGGGAGGCAAAAACAGTAGACCACCTGACTAAGACATGTAAACCATTGCTCATTTTGTTTGTCACATTTAAGGTCCTATGTATTGCTTATTGCAAACTTGACTGAGTTCAGTTTGAAAGAGGTTTTGTCCAAGTGTTCATGGTTTATTTCCATATGAATGAATTATTGAATAATGATCCAAAGAAAACAGAAGGAGAGATGCAATGTCGATTTAATTAAAGCAGATTCAGATCACATTTTGTTCAAATAGTGATGGTACTTTACATTTACTTTCAAGTTATATGGTGCTCTACAATTGTTGCATATGGATTAAGAGACAAAGTAGGAAGTTTAAACTGGGCAAATGTACAAAGATTTTATGACTAGTAATTAAATACACCATGATAATTTGTTAAATTGCGTTTGAACACTTTGCATTTTGATTAATTTGGAAAGTCTAGTCCAATCGAATTCATCCATGAGCTATTAACTGTAAATTGATGGTCAACATTGACTCTCGTTTCACACTTATGAATGCTTCAAACATTTATGCAGCTTGCAAAGAAGGGAAATGGTTACACCAGTTTGAAAGAAGGTTAAAGGGAAAGCATATTTTGCTATGCATTATTTATTGTACATAATTGAAGAGTCTGTTACATGGTTTTATTTTGTTCATGTTACAAAGGTTTCATTTGTTTTCATAAGATTTGTTTGTAAAACAACCGGTTGAACTAAAGGTTGAAGTGGGTCACGGTCAAGGTTATTGGATCCATGATTTAAAGTTTATTTTCAATGAGGAGGTATTGATGATTTTTCAAATGTGAAAGTTAAGTTGAAAGTTGATTGGTAGTCCCAAGTCAAGGTGGGAGTATGACTGCCATAATGATGTTTTTTGTCATTATTTTGTTTGATATTTTACTTATTTGATGATTTGGGTAAAATGTGTGTTCCGGAAGTTTGATTGTGTCATTTCCGGTAACATGACCATATACTTTGGAATAAGCTCAGGATCACACAGTTATTGCATCTTCCGTCCATGCTGAGCAGACGGAGTTTGTCACATTGAACATGAAGCGTACAAAGTTAAAGTCCTGGTTATGATGATCTGTTCATGGGTTCCCCTCACTACTTCATGCTCTTTGAATTACGTGCAGTCAGTGAGGTAAATACTTGTTTTGTACATGAGTAATTTCTTTATATTACATTATGTGCTTTGTTTCATGTTGCTCATTCTGACCATGATTTATTTGTGTTTTATGTCAGTTTTGACGTGGGCTTTGGAAGCGATGCTTGCTACAATAAAGCCGTCAGTACATACACAGAACAACTGCTTCATTCGTTCTTCAAGTTCATCAAAGGGCGTGACACTTACAACATAGAATTAGAGCAGGTAGAAAGAATCTCCCATCAAAATGGGCAGTAAATTAAGTTTCATCGCCCTTGGGCTTGGCTGGTGCAAAACGGACACTTGCGAACTTGTCTTGTCAAAGTTGTCATACGCCAGACAATCAGACATGTTCCACTCACATGCCGAGATCGACATTCGAGAGAGATAGAGATAGACTACCGCGCGCGCACACACACACACACACACACACACACACACACACACACACACACACACACACACACACACACACACACACACACACACACACACACCTCATACATTCGGAGCACCATAACCAAAATATCTTGGGTAACAGCAGATCTGCTTGCGTTGCATATAAACTTGTCCAATTTCACATATTTCACCAAAAAGCTTTATTTTTTCAAGTCTAATACATTTTAAATGATCATTTACACTTAATCAACTGTAATTAACTTGAGTGTGATGTGTCAGCAGCACTGTTATTACAGTGAATATAGAACTGCAACTGCTAATTGAAACAAAAAACATTTGAATGTATACATAGGACAATCATACACATTATTAAAACTATTATCCAGTAAAAAACGATTTGGAAATAGTATATCTGTTATAAATATATTTGCAGCTTTATATAGTTTGTCACTTTTCATGTAATTTTAATACATTTCATATTTTCATAATACTAACTTTAACCATAAACTTGCTTATATACCTACTACACGTATATCATTCACCAGCTATACGTCTATCCACCCTGACCATCGTTGGCAGAGGTCACTCCTTTTTTCCTTATACATCAAATCTCTGGGGAAAATAGCCAATCTACAAGTTCACAACATGTCACAGTGTAACGTGTTGTGAGCTTGTAGATCTGCTATTTTCACCAAATTTCCTATTTTGACATGCCCAGAATAGGGACGCTAAGGTTCAAGTGATCTAAAAAATGGTGAGCAAGCACAAAAAGGTGCTAAATATTAAGTTCAGCTTTCTTTCTTCTTAGACTTGAGGAAGGGTTGGTGGAGCACATCACACAGACGTTTTGCCTGCAAACACAATATAGCAAACAAATGAGCTTCAAAAAATACACCCTGAAACCTGAATCTTTGCAATATATTTGCATATGACTATATTAATCTATTTCTCTCACCTTTTGTGGTCCTAAGCCTGGACAGAGGCCTAAGTCTTCTTTAGAAGCATTGATGATCCCCTCTACAGACTGAAAAAAGGACATCCTAAATTATCACTATATATGACAAATTCAAACAATTTTGTAAATCCTAAAAATAGAAATGCCATTCTGCTTAGTGAAGACTTACAGAGAAAGTAGACAAGAGGGTAATGGCATCAGTCTTGTTGATAGACTTCACAGTAGTCAGACAGTCGGTCACCTGGAAGAAAAAATAGCATTAACAATGTATTACCGGTACATAATGTTGGCAACACATGGCATACAACAATTTCCACATCTGTTTTCAAGGGACTAAAGTGTAGTTAATTAAATTGCGTTCTCATTCTGAAATTAGGTTAGCTAGGTTAATATCATTGAAAACAAACAATCGTTGACCTCATAGTGTAGTATATTTGTTTGTGTGTGTCAAACCTTGGATAAGTAGTCTTTCTCAACATGCTCCTTTAAGAGATCAGCTGGTTTCTTCTCATAGGCCTTGTACGTCTCCAGGTAACGTCCTGCCTCCTCCGGGCTGCCAGTTCAACACAGGGATGTTATCAATAATAATAATAATAATCGGAACACAACACAGTAATGTTAATTGTGCAACTGCAAAATTCCCCATGCAACAGTCTAGATTTTACTTTATCTTCTTATGTTGTAACGTAAAAAATACTGCTTGGAAGACATTGTTTTGTTTTCCTTCGGGTTATATTTTAGGCAGGTTTTTATTTACTTGTGGTTTTCAAATGCTTTGTGTCCAAGGGAATCTCAAGATGTACACTTGTATTAATTAAATAGCCGATCTGTAAGCTCATACGTGTTACATTCATTGCAACATGTGGTGAGGTTGTAGATCGTCTTGTGAACAATTTATTAACTTTTCACCTATAATGACATATCCAAAATAGGGACACCATGGGTTAAAATATAGTTTTACACACATATGGGAGTGTAAGTGTTGGGACAGAGAGGGGGAACGACAGAGGCGATCGTTCAACGCCATGGTGGGTGTAGAGGCGGTCACATCACAAAGTTCACTGTCAAGTTTGACACTATAGTTTGTGTATGAATGGACGTCCGGAATTTCATGTTTAAGTTCAGGTTAAAACCTTCAGTGATGGTGTGTCAACTCATTGGCCTTTGTATGCTTATGGTGAGTTAATTGAATTGCCAATTTGCTGTGATACATTTTGGTATGTCTCTCTCCTATAAAGGACCGCAGCTGATGTGTGTTAGTTAGACCTTGGTTGACACACAGGTAACAGCCTAAGTGGGAGCTGCCAAGGCCCTTTGGAAAGTAAGGGTATGGCCTGTTACAGCTTCTCCTTGTTTTAGGTGTTGTTCAGTAGTGTTGTCTTCAAGTGTGTTTATGTTTGTACATCTGTTATTTTGGCCAAATCTTGTTTTTCGTCATTGTCTTTGCCGAGGCCGCACTGTACCATAATCTGCACGGGACTGGAAAGGTGTATAAAAAACCCTAAAAGAGCATTCTTGGACTCTTCTGTCTTTTTGGAGCCTTGGCCGGTCGGCCAACTTCACAGTAAATATATATTTTTTGACTGGCTATGTAGCTTAGGGAATGAGCTTTATGAGTTGGTGTAGGCTCATTCCACCACCTTTTCATATGGAGTTGATGCAAACTGGTCTCTATACAAAGTGGGTACCGGTAGTAGGGCCCTTCACATAGTCAGGGACAGAGCAGAGACAGTGCTCAAAGCAACCAATTCACAAATTGTGTGTAATTAAAAAGGGGGTAGCCAGACCGAATCATGGTATCTGGCAAAACCACCCTGATGTGTGCATGTACCACTGTTCTCCACATAGAATCAAACTGGACATGGCAATTATGTGGTCAACGATACACTGTTTTGTCAAAATGGGTGTACTGTGCCCCATACATTTTCTTTTTACAATGCACTTGCTTAGGCACAAATAGAAAGTGTATCTGGCTCAGGGAGTAGCTCTTGCAGCGTTTACCTCCAAGCTAAGATGAGAGTGCAGTCAGCCATGATGCAGATGCGAGCTAGCTCCTTCAGTGAATGATGGGGGTCTTTCTGTAATGAAAATCAATATCAATATGATGTAAATGACAGTGGATATGAAACTGTATAAAAATAGCACCTCAGAAATGGCAAACTAAAATCGTAGGTTTGAAAATGTGACAGAGAGAGTGTGTAACAATAGAAAGTAAATGAAAGGACATCAAATAAAAAATATTTGAAAGGAAAACGGTTCCACAGCATAGAATTTTCATTCAGACAAAGTCAGATAATATTGATTGAATTGGATTCTGTTGGATTGCTGAACTTAGATTAAGCCTACTAGTCAGATAACCAACATGGTTCTTTGAAAATGTTCACTCACCACATCTACTTGAACCAGTAATACTCTGAGAGTGAATGTCCGTCCCAGTTGTTTGAGGCGTTCATGGATATAATTGGGGTTGAGGTTGTGGTACCTAAGACTGTAGAATGACACACGCCCCCAACAAAAGGTGTGAGATATGATACAGAAGAGGAGTGCAGTATATTTGTACTACAGGACTCACAATAGACTACTAGACTCAATGCAACACAATAGGTGAATAGGCTATGGAACTCCCCTAGCGTCTACACTTGGTCCCCTCCCTTTTTACTCTACTCTACTCAAGGCTGGAGATCAGGGTTTAAAACCCAGCTTTGCCTTCTTTTCTCACATGCAAATAAATTATTATGACACAAAGTACAGACCTGAGGAAGAGAGCACAGGTTGTTTGTCCCAAGACGTAGTCTGGTATAACTTCACCAAACTCCCATGGGACACTCCTAACAAACTTCAGAATAGGATTTCCTCTCTGCAAAGGAGATAACAAAGCTGTTATGTTACATTTATGACAGACTAGACAACTATAAGGCCTTTGTTGGACTTGTCCAGTGAATTACTTAGCTTGAGAATTATGAAGATTCATCAAATAAGAAAGTGACCAAATAATTCAGGTGATTTTATGCACCAACAACATTGTCCTTTTGTAGTACGAGTTATTTATTGATATGTTATTAATCTATTTATATTATATAATTTTCAAGCTTACCTGTCGGGGGCTGACAATAATACTACTTCCAGAGCCCACTTGTTTATTACCCAGACTGATCCCTGGCTCTGATCTTTGACCTTCTACACATGTTTGGCCATCAGTCATCTGAGTTTCCTCATTGTGCTTAACCTCTGATGATCCACTTCCCTCTCCATCAGCCTGCTTATCCTGGTCCTGAGTCACTACAGAAACACTGTGGGCAACGGATCTAGAATCAGCCACATCATGGAGTTCTGTATTTGCACTGTGATTCACAATGCATTGTTTAGGAGGAGCAGAGGCTCCCTGGGGTGCAGGTGGATGCTTTTCGCTCTGGATGATAAATTCGGCATAGGACAGGGCTTGTCCAGCTGACTGAGGCGCAGGTTGTGTGGAAGATGTTGATGAAACACCTCCCTTGGATGAAGGTTCAAACTGTGGTTTTATCTGGAATTCAATGACATGAACATTTTGTATCAGAATGATGGATAGAGGTAATCCAACTAGCAAGCGCTTGATTTGGCCATTCTTGACCTATCCCTAGATTGATTGATTGAAAATTGTATTAACAGTTTGTAGAATGGGAACAGTTCAACAAAAGTACGGGTCAATACAAAAACTGCTACGAGGATAAAACCAGAAAAATCACTAAGACTTGTTTACATCAGTGTCCTCCATTTTCAATTCATCAGAACATTTAGAGACATACACTGTCTTCTATGCAACAAAATAAATCATCAGTGTCTTCTCTCTTGCCCTCCACTATCTCGACAAAATGGACCACTTGAATGTACAGTATTCTTGATTATGTTATGTATACATTGTTTAATATTTTTGTGTCAGCGTGTTGGCACAGGAAATATATTGTAGGCTACTGTAAATTGTCTGAATAATCCATAGTTACTCTAAGGAATAATCCCGTAAGGGATGGGCGGCAAAAGGTAGTCAGACAAGTAAATAAAATCATTCATTTTTTCATTCATTCATACAGCCGCCCATAAGTGCTGTTTGAGAGAGTTTTTGAAGGAGTCTAGGGATTCACATTTCTTACCGTCTGTTAGTAGGGCGTTCCACATTTAGTGGCATAAGAGCGAAATTAATTTAACCCTAGCTCTGGTCCACAGACAAGAGCTATGGACCAGAGCTAATTTAACCCCTTGTTGGAGCCGATTCGAATGATAGCATACATGAAATGTACAGCCATTCCAGGGCAGCAGGGCTACCAATTACTATGCTTGACCTAGCTATCAGAATTACCAATAGTTTTGTAAAGTTAGAAAGAACAATACGAATCTCGTTAACCAATCAAATCTGAAAGCTACAAACCGGTGTTCTTTCTTTTGTGAAAGCTGAGTCGTCCAAGTTTATGTTAAACCTTTTCTTTTCCATATCTCAATGAATAAAGATGTTTCGGTTAATGCATATTACTCGTCGTGGGTCTTTTTGTGTCTGTCTTTGTTTTCACGTTTCGAAAAGCTAGGAGGCTAGAGGCTAGCAGAAGTCAGGGATAGAAGATGATTGCCGAATAATCGATATGTGTTATGGGTCTGGAGCATAGAGTTATACTCTAAGGTCTGGAGAAGCATCTCAAAATTATCATATTTTATCGATACGGTATTATGGTGAAAGCTTTTGTAACTGTGTATAAGATATGGAGTAACATAGCCTACATACATATATGTACTAGATTATCTTTCTCTGCAGACCTCAGAGGATTGGGAATAAAACAAGTTGTGTCCAAATATGTCCATATATCACCTTCACTCTTCACATCAGATTTCAAATGTTAAAACATTTGACAACTTGCATTCTGCATAATGAGTACTTTTACTTTTGGTACTTTAAAGTATTTTTTTATGTCAAAACTTTTATACTTTATAGTTTATACTCAAGATTCAGAATGAGTAATTTTTGTAACAGAGTATTTCTACATTGCAGGCCTATTGATATTTTTTACTTACTACTATATTAAGGGTTTCTGTTTGTGTTAAAGGTTCAACCTTAGAGTATATGGGTTCAACTGACTGTTTGGTTTCATGCAGGCAGCCATGATGGAGTTGCCTTGGAGATGTGACGCTCCCATTCAAACCGCGCGCAGGCCGCGTGGCATGCTGGGATACCCATTGACCATCATGGCGGAGCAGGTAGTCGGCTAACGCTCAGCGAACAGCACACTCAACACTTTTCATCGGCTTTGTAATCCCACCAACTTCAAGTTCAGCGGCTTCGAGGCTTAAACCGGGTAAATATGCGCCATAGAACCAGCCGCAGCGGATGAATGTGCCACGGCGTTCCTCAGAAGCGAACACGGTGGGGGGAAACGGATTTGATAACAGAATGCTAACGTGTGGCTAACATTAACTAGCTAGCCGTCGAGTTGGATACGGACCACTGTTGAGGCCGCGGCGTGTGTGTGCGTACTGTACGCCTTGCTTTGTTAACTAAGCAATACTGTTAACCTCGTTAAAGCATCATGAAATGTGTCGTTGCCGTTTTTGTGGACCGTATGGAAGGTTTAAATGGTTTATTGCAGTATGAACGGACAGTCTGTGGACTCTGTGTGTACCGTGTTGGCGCTGCCTGCAGTCAGTCAGGCCCGGCGTCGGCTCCTGTTTGGACAGTGTTGAGACAGGCTTGTTGCGCCGAAAAAACTATCTGCAGCAACGCGCGGTGAGCTTGTAGATTGGCTAAGTACTGCAAGCAAACCCCCTTTGGTTACCTACACGTTATATATTGTTTCACTTTCGTTTAATTTTGTGAATACAGTATGCTATTGCTAATACAAGTCCGTTTATATTCAACAAAGCAATGAACTAAAAAAAACAACTTGCTTCTGTTAATGGCAGCCACTGCCCATTAGGATGGGGCAGGGGACAATTTTGACTGTTTCTCTGCAAACGTACATTGACTAATCCCAAAACGGGGGACTAAATTATTATGACCGGTGAAAGGTAGCATTAAAACACTGATGCTGGCTGTGCTGATAATTTAACATGCATTTTAAATATTTGCATGGCATACTCTACTTTAGCATGCTCCATTTCTCTGTTATGATGCTACATAAAATCGTTATTCATTAGCATCACATGCAGAAACCGATGCAAACCACAGTACGAATGGGTTCCTTACAGGTGTAGATGCATAAAAGGAGATTATCTACCATCTCAGAATGCATATTGTGTGCTGTGCTTGTAGATCAGTTAGTATTGCTCTTTGAAATTACACAACAAAGCATATAATATAATTTTTAAGTTGTTACTGGTTTATGTCCCTCTTTCCTTTAACATATATACTGTACATTTGTTTTATCCAGTGTGATCGAGTGAAGGGTTAGCAGTTGGCACACCAGTGGCATAATGGAGTGTGCAGTGGACATTCCCTCAGGTGAGTGATGTTTTACATTTAGACAGCAGAATATGAGGCACTTTAAAAATATCGCTTATATCTAAATCCCGGAGCGGTTGCGCAAAGACCTGCCCGGCAGCACTGTTTAATGCAATGTATTTGCGTGTGTTACACGTTTTTTTGTTGTTGAATTACTCATGACAAAGTTGTAAAAGTCAACAGTATGTATATCCATAAAATAAGCATGCATCACACTAGCAGACAATACACTAGTTCTGTCTTTCAATCATTTTATTATTATTATTATATTTTCACAATCTGATACACGGATATGCCGGCTACTTTCTAATCTTTTGATTATTCGTGCGACAGATTTGCATATGACTTGTATAGAGTTTCATATGACAAGCTTAAACTATAGTGAATTTAATTAAGAAGAAGATCAGTTAATGTAATTGTGAAAATAATAATAATAAAACTGTTTGAAAGACAGAACTAGTGTATTGTCTGCTAGCCTGCTGCTAGCTTATGTTATGGATATACATACTCTTGACATGTACAACTTTGTCAACAAAAATACATTTGCACACGCACAAATAAATTGCATTAAACAGCCCTACCGCTCCGGCAGCGGAAAATAAGCAAAAATATCACACATTCTGCCTGGGGAATCAATGGTTTTGTCCCAGGACCCAAGGTCTATGCTGGCCTTTCTGACAGTGCCCCACTTAGTTTACATCCAGGTGTTGGATAAATTAACTAGAGACTAGAAATGGCGTGGCTTCAGTGTGGATCTCGGACTTGGCTCAAATGTTGATCTTGGACTTAAATCTGTGACATCAGCTGTCTACTCTTTTGGCCTAGATGTTCAGGTCGATCACAACCCCTTTGACTTACATTATAAGATTAATTATTTAAAATGAATAAAAATAAAACATGTGACAAGGAATTTGTGGTGGTACTTCTGTGGCCTAGTACTGGCAGTTTCTGCTTAATGTGTAGCTATTGTTCTCAATACACATACTAAACGAAGATTCAGATAACCACCAATAGTTTAGGGGTGGGGTGGGGGTACTTCTGTGGCCTACTGGTAGCACGCATATAAAGTCTAGCGCTGATCGGTCCAGTTGTTTCCGAGATTAACCACAGACGGACATGCACACACACAGATGACAAACAGACCCTGCTGTCATAGATGGCCTCTTGCAGAACCATGCAGTAAAACAATCTAGAATGACAGATTTAGTAATAATTGGGATTTCTGGTGTTGCTGCAGGTGAGGATGAGGCACCTGAGAGAGACGAGATCAATTCCAAGGAAGGGAATGAGACTCCACACAAAAAGAACAAGAAGCACAGAAAACACAAGAGCAAGAAGAAGAAGAGGAGGAAGAAAGGAGAGAAGGAGAGCAGTTCGGAGTCGGGCCCAGAGTCGGATGGAGAGCCTCCTCTTCCAGCTAAACCCGTTAGGACCACCAGAGCCAGGTAAGAATTCACACACTGACAGTTGACATGTGCTGTGCAATTCATGTGCGTTGTCTTTCTACAGTATGTGGAATACACATCAGAATCGCAACATAAAACTGTCAATCTTGACTGTGTCTGGCTCCCAAGTTGTTACTCCTCTTTCCTGGTCCACCGATTATATTTTTTGTTTTCATTGCGGATGTAAACGGGATGTTCCGTGACGCAGATCTATGTCCTTGGTAGTCAATGTGATGTTTTAGAATAATTCAATTATTTAAATTAGTCTGTAAGCAGAGTTCTTGTGTTTCCTTTACTTACACCCTTCTGGAGGGTGAAGAAATGCATTACCATGTAAAAGCTAACATTTACATCAGCAGTTTCTGTTGGCTAATGTGTGGCTATTCTCTACAGATCGCCATTCGCCGCCAATAGGCTAGGGGTGGGGATGGGTGGAGTTTAGAAGCCATTGTTCACACCTCTTACCTGACTGCTAATAGTGTGGAGCCTTTCACTCAAATTCTTGTTTGGAGGTTTAACAACATTGAAATAAGCATATCGGCTTCAAGTAATTTCACATTTCCACGTATCACACCATCACCAACAGTTTACATTCACACCATCACCAACAGTTTACATTCAATCTGTATTTTATTTTCATCTGTAAAAAGATGGAAAATGACCAATGCTTCCTTGTGTCCTAGGATTGTCCCTAGTGACTTTATTTTGGGTATGTCATCCATTATAGGTGATCCCCCCCCCCACAAAAAAAGTCAGATGTACAAGCTTGCAACGGCTTGCTACACATTTTGAGCTGTCGGGAGGCAGGGGATAGAGTGGCTGGTAGAGCAGCCAGATGGGAACCGTGTGGTTCCCAGTTCGATCCTGGGCTCCCCCAGAGTTATTATCCTTGAGTGTCCTTGAGCAAGACAACTGAACTCCCAATTGCTCCTGATGTGCAGTTTGGTGCCTTGTATGGTTTCCTCCGCCATCGGTGTATGAATGTGTATGTGAGGTAATACACAATTTATGTAAAGCGCTTTGGATAAAAGCACTATATACATCTACAATTTGTCATATGACAAAGTACTTCTACTGTCTACAGTAGGACAGTTCCAACCTGGTATGCATGAGGTCAGTGCTGCTGTGTATAATAATAATGTGGTCTTCTGTTAACCGTAACTAGTATTGTTAATTTAAGGTGTATTCTCAATCTCTTCATAGTGCCAGACTTGCAGCAGCTTCAGGTGTTGCAGACCAACCCGGAGCCAACGATGAGGGTAAAAAGGAAGAACTCACAGGTATGAGACAAAACAGACCTACAGAGACACACATCTTTCTTAGAATACCTCTTTTGTTTGGATTTTGTAACATTACTATTTCCTCCTCTCAGATCGTGTGGAGATAGAGGGAGATGCGAAAACCAAAAAGCACAAAAGGCATGCTGCCAAAAAGAAGAAAAAGAAGAGGAAGAAAGATGAAAAGCAAGACAAAAAATCTCCTTCACACACCCCAACTGAAAGCAGCTCCGCTTCGGGGTCTGAGTCTGATGGGGAGGGAGGGAAAGGAGTTGGAGATGGCAAATACTCCCCTGCAACAGCCACAGACTTCCAAGACCCAGTGTCCAAACTGGGGACCAAAGGTAAACGTGGAGAGGAGAAGGGGGCACCTGCTGTCACCCAGAAACCTGAACCAATGGCTGTAAAGAAAGAAGAGGCATCCAATAACAATGTTTCTCCATCTGCAGTGAAAGAAAGTAATAACGGTTCTGTGAAAGACATGAGGTCACCCTCTTCAGGCAGGGAGGAAAAGGTGCAGATGGCAATTAATGTCAAGACAGAGGGTCACCATGGAGATGGTGGTTTTAGTCATACCCAAGAACTCCCTGACATAATCCCCAAGCAGGAGGCAACTACTCCTCGTGATGATGCCGGCCAGAAGGATCAGGCCAACGCAGACCAGAGAGTAAAAGTCAAGGAGCAAGAGTCTTCCAGGTCTAAGTCTCGCTCTCCTTCAAGAGGCCCAGACATCCGGAGGTCCAGCTCCAGTCGATCACCGAGTCCTAGTAGACCGCAGACTGTTGGTCAAACAGCAGGTAAAGAGCAGTCAAGGTCCCGTTCAAAGTCTCCTTCAAAGGGAAAGCGGTCTGTATCACCCCTGAAGCCCAGGCAGTTGTCACGCTCACCGTCTCATTCTCTGTCCCGTTCTCCGTCTCCCAATCCTGGACGGAGGTCCTTGTCTAAGTCGCCAGAATCCCCGAAAAGACCCAGCCGCCTGTCGAGGTCCCCCAAAAGAGGCAGGCATCTGTCTCGCTCCACCTCTCGCTCCCTCTCACCGAAGATAAAGAAGGCCAAATCCCCTGGGAGGCCAAAACGGCGTTCTCCATCTCCTAAACGACGAAGGAGCCCCCTATCAGTTTCGCCGAAGCGGCGCCGCAACTCTCCCTCCCCTAAGAGAAAACTGTCACGATCACCCAGACGCAGCGGCCGCAGGTCCCCTTCTCGCTCTCCTAGGAAAGGTCGAAGGTCTGTGTCACGATCTCGTGCTAGGCGCTCCAGGACCCGTTCTCCCAGACGTGCAGGTGTATCTGGCAGGCGTTCATTGTCCCGCTCAATCACTCGGATCCGCCGCTCCCGGTCCAGGTCTAGACGCCCTCTTCGCCGGTCCTGGACACGCTCCCCAGTACGTCGCAGGCGCTCCAGAACACCTTCTCCGCCTCGTCGAAGGAGGTCTCCACCCCCAAGAACCCGTCGCTCACGCTCCCGTTCCATACGCAGGGCCAGGCGGACCAGATCACGGTCCGTTGTGATTCTCAGACGTAACCGCCGCTCCAAATCTAAGAGTAAATCCAAAAGCCCGCCTGCCAACCGACGCTCAAAATCCAGAACACCGGTTAAAAAGCGCTCACGGTCTCCTGTCAAGAGGAATAAGTCACCGCTAACTAGGTCCAAGCGCTCAAAATCACGCTCTGTCTCTCGGCGGTACAGATCAAAATCTCACTCCCCGGTTAAGAGGACATCGAAATCCCCCAGAAAGAGCAGCAGCAGGAGGTCTCCGGCAAAATCGGCCTCCCCTGACGTAAACAGATCTAGGTCCAGGTCTGGATCCAGTGATGGAGGTTCTGACAGCGCTTCCCCGGCCTGCTCAACATCCTCTTCTCCTGTCAAAAGCTTGAAACCTACTTCTTCCGAAATGGACAAAGTCGGCACAGAGCCAGTGTGCAGTGACAAGGCAGCTGGAGAGAGTGGAGCATCACCAGCAGCAGGTGAGACCTGTTATTTTAAGCACCCCCCTAGCACGTTATGTGTTTTTAAATTGTTTTTTCTTTTTGATTAATTGATTAAACAAAAAGACAAACTAAATTATTTTATGTAGCTGTAGCTTATGTAAAACTCCACAAAAGACATCTGTCAACATATAAGCTGTTATTTTATCAATCAATACATTTTTATAGGAAATTACTAAAAGGAAACTAAATAAATGGAAAAAGTGATTACTTCAACAAAAAAAAGTGTATTGTGCGAACAGAATAGATAAAACAACCAAAACAGTCCATTCAGTCTCCACCTAAGTTTCCCAGTAGTCATTTAAAAATGATCGCATCAATGCCAGTAGTGGGGCTGGGCTCCACCAAGCTGGGAATGAAGCCATGTAACCGGCGGTTAAGTGTTTACAAGGTGGATATACAGAGGTGTCATATTGAACATGGTTTAATATGAATTGTTTCTCTGGGATTGCCATGACGTTATGTAAATCGATGCATTATGAGAGCTGTGATTCCATTCGAACCTATTCCAAATGATAGTTGTATGTATTATCACTCCCAAAGCCGCAAATGAGATGGACATTTTCTCATCAATTGATATGTACCCTACACAGGTCCATGGAAACCACTACCGCTAGCAGGCGCCTCTGCCCCACAGCCTGCAGTGTCACAGCCCATGGCCTCCAACAACCACCAGAAAGACGGCAATGGAAGCCCGGCCAGCTCGTCCGATGAACATGATGGGTCCAGGTCTGGTTCTCCGGAGCCTGGTTCCGATGCTTCTGGCGGCTCTGATGAGGAAGAAGAAACTGCGTCCAAACGCCAGCAAAGCTCCTCACGTTCTGCTTCCCCAGTAGGGCAGAAGAAGAATCTCTCCAAGTCCCGCTCACCTGCTGTCCGCAGGAAGCCTTCACGTTCCACTTCCTCTCCTAGACGATCGGTGTCAAAGTCACCGCCCAGGAGGAAGCATTCCAGGTTTGTGGCTTTCGGGTGTGTTTGGGGCCCTCCAGCTCGTTATGTGTGTGTGGAGTTCTGATTGTTATATATATATATATATATATATATATGCCGTAATTTCCGGACTATAAGCCGCACCTTTTTACCCATGATTTGAACCCTGCAGCTTATACAACGGTGCGGCTTATCTATGGATTTTTACAGCTAACGCAGAGCCATCTAAGGCTCTGAGCTAACGAAACGGCCACTAGGGGGCCACCTGCGGCTTATAGTCCGGTGCGGCTTGTATACGTACATATTTGGGATTTTCCCTAAATTTGGCTGGTGCGGCTTATATTCAGGTGCGCCTTATAGTCCGGAAATTACGGGTATATATATATATCTCTATTTGAGGAAAAAAACAAACGTGTTGCTGGCATCCCTTCACTGGCCACTGGCTGCATCTGGCAGACAGATATAAGGGTAGTTATGATTAATTAAAATATGCAGTAAGTGTTTTTGTTAAAACGTTATTATATTAGCCATTGAGTGTTGTGTAACAGGGCTCTCCCTGTCTAACGGCGGGGCTCCACTGGACATGTGTGATGCGGGTCAAAAAACGAACCGGGGCAATTTTAAAGCAGTCACCGAACGCAGCGGCAGTGGAGCCACCCTTCATTGATTAAAAAGGGAACATTCCCCGACGGAGACGCAACGTTTAGTGGAGCCCCGGCGTAACTCTTTAGTAAACAGAAAATACATTTTCAGACCAAGATACCAATTTTAGGTGAAATGACTCATTCAGGATATGAGCAGACAAAATTGGAACCAGAACACTAAAATTGAAGATGATAAATTGGCACGCTCTCCTGATGGGATCAAATTGACAACCGACCTGATTTAGTTTTCCCCTCTAGTTTATAAAAAAAGCTGGAGAGAGAGGGAGACGCCCGTTGTTGAACCAACACTAGCAACGATTGCTATCAGAATATTGAGCTACAAAGTTTTAATAATATCACGGAAAAACCGTGATATTACCATGGAAAAACAAGATAATTGTTCAAACGTTCAGTAGATACAACTCTAAACTAGTACCTGTTGAAATAGTAACAGCTTTTAACTGGATGGCCAATATGGGTCTGCGTCATTATTCCAAGTTGGTCCGACTCCCCCCATTACTAACCCTGTTCCTAACTGCACGCAAAGCCATGTTGTCTGACTAATGCGCCGTCGGAATTACGAGCGGATCCCGGCCAATATTGCAGTTAAAGCAGACCAAGAGATTAGGAAAGAGAAGGAAGGGTTAGACTGGCGTTGTGCATAATATGTTGGTTAGACATACCAACAGTCATTAGTCAGTCAGACAAACCCATGCTGCAGGTTAAAAATCACCCGTGGCTCCCGACATTTGTGGCGGGTTAAACCTAATCCATGCTGTTAGATTAGGGTTTGGGGTGGGTGAGAGACAGATGAATGGCAGCTGATTCAAGATATACATAAGCAGCTTCACGTGCAGAACAGATATCAAGTTATGGAGAATTTCAGATTCAATTTAAGAAGACAGCCAAGAAAAAGACAGAAAAACCCCAGTGAGAATGAGGGAGAGATGGAGAGACAAGGAAAGTAGCCAGGTAAACTCCACCCTCCATTTGCACAGCACGATTATAAAAATGATGGGTGCCTATCTCAAGCACTTGATTGACTTACAAAGTTACATATCATTTGTAATAAGACTTAAAATCTAAGGGACATTTAAGTTGAAAGTACTGATAACTGCAGATACCCTTAAAATGTCTTGTGGAGAAATTGTTTAATCAGTCCTCACATTTAACTTTCTACCAGGTCAAAGTCTCCAGTGAGGAAGAGATCAGGTTCCCCTACAGAGGAGAAGAAGAAGAAGAGGCGGTCCAAATCTCGCAGCCCCATTCGCCGCCGTCGCTCACGCTCACCTGTGCGGCGAAGGCGATCACACTCAAAGTCCCGCGCCAGGCCTCGGCGGTCCAAATCCCGTTCGCCGGTACGCAAGAGGCGCTCACGCTCACCTGCCCGGGGGAGGAAGAGGTCCAAGTCCACAGACAGAAACAAACGATCCAAGAGCCGCTCCGCAGCCAGGCGGAAGAGATCCAGGTCAGGAGACAGGAGCAAGCGATCCAGATCTCGGTCCAGGCGTCGGTCCAGGTCAAGGGGCAGAGGGAGGCGGCCAGTATTCCGCAGTCGTTCGTTTGACCGACGGGACAGGTGGAAAAGAGAACCCAGTCACTCTCCGGTTCTTATCCTCCGTAAGCAGAGACGTTCTGGCTCTCGGACGCGACGGAGCACTAGCAAGTCACCTCCGCGGCTCACTGACCTGGGTACGAGTGACACACAGGAACACCATTGTTAAATACTGTGATTACTATGTCATTTCCTGAATCACCAAATACTGTCAGCGGTAATTTCAATGCACTTAGTTCTCAGATGGGGATATATTGTATTTTCTTATTTATGCCTCTAACCCTTCTTGTGTTGCGCCCCTTTTTCCTACCTCCTTCCTTATTTTCAGACAAGGAGCAGTTACTGGAGATAGCCAAGGCAAATGCTGCTGCCATGTGCGCCAAGGCTGGGGTGCCCATCCCTGAGAGCCTTCGCCCCAAAGCCATCCTCCAGCTTCCCTTACCCACCCCGTCCCCTCAACCCCTGAACCTGCCCTTACCTCTACCCCTTCCAATGGGTATGGGGATGCCCAACATGCCTAATATGCCCAACATGCCCAATATGCCCAACATGTCGAACATGGGACAAATGGGGATGCACAATATGGGGCACAATATGGGGCACAATATGGGGATGGGGAACATGGCCATGAGCGCTGCTATGGCGAGTATGACGGCAGCCACCATGACGGCTGCGCTCAGTAACATGGGTGCCCTGGCGTCCATGCCACCCCTGGCTCCACTCCCCACCATCACCAACAAGCCCCCCCCATGCCTTGCTCCCCCGACCCCAACCGTCAATATGGATAACATAGTGGAAGCGAAGAGGAAGGTTACTCAACAGGCTAACATACATACTATCAAGGAGCTCACTGAGGTAAGGGCTCATGGGTGGAACACTCCAGACAGTGTGTGTGTGAATTTACTAAAGTCTGATTAATTCCATAGCCCTGTATTATACTTCGCTGTACAGTGGTGCCGTAAATAATTGCCAATTTACAATGTGTCACATCTGCTATTTTCACTATTTAAATTGTTTAATTCAAAAGAATATTCATAATTGATATAATTGAATTGCATTACCATGATGTGTGTCCTTTATGTTTTGCAGAAGTGCAAGTTGATCGCCAACAGCAAGGAAGAGATGGCCATTGCAAAACCTCATGTCTCAGATGATGAGAGCTAGAACCTCTGCACCTTCAGGGTAAAACCACTAGTTTTAAGCAGTCGTGACCAGAGAACCTTTACATGTCATGGCCATAATTTCCAGACTTTTAAATACTTGTCATTAGTCAGGCGATTTACACTTTGTCTATACATTTTGAATTGACTGCATTGACCCCCATCCCTTTCTTTAGATTAGGTGGCCACTTTCTTATTAACCACGTCAAGCTATAATCAACTTGTTAATTTCCTTCTACCGTAGTTGTTCATCGGCTGTTTAGTCTTTAGGTTGTTGCATTTATAAGCAATACATTAAAAACCTGTTCTTGCATGTGAAGACTCAAGAGACATTGTCAAGGAAGTAGTAAAATTCTTGGGCATGTTTCCACATTTAGATTTTTCTTTGGCTTACTATTATTCACTCATCCCTTCGTGTGTATGTCCAGCTATCATTCAGTCTCTTCTCGCTTGAATTAACCACCTTTCAATTAGAAACTGTCTCAGACTATTTCAGTATTTTATCCAAGTATTCATCTCATCCAACACCAAGACATCATGTTAATATAATTTACTAATCACCCAGCAAAGTCAAGACGGAGCAAGTTGTTGAAGCATTGCTTTTTTATTTGGAACAAAATAAAATAAAAACATCACATAACAAGCGTGAACAAAGTCCAAATGTGTTTTGGTCTTTTGGTATACAGCCCCACTGGACCGGATGGGGTGGGGAAAAGAACTGCTTGACTGGAGGACTGACCCGTCCCACAGTTCCCTGTTGCAGCCAGGTCACCTGACTGAACCTCTCTAAACTCCAAACAGGAAGGATTCCCTAGTTGTCATGGTTACAACACAGGAGCCCCAGCAACAGCCACTGCCCCATTTAGGTGTGTGTATGTGTGAATGAGTGAGCATTTGGATTTTGAGGCCTGTGATGATTACCACTGAGGGAATGGAACACACTGACTGTGTGTACAGAACAGTTTGACTGTATTGTGTATGAGTGTGTACATAGAAGACATGACAACACCCCAGTGTTTCCTGCTCACACTGGGTAAACGACTGAAGAGAAAATAGTGGTATTTTTTCTTTTTTTTTGTAAAGATTAGCTTCTCTAACTGCATTTTACATTCATTTATGTTATCGAGCAGCGACTGGCTTCTCATGTCCCTCACCCCTGGTTGATGAAACTGGGTTGGGACAGAATAATTCACAGACCTGATATTTGCAGACACGAACGGAGCAGTACCGGTAATATGTTTTCTCAAGCCTAGACTAGGACAATGGACTACAGTTTCCTTTGGCTTGTGTGCTGAAACCGTTGGAAGAGCTCATGGTCTTGACATTGAAGGAAGGGAATAGCTGATTAGATTGTTTGAGAGAGGGAGTTTTAGGTTTGGATTAAAAAAAATTCATCTTCACAAAACATGGCTGTACAGATGTACTAGGTGTTTTTTCAGCAACTTTTTAAAATGGTATGAAGATGATCTCCTATTCTGGTATTTGAGTCAGGTTTATTGTTTATAGTTTTGATTCTCCTTATATCTACATTTTGTTAGTAATTCATGGGCAATTTTCCATTACAGTAAAACACTTTTGTTTGCTTTCAAAGCTCTCAAAAGCGAAAAATGTATATGTAATCCAGTACGTTCAAATTGAATTTTGGCCGAAAACAATAGTTGCCACTCCTGGGTAGCAATAGAAATAAGTTAAGTTATTGCAGCTGGAATTAATTCTGTTCAATTCCTTGTCGGTTTAGAAGTGACATAGTTTTTTACCTCAATCGGATATGAGTCAATGCTCAGTGCAATGTGCAGTCGGGAAACTTGCTGTTTAGTATGCAAACTGTTCATTACAATTTAATTTACTACGTTTCTTTGTGTTTGAAAGGTAGCTATGACAAAGGGGGAATACACTTTCCATTGTGATGGCTTTATATTTGCAAGTGGCAGTTCAGATGATTGTAGGACATTAAATATCCCTTAGTCATCTTCTTGGAAGGCCACCTTTCTGTTTGCATTTTGCAATGTATTGAACAAACCCAGATCTTGGTGCCAAGATGCTGTGTGCGAAACCTGACCTCGGCTATGAATAGGATCTATGGACTTTAGTCTCATGGCCATTCAGGTCTCGCCATCATTAAATTGGTTTACCACGCTCACTAGTGTCATAAGTAATCAGAATTGAAGACACATTATCAATAACATTTTGTCACTTGCTTTTGTAGTGTGGAAGAACATATACTGTATATTATGAACTGTATTGTACATTTTCTCATTTCACTGTAGATTCTGTTGCCTTGGATTTCAGAGTAGCAGGTTAATCTGTAATGGTATAGAACTCACACTATAATTGAGAATGCAATTTAAATCCGAGCAGATGGTCAATATTCAGTCTATGGAACAACTGGCAAATTTGAGATTTGGCAAACGTATGATATAATGTGGACAATGTCGAAATTGTCACAAGATTCCTCTAGCTAAAAATGGCTGCTCATTATGAGCACTAAGAAGCTTTTGGAGGCCATGCTCTGAATTGCAGTGCTGTTTTACTTCCGCTTTATATAGGACGGCATCGGAGCAATCCAGTTTATGGTGCTTTTCAACTGAATGGTAACAGCTCAACTTGAACGTACTCGTTTTTACAAAGGTTTTCCACTACAGATAGGGTCCCCTCTATGTAGCTGGTCATCACTGCAAACCATCTTTTTAGGAGCATGTTAAACAATGCTACAGTTAAAGCGAATACTGATGCTCTCTGGAAAATATCTCTATACACAGTACAACAAAAATGTTTTTGATTACCTTTTTGGGAAAGAAATGGGACATGCAGTTGCTGCAGCTCTACTCTGCAGCAGTTCAACAGCCTCACCGCTGTGTCCACATAACGCCACCACAAGATCAGCCCTAAAACAATGCAGTACATTTGGACATTTTCAACCAGAAAACTGAACTTAAATAATTAAAATTATTGTATAAGATGCGCATACTGTACTTCATTGTTAAACTGAAATGGGTATTATTGGTGTATGTAGGATGTTAAGTACATTATTTATATTGTTTCCGTCAACGATAGTTATCATGTACTGGATCCACACACGTCTGGTAAAGCCTCTGCTTTCTAACGTAACAAATGTACTAGGTACTTTAGCCCAGTGGAAAACCAAAAAGTTGAGTTGATCTGGTACCACACTGGTGGAAAATTGCTCTTCCACCTAGTCTAGTCGGGCCCAGCATTGGTCTCTAATGTGTACACCATCATTTCAGCTCGATTTCAGCAACTAAGATTTCTAATGAGATATTTGTTTTCTATTGGCTTTTAGTAGAACAAAGACAACATCGGTGCTTTTGAGAAATGTGGCACGAATGTGATTTTTGCTTTTTTAATCCTATGATTCTTGGACACTTGCTTCCCATTCTTTTCCAGTGGAAAGCTTTCCTCGTTTCCCCCTTCCCCATTATTTCTCACTTCTCTGTGTTGTCGCAATCACACCCCTGCCTTGCCCAGGGCTATATAAATGTGGAAGATTATCTGTGAAGGTTTTGTCAAACTCTAGTGATTCTGTACCTAATAGTGTTTAACTGTTGAATTCCTGGTGTAATCTTAGCTATTTTAATGACAGAAAAAAAGATGCATTTTAGGATTTCCCTGTTTTCTTTGGTCAATTGGGTATGACATGGCTTGCTTTGTACATAAATGTGTTGATGATTATTAAACCCTTTAAAATGATCAGTTTTTTGCTGGGTTTTTAGTTGTCTTGTAGATTTAAAAAAAGCTTGATCTTGTCATTTAAAATCTCTTGTACTTTGCGAATAGCAATTGCCAAAACACTATTATTCATATTAGTCATGTTTTTATTACATTTTTGATCTGATTCTTGATTATTTTCTAGTAGTAGTCAATAGGAACTTGTGTGTGTTCCATTTCCTGATTGATCATTAAAATGTACATAAATAGTATAGATATACATAGATAAACATTAACACAAGTACACATGAGTGAGCAACATGCACTTGTACTGTACATGCTTTTAAAAAATGTATTCAAAATAAGAAGTTAGTAATGGATTCTATTTCTAAATGTAGACCTTCCAAAAGTAAGTCAAAGATTTCCAGATATTTTCATAATAAGTAATGTACTGGTAAATGTAAAATAGCAGAGCAAGCATAGTGAGCTTGTAGATCTGCTACAGATCTTCATGGTGGTGTATTCATAATCTACCTTTTCCGAATAGTGCAGTCAAAAGTACAATATCAAGTACAGTACTAAGTAAATGTACTTTATTAATCACTGCTAAATGTATAACAGTTAACATGTATACAGAATTGGAAAAGGAGTGAACTGAGATTAGTGGAATAGCAGTTGGTCGCAGTTCACAATAAAGCCCAGAAGATGTCAGTGTGTCTCTGTTCAACATCTTGATCAATATAAACCTTTTATTTTCATTGTCCACTAAATATATATATATATATATATATATATATATATATGCTAATTAGTTGTAGGGATGAGTGATTAATTGTTAATCTATTTATTTTAATAAATGAAGAGGAAGAATATTTTTAATACAAAGAAAATATGTTGCAAAGGCTATATTATCAATTTATTATCCAGACATTTTAGAGTATATAGTTTGTTGGCATACCTGCAGGTGACTTGAATGCTATTGAATTATAGTACTGGTAATCTATTTTCATTTTGGCCATTTTTACAATTAGTCAAAAACCCAGTACAAATTCTTGACTTGCATCTCTTTGGCTTTATTGTGCATAATAGCATGTTGGGGTGAGCTTGTAGAAAAGTCTGACATGAATTGAGTTTAAGAGGCAAAGTCCAGTTTCTCCAAGCGTCTCATGATCAATTTTGGATTTGCATTCTTCATGCATGGAATGTTGCCATGGTGATGAGGGAAATGCGTGAGAGTTGCAAATGACTGCAAATGTGATTACTGAAATGAGATTAGAATGAGCTCTTGCGCCTAACAATATGGTCATCTTTATTTTTATTTTTTTAGACCCTCTTTATTTCATAGTGATGTTGTTCTGATGCTACCTGGGTTTTAGTTTGACGTGTGGGATATAATGTATCATGTGGTATAATGTTGATGCAGATTGGAAGAGATGTGCTGAGAGCATGGATCAAACAAAGCTAAACTCATCCCTTTCTGTGGTGTCATGTTTGCCTTTCATACAACCTCGACCCACTCCATTTACTTTCGTCATTGAAAATATTTCAAACACGATTTTGATGGATAATGCAAGACCGCTCCACCCAGCTAAGGCTTTGCATCAAGGTGCATCAATTAGTCCAAACTGATTTTTAGTGTTTCACTTTGAGCTTTCAGCCTATCAAAGCATACATGAACCATTAATGAATTATGTATGCTCTGAAGAAGCTCTGTTAGAATGAAGGCGCAAAATAAAGTGAAACAATGACATGGGTACAAGTTTACAGACATCTCTTCTATCAAACAGACTTTGGAATGAAACTGAACTTGATTGGACCCTGTCCAGTGGAGGTTATCGATCTGTCCAGTGGAGGTTATCGATCGTCAAGGTTTCGTGCTCCAGTGGATGCTTTCATATTCGGCACAATACACAGAATGTGGATCAGCAAGCTTGATGTAAGTACACATATGCCCAGGCGTCACGTTTCTACTTTCTACTAGTGCTTACCTGACAGCTTTCACTGCTGATATGGACCCCCAATTGTATGACCTGGACTTCCACTTTATTGATTAACAAGATTGTGTTTTTGCTTGTCTCAGGCCGATACACAATAATATTGAATATTGCAATATTGGTCACCATAGGCAATATTTTCCCATGGTGGTCACCATAGGCAAGTATTGAATGTAGATATACATAGCTAATTTTGTATGTTTCCCAAGGTGTGTGTGTGTGTGTGTGTGTGTGTGTGCGCGCGTGTGCGCTCGCACGTGAGTCATGGGCTACAGCCCACAGAGCTGTTAATAGGCCCATGGGAGGTAGTTACACTTTGATCTTGTGCTCTCCTTGCTGTTAAGTACAGATTATGAAAAGGAATGTAATTGTTGGTAGTCCAGCAACAGGTTTCTTTTGTTTAAAATGGGAAATTTGGTATATCGTTTTTTTTTTTTTTTGCCTAAAATATTGTATATATATTACACATACATACAGAATGTCCATTTGCCCAAATGTGCCCAAAATGTGGTGACCTCATTACATTTGTGATGATGGCTATGGCCTTTTTTAGCGTGTTTTTTGTGCAAAACTCATGCTTGGAATGGATTCAGAATCATGAAAACCCCCTAATTTGACATGTCACATGCTACTTAAAGCATGATGATATTTTGTCTGTTTTGAAGCCAAAAATCTAGTTGAATAGGACATAAATGTTTTACCAATTCTCCTTGAATAATCTGTAATTCGTGGTTTTGCTCATCGAACGGATTCAAACTCTTTGTTTCGGTCGTGGTCTTAAACAGTCGAAATATGATCATCAAGATCAGGGATTATGGCGTTTGGATTGAGCAGGTACTTGGTGGGTTGTACAACAGAACAGCCTCTACTGTGGGCATTTTGTTCAAGAGAGATGCAGCTCAAATGTATTGTTTTACTCCTATTTATTTAACTGTTAACAAGGAAGGATGTAGAGTACATTTTGTGAATGAGGAAGTGCCGCACACCCTGTAACCTTGAACACTTGGTGAAAATAGGTAAACATTTATCGAAAATCAATATAGTTTAAATTTTATTTATTTGTTTGAAAAGCAATAAAACCACATAGCTATTGGCCCCAAAAATTGGAGATACCCCTACCAGAGGTAGAACCAGACACAACAGTTTTTCCTCATCTCTAAGGCCTCCCACACAAAATGTTACTGCAAAAGTGGTGAAATTGATATATAAAGTTATACACCCCAAACTAAAAATAAAGCCTGTCCGTCTGGGGGTTGAGGCACTTAAAGTCATGTAGATTCGCAATGGAAGCTCTGAGGTTCAAAACTTGGCAAACTTGAAGCCAGGACAGGGGCTACCTCTACATTCTAGAAGGGACTGCATGTCAATATCTGAATGTCAATATGAGATATAGTCATTTGACAACACATATGAGGGTTTGTAGGAAAGGTGTGGTTCTACTGAATCCAGCAATACCAATTGTATAACTGTAGCTTGCATACTCGTGGAGTTATGCCACTAACGTATATGGTGTGCCAAACGGGGAGAGATAAAACAGTCCCAACTCCTAATTAAATCTACAGTATCGCACAGATTAGATTAGTTTTGGCTTCACTTATCAAGGGTGGAAAAATAATAACAAATTCACTTGAGTATAAATCCCTATAACTAAAAAACATTGCATGGATGCACCTGGGACGTATCCTCAGTGATGTATCCTGAGGTCAACAGGGTTTCGGGTCTCTCAACATCATACGTACCCCTCACTCAGGCGACCCAGCCGGGAGGGAACAAGTCCCGATTTACGTCCCAGTACCCTCAATCAGTCCCACTAGGGAAAAACCAGGGGCACACAATCCGTTGGAACTACTCCAGAACTACTCTGCCAGGGCTGGGAGGTACACTTCTGGCACATGGAGGGACTAGGCTCTGTGGGTTGTCTCCTCTCCGGGCTGCTTGCATGGCCCTACCAAAGGCCTCACCGAGGGTTGTTGGGCTTCCTCCTCACGGAGGACACAGGCTGGGGCGCTAACCCATATTACTCACCCGGGTGTCGTCTACATTCCGTCTGTCACCCGTCTCTCCGGTGGTCACCAGACTATACCTGGTTGTCACATAGTCTATTCCTATGAGTCACTATAAATAGAAGAACTATAACTAAAAAACATTGCATGGATGCACCTGGGACATAGTACAGAGAAATATGCAGGCATACAGTGGAACTACTAACTATTATTATGTTGCAGCACAATTGAGGTCAAATCTCAATATTATCCTCATAACAGCAATTTACCGTATTCATTTCTGTAGAGTTTGGTTACAGTCAAGTTATACTACAATATTTGGCTCCACCTGCATCCTATTGCCTACAGTATGTGGCTTTCTTCATAAACTGACAGCATTTAGTTCTTTAGTGTAACAGAGCCTACTGCCTGTCCAGTAGTCACTATTTCACCAGAATGGAAAATTGACTTAATTAGTATCACTTGTAAGTTGTAATATGGTTACTACACATATACTATAGCCTAAAAATAGTGTGCGCAATGCACAACATAGATGATGTACAAATTCTTTACCAAAATGGAATATTAGATCCAAATCTTTGTATCATCTTTGCTAAACAGTTAGAAAAAGGCACGAAACAAGACCTATAATGTATAAAGCCCATGGCAGAAAACCTTCAACACATACTAACTGTTGCTCAACAGAGAGATGATGTTCATAAAACCCTGGCAAACCCAAATTCAATATACTCTCCTCATTTCATCATATCATGTTGAGAAAACTACTCCAGTAAGACCAGAGTGAGAGCATGCAGTCTCGTCAAGAAGACTGAGTAGGGTACAACATTGTTGAATAGGATACAACACTGTTTAACATACAAAGATATTGTTTCATTTGTGGGAAGGCCCGTACAATTGATTGATGGATTTAATAGTTTATTAGACATAATAACAGCAACATAGTACAGTCATACAATCAGTCCAAAAGGGATAGCACAAAAAAAGTCCTTGCTGTCTTGTTTCAATCAGTTCATAGACAAAACCAGGACTACTGGTCAGAGTACCAGAGACAGGGCCTTCACATGAGATTCATCAGAAAGATTGATGAAGTTGTACATCGGCTGCTCTCGTACCCAGATCTCTTTGCATATGATGACAAATATCATAAATGCTACCTAAAACACTAAATCTCTAAACGAAATATAGCAGCTATAAAACATAGAATAAGAACAGCAGACCAGTATCTATGTTAAAGCTTACTGAAGTAGTTAACATTTTCCTGTGATGTGGAAAGTGATGACAAGTCATCACTTTCAATAAATAAGAGTTATGACATACTGAAGACACTGGTCCATGGTTTTCTTCATCGATATATCTGCAGGTCTATGTAGTAGTTCTGGATTTTCTTGGAGATGTGCATCTTCTCTCATTGTGCCCATTTCCCATGGGCACACTTTTAGAGCATGCAACATCAGACTTTCCATGTTCTACAAATTGTAATGCTGTATGTTTCCAGGGTTTGTATTTAGACAATATCATCTTCTTCCTCAGAGTCAGTGTCTTCAGTATGTCATCAGTCAAGGTTTATATAAATGGAAATTGGTGCATTTACAGTATATAGAGCTTTTATCCAAAGCACTTTACATAGATTGTGCATTCACAGTCACACACATTCATACACTGATGGCAGAGGAAACCATACAAGGCACCGACCTGCACATCAGGGGGTTCAGAGTCTAACTCTGGGGGAGCCTTTGATTGAACTGAGAATATGGTATGATATAGTACTACCGGTATATTGTTAGTTCACACTGAACCTCACGGTTCTCCATCCGGCCGCTCTACAGGCCACTCTATCCCTGAGGCACTGAACCTCACCGTTCTCCATCCGGCCACTCTATCCCTGAGGCACTGAACCTCACGGTTCTCCATCCGGCAACTCTAGTGGCCACTCTATCCTTGAGGCACTGAACCTCACGGTTCTCCATCCGGCAACTCTAGTGGCCACTCTATCCCTGAGGCACTGCCGCCCCGGCATATTACCGGTATTATATTGTATATTTGTCATCATACACAAATAGATCTGGGTACGAGAGGAGCAGATGATGTACAAATTCATCAACCTTTCTGATGCTGCATGAAGGACCTTGAGTCTCTGTTACACACACCAGTACCATATAATGGCTATCAGATGTTGTGGTCTTGTACTGGCCTTCACACAAATGAAACAATCTCTTTGTATGTTAAACAATGTTGTATCAACCCTATTCAGTCTTCTTGATGAGACTGGTGCAGGCATGCTCTCACTCAACATTTGCAACTTGCTCATTACTGCAGCATATTATTTGTCGGCATATAGAGCCACGGTTTTATGAACAGCATCATCTCGCTGTTGAGCAACATTTAGTAAGAGTTGAAGGTCTTCTGCCTTGGGCTTTTCAACTATGGATAGGGATGTTTTTGCTCCCGATCCGATTCCGATCATTTTAATTTTGAGTATCTGCCGGTACCGATTTTTCCCCATCCGAAAATTATATTCTTATGCAACTCCTATGCCATATCACAATAGTACAATATCCCAAATCATGGACAATATCCAGTCTAATATCATGATATGGATATCGTATTGATACTAGGGATGTCCCAATCAAAGTTTTGTGCTCCCGATCCGATCATTTAAAAATGGCATGATCGGCCCAATTTCCGATACACTTCACATAAGATGCACATAGGTGTAGCCAAATACTGTAGTATACATTGACTGTAACCAAATAACTCTACAGAAATGAAAAACTTGATTATTTATAATTATGAGGATAATATTGAGATTTGAGCTTGATGAGGGAACATCCAGGTCAGGTGTGCTGCAACATAATAGTTAATAGTTCCACTCTATGCCTGCATATTTATCTGTACTATTGAAGCTGCATATATTTGTTCACAATTTCTCAAGTTTGAGACATTTCATACATTTTAGGGATTTCTACTCTATTTTTTTTATGTTTTCCCACCCTTGATAAGTGAAGTAAAAATAAAACTAATGCAATACTGTAGATTTCAATAGTTTTATTTCCCCCCGTTTGGGACACCATATATGTTTTGTGGCATAACTCCACGATTATGCAAGCTACATTTACACAATTGGTATTGCTGGATTCAGTAGAACCTCACCTTTCCTACAAGCCTACAATACTCATACTGTATGTGTTGCTATGACAATCCATTCTAGAGTCACTACAAAGTAGAGAAGACATAGATGTACAATTCCGCCTACTGTAGGTATGTGTTCAAATGACTATCTCATATTGACATTCAGATAGATATTGAACCTCTCAGAGCTTCCATTGTGAATCTACATGACTTTAAGTGCCTCAACCCCCAGACGGACAGGCTTTATTTTTAGTTTGGGGTGTATAACTTTATATATCAATTTCACCACTTTGGCAGTAAACTTTGTTTTCACTAGAATCCATTTCATGTGTGGGAGGCCTTATGTTGTGTTTGGTTCTACCTCTGGTAGGGGTATCTAAAGAACTAAAGCACGTATTGCCCATTTGTCACAGGACTAACATGGTTGTTTGAGGATGACACAATAAAATCCTAAAACAAATTTTCCATTTCCAGTTAATAAGTTAAGAATACAATATACAAAACATAACTAACATATAGGCCTACAGTACATACATATATAAATCAAGCATTCCCTTATTTTTCTAGAGACTAGCCTTTTCTAATAATAGTATAGTTAAGTAATAAGCATTATTTTGTCTGCTGTTTAAAAGACCTCAGTAAGTAGTAGTAATCCCTTGGCCACTTTACTGTTAAAGTGGCTACACTGGCTCTGGTGAAAAAACTCTACTTCGTTAACCTGAGTAAAACATTTCTTAAAAAAATATGGGGACCATATATGATCTTATGAACCATGCTCTGTGCTCAATCTGGCAATGGTAACCCTGAAATCTACTGGGATCTACTACAGTTGAGCTTTCTAAACTTAATCCTACCTACAGTATATGGGTTCTAGGCCCCACCCTAGTATGACCCTGATAACAATCTATTTTCAGCAAAGAGATGGTGTGTACTGTGTAGACTAGAGGGGAAAAATCAGAAAACCCTGGGGAACGCTGACCAATTTAGTTTAGTTCAGTGTTTATGTGGTTAAACATTTGTATTCACCTGCCACAGACACACTGAGCTGCAGATCCCATTTGTGTAAGAGTAGTATGCAATGCTTCTGCAGACCTTTTGACATAACTGACCATAAAGGTGTATATCTGAGCATAATTTCTCATCCTTAGCTGTGTGTGGAATTGCATGGATTATGGTGTATGTATTTTTATTTTCCTGGACAGAGATAGATATACAGTATGGGCCATTCTACCAAATTGGTTCAAATTCAGAGTGAAATTTGTATGCTATTTTGTAAAAGCTTTAACCATATTCATGTTGCAGTTGCACCAGATCTAAGGGACACATATTTAGTACGTAAAGGCACAGTCATACTCATTTATCATATTGTATTTTAATAATGTATTGGAATATCTTTCCTCTCCCCAAATTCACTACTGAAACATAGACTTTTACCTTCGAATAAAGATACTTATTTTAATCTATTTTTTATTTTTTCAATTCCCCCCTGCACAGACCATTTTTAAGAATTTAGGTAGGTGGTTCCACAATTAAATACATTTAAATTGAAATTTTAACAACTTTTATGTTGAATTATTGAGAGTAATCTAAATCTAAACGCAATATTCTTGTAAAATGTATAAAGTTGATTATATTGATTTCAGCATTATTGGTAGTTGACATTACACATACACCTAACCAATCATGATGATTTAAAATATTGGTTGATAACTCACTATCTTTGATTTTAGACAAAACAACCAGTGTTTCGGTAGTGACTGCACTGTTTCGGTAGTGACCACAGCATTGTCTTTACAATGTGGTGCCATAGTTTACATGCTTTACATTTGCTCAAGCTACTACTAAACTACTACTACTACTACTGCCTGATCACTTCGGTGCTAGGTCGTGTGGAAGCCCAACAAACCTCTCCATCTCCTTTGCCTTCATTCTCACTCTGTCTCTCTCTGCCAGAATTAGGTACATTAAAAAGCATAAACATCCAATTTTGTCACTATCCGAAACAATCATGTCACTAATTAGTGTCTAATTGTTTCTAATTGACTCATTTTAACCAGTTTTTAGCTTAACTCTACAAAAATGGCCAAGAAAAACAGCTTTGAACTGATGTACATGGATAGAAACATCACATTTAGTAGAAAAAACGAAATAGTTTACAATTTATGAGAAATGATGTGTTTCGGTAGTGACACCGTCAGAGTCAGACTTTGGAAGACATTAATGTCAGACTGAAGTAAACTAGCTACTCATCATTTGGCCATGATGAACATGAAGTCTATGTGTCACTTCTTGGTGAAGAGTGTAGGGGTGTGGCTTAAACCAGGCTCCATCTATGGACTTAAACTATTTCTGTTTCGGTAGTGACATGAAAACACGGGACAGCTTTTCATTATTTCAACTTCCCTATAAAATAAATCAAATGGGGGGTACACTTCTGGCGCATGGAAGGACTAGGCTCTGTGGGTTGTCTCCTGTCCGGGCCCCTCCTACGTCTCACCAGCACCAGACACTTCATTCAGGAGTGGTGGGCAATGGTGCTGCCGCTCCACTTGCTGCTTGCAAAAGCAGCCTAAAGGCCTCACCGAAGGTTGTTGGGCTTCCTCCTCACGGAGGACACAGGCTGGGGCGCTAACTCATACTGCTCACCCGGACCATACTTGGATACTCTAAGGGACCATACTATGACATTACTACAGTGAAAAGTCTGAACACTAAATTGTTTTTGATATGTGTTTTTCATTGTGGGACTGCAATTTGAACCCGTAGAATGGCCCATATATATATATATATATATATATATATATATATATATATATATATATATATATATATCCTCCAAATTATAACTTGTGCAAAATGTTTTTTTGTATTCTATCCTGGACTGATTCCAGTCAATTAACGTTTGGAACGTGATCACCAAGAATTAGCCGAGAGAGAGAGAGAGAGAGAGAGTGTGTGTGTGTGTGTGTGTGTGTGTGTGTGTGTGTGTGTGTGTGTGTGTGTGTGTGTGTGTGTGTGTGTGTGTGTGTGTGTGTGTGTGTGTGTGTGTGTGTGTGTGTGTGTGTGTGTGTGTGTGTGTGTGTGTGTGTGTGTGTGTGTGTGTGTGTGTGTGTGTGTGTGTGTGTGTGTGTGTGTGTGTGTGTGTGTGTGTGTGTGTGTTGCATAGCATACTGAGCAGCCATTCAGGGTCATGGGAGTTAGCAGATCAATGTCTATGGGTCGATGGATGGCTGAGTGCTTTGCAATAGCCACTCAATCCAGCCACTCTACCAATGTGCCATGCAGCCAGAAATGGAGGTCACAAACACAGGTTTCCACTGCCTCTCCTCAGCTTTCCATTAAAAATAAATACTTTTTTGTCCCACATACACTCTTGGTTGATTCACACCCTTGCGCACACACACACACACACACACCCACCCACCAGATAATTTGCATTGCATAGACATAGAGCTTGCAGTCCTGGTGATAGTGAAAATTGGTCTCAGTAGAATGTTAGGAGGAGTAACGGAGAAAAAGAGGATTTCAGACAACAGGCAACGAGAGGGATTAGAGAGAAGGGAAGAAATGACTAGAAAACCAAGACAAGATGGGAAGATGCCAGATTTTTAGGAGGATTTGGACCACTATTCTCTGAACGTGTGTGTGTGTGTGTGTGTGTGTACTACAAACTGAGAAATGACAGAGTTACCGTGTGGGGGGGCCATTTGAAAAGGTCTGCCAGGGACCCCCATAAGAGAAGAGCTTTACTTCTCAGGCAGTGATTCTCAACCTATTTACCTACGTTTAAACATCATGATGTGTTTGTGTTGTGAGCTTGTAGATCTATGTTTTGTAATAATCTAAATCTATAAAGTCAATCTAATTTATTTTTTTTGTTATCAAATGTTTTTTTTATTAAGACAATAAATAATAAAATCACAATAAGACGATGAAGAAGAAGATGACTAAAGAAAACAAAACGCATATAAACAACACAACAGCAAAAACAAGAAACACAAACAAACAATCCCACCCACACCTCCCCCCGAGACCAAAGATGCCACAAAATGTCAGTACTCTTATTACTGTGCAATGGGAACAAAAAAGAAATGAATGATAATAATAATAACAATAATAATGACTAAATCATGCCCGTAACCAAATCTGCAATACCAGACCAAATCTCGATGTTTTCCTCTTTTGCACCATGCAATCTTGCTGTAGACATTTCTAGATAAATGATGTCTAGATAGGTCAAAGCCCATTGGCGAAATGACAATGTATGTGGCAGTTCCCAGCGCGAAGCAACCATCTTCTTTGCGGCCGTTACGCCAGCAAAGAAGACACGAATACGGGTATTATTTAATGGCAACTGGGATACATAATTTAATAAGAATAGAGATGGGGAGGGTGTGATGTTAATTTGTAGTATAATCGAAAGTTTAGCAGCAACCAGATTCCAAAATGTGAGGACACCCAGACATTTTGATGAATTTGTTGATGATCAGGATTCCTAGAAGACAGGACAACATTAGACCACACTGTATCCCAGCTCCAATCTGGATCTAGATTTGGTATGTCATTCCTCCATACAGTATCGACAGCCAAGGTCCCATAACTAGATTCTAATAAATAATCATACAATATGGAAACAAAACCTCTTGACCTAACATCACAGATAAGTCTATGCAAAGGGTGCATTGCAAGGGAGTCTGCCATGGAACCCTGTATGTCCTCATGGCAGTTCTCAATTGTAAATAGAAAAAAAAAAGAGTTACCAAGCAAGTTAAAAATATCACATAAATTCTGGAAAGAACGTAAACCATTAGCATCAAATAAATCACCCAAAGTATGAATCCCCTTGGAACTCCATCTGGGAAAACGAATAGGACGATTGTCCAAAAGCAAACCATCATTGTCAATCTAAGTTTTTAAATAACTGTTGTGGAGTAGAAGTACAATTTTTGCCTCTGATATGTAGTGGAGTACAAGTATAAAGTATCTAAGAATGGAAATACTCAAGTAAAGTCAAAGTACCTCAAAGTACCACTTGAGTAATTGTACGTAGTTACTTTGGTGGACGTGCGGCAGCATTTTGTATGGAGGAGAGTGGAGGAGGAGTTGGCTGTGGTCAAAGAGCTGACTGCTTAGGTCAGCCTGAATGATGGCCCTTTCCAATCTATAGCACACACGCACCATGTGTGTGCGTGTGTATGTATGTTTGTGGACATGCACGCTAGCCACATGGACGTAACGTTCCAGTCTGTTGCCCTCGACAGGGTGTGCATGTGAAAGACAGTGAGAGTGTGTGCGCGTGCTCATGTCAGTCGCAGTGACCGTTCCAATCCATTGCTCACAACACAGCAACTCCCAGTGGTGGAAAGTAACTAAGTACATTTACCTAAGTACTGTACTTAAGTAAAATTATGAGGTATTTGTACTGTACTTGAGTATTTCCAATTTCCATTACTTTTACTTCTACATCTCAGATCCAAATATTGTACTATTACGCCACTAGTATTTATTTGAAAACTTTAGTTATTAGTTAACTTTTAGATTTATATTATTACAAAACATGCATTAACCACATTTCGACCATTTGAAAATAGCCGATCTACAAGCTCACAATGTGTGGCGATGTGCCTCATTGTGAGCTTGTGATTGCTATTTTCTTGAAATGGGACATTCTGCACAATAAGTACTTTTGATACATATTGAAGCCAATATCTTTGTACTTTTACTCAAGTTAATCTTTAATTCTTGACTTTTACTTTTTTATTTATTTATTGGAGTAGGCCTATTGTTAATTTTACTTAAGTAAAACATTGTAGTACTTTTCTCACCACTGGCAACATAGTGTGAGGTTGAGTGTGTTTGTGTGTCCATGACAAAGACTTTGAGCTCATCCTCTGTTCCAAGTTCAACACATGGATCAAATAAGGTCGGTGTGTGTATTTATCTACCAGGGTGTATGTGCCAAAGGATAGAACCATCCACTCTATTCCTCAAGCTGGACATCACAACCAAATATTTAAGGACAGGCTTGAGGGATTTGTGTATCATTTCCAGTCCATCGCTCATGTCAGAGTCCAGAAGGGGAGCACAAAGTGGTGTGGTGTACTCGTGTGTGTGACTCTCCTCCACACTGACAACCGAGAACATCATGTAGGTGTGTGTGTGTGTGTGTGTGTGTGTGTGTGTGTGTGTGTGTGTGTGTGTGTGTGTGTGTGTGTGTGTGTGGGTGCGTGCACATACTGTACCAGCCTCAGGGAGGGAAAGTCCCAGTTTCCTCCCATACTGATCAATGTGACACATGTTTGGACATTTTAAAGTGTTTAGATGACATCAGCATTGGTGCCCGTGGACACTTTATGGGGGCACATGGGCATGGAGGCACATGCAAGGGACAGCTATGTAACCTATCTCTCTTATTACTTAAAAACAGAGTACCGTGACCCCCCCTAAAACATGATTATCAGGTATTATGATTATACTAGGAGGAAGGTTTTTTGTGTTAAAATTGTTTTATGTGGCCGCCCACACTCATAGTTCATTAAGAATACCTGGTTTTACCCATAGCATCTCCCAACTGAATTTAAGCCGCACCCACAGTTGTGTGATAATAAGGCCCAAACCACACCAATGAATCGCCATGCGTATCCTCGCAACCAAACGAGTAATTTATCAATTATTTTGGTTTACAACCATAGCTATACATAATATTTGAGTCTGTGCAAACAGCCCACTAGGGGGCGCACCCAACATGTTTGCACAGCTTTTTGAAAACCTTATACCCATACCTAACACCCATGGCAAAATTCTAAAACTAGTAACCAAAAAGCCAAATCTTTACAAGTGCGCCCCCAGCTATAACAATTGTGTGAGAAACTTTGTGTGGGAGATCGGCTATGTCCAAATATAAATCAAGCATAATTAGTGTGAGAGAGGGACAGATGTTCCACTATGTTGCAGTACACAAAGAAGCATATCACTGTGTGTGTGTGTGTGTGTGTGTGTGTGTGTGTGTGTGTGTGTGTGTGTGTGTGTGTGTGTGTGTGTGTGTGTGCTGCTATGCGCTTGTCTCCTGCAAGGACATGCAGTGGGGTTCCAGTCCATTGCCCATGCTAGAGTTAAAAGCAAAATATCAAGCCAACATACTGAACATAGTGTGTGTGTGTGTGTGTGTGTGTGTGTGTGTGTGTGTGTGTGTGTAAGTGTATCACCAAAACTAAATCCAGTTAGAACCACCTACACAGAAGCAAATAAATCATAACTCTGAATGTGACACTTTTGGTTGGTGTTGGCTGGCAGTTAACTGTAGCCTACTGTAGTATATTGTATGTCACTCCCGCAACTAAAATATTCAGGAAGCGCTTCCCACACACTGCTCATAAAAAAACATGTGATTAAAATAATACAAATGATTCAAAATGCATAATCTATCCTCGTAAAGTAAGGATGGCAAAAGTCACATTTTCAAGTTTCGAACATTGGATCTTTGGGTCCTGGTTAGCGACTTAGCGTTCCAGATAACCCATCTGAGCTGACTGCTTCAATGCAGTTCAGTGTCATTAAAATAAGGAAGCCAGTGATACAAATGTAAAGAGTATTATAATTTGGCTGTATTGAAAGGTCTTGTTGTTGCACAACCCCAAAACTGGCTTTGAAATGTACAGTATGTTGGTCAAAGTAAAGGACATGGTAGATAAGTGGAAACAACGCTCCTTCACTCAGACTTTGAGATGTCCTTCATTTTGTCAGGTGTTTGTCTGCATCTCCGCCCTGCTGCATAAAACATCCAGGTAGCACTTCTCACACATGGGCAACAGGCTGATGAAACATTTATATTTGCAACAGGCTAATAAAATATTTATATTTGCCACAGGGTAGCAATGTACCCATAACGATCTGGGTTCCGGTGCATGGTGGAGTCGTGGTCTCATTGCCTTTCTCCAGGTCACTGGTTTGATCCCCAGTATATAACCTTGCCTTGTCCTTTAGTATTCTGGGCGATGTTTCCGACCTTTCATTTCTCACTGAGTCACACTTCTTTCCAATGATTAGTTGAGCAGTGGTGGAAAGTAATATTCACACCTTTTTTCCAAGATTTATTAAAAAATAAATAAATAATACATAATAAATCAGCTCTTTTCGCTGTGCGACAATGCCATACAAGAAGATGGATGAAGAGAATATCTGCCCATTTACCAAACATAATTTTAAGCAATGCATAAGTAGGAATTAGGGATGCAAATAATCGATTAATTGATATGATAACCTTAGCGATCGATCAACCGGCTTGTTGATAAGCAGTGTTTATTTTATTTGATCTGAGTACCGGTATGTTAATTTCCCTCAATAATGTAAAACATAAAAATCTACATTTAGCTTATATTTCAGAAAGCACAATTAAGGCATATTATATTCCTTAATCAAATATTTATTTGACCATTTGAGATAAAGTACCAGGCAATGGCTTCTTTTATGAGGAATAACATTAAATGAAAAGTGCACTTGTCTTGTCTGTGACATCACATGCAAAAGCAGAGACTTTTCTGTGGCTACAACAGAAATCAAAAGCTGCGTGCTGTCGAAGTGCATATGCTTAAAATAATCATGCTGAAAAAGCCATTCCCATTTTCACTATATTCTAATTTAGTGTACTTGTTTTGCACTACTGTTGGGTTTTTATTTTCTAAATCTGAGCCATTGGTTTGGATCCACATGTGGACCTAGCTTTGGGTTTATTCAGAGAATGAATAATGTCATTTTGAGTATGTATCGTGATGAATGGATCGGTACAATAACGTTTCCAGGCCATGGTGAGACTACATGCGGTTATCAGGGGGGGACTTTTTTTAACAGGCCGAAATGTGCGTTCCTCGGGCATACAGCATTACAATCACAGAAAACCGACCAGAGAACCAGATCATTTTAATTGAATAATTTCTTACCGGTGATTAATGGGCTTTCGATTCATTGTTAACATCCCTAGTAGGAAAGTCTAATTTATTTTGGCATTGACCATTCATACTAATAATAATTATTAACTAACAATATAAACATTGTATTTAATTTAAAAAATCGTTTTTAATCTCTTAAAATACACCAACAACAATGCATGCAGTAAAGTTAAAGTTCATGAACAAGAGAACAAATTGTTATGTGAGTAAGTAAATTGTATTTATATAGCACTTCTCATAGAGAGAACTCACAAGGTGCTTTACATACAGTGAGATTCAAAACAGAACAGCAGTTAGAACAGAAAAAGCCTGTACAACTGATCTCAAACAGGACAGCAAATAACAGCACAAACATGGAATTCAAATCATGTAACATCAATGCTTCAAATAGTAGCATTTTAAGGTTGTTCTTAAAAATGGCTGCAGCTCTCAAAGTTTGGGAAACGGAAAAGCTTTGTCACCTTTGTATGCCAGCCAACACCACTTAATCTGACCCAACTTTGTAATTAAATTATGTTTAATAGACAGATATCGTCACTCATCTTATAGTATACATTTGTATAGATGATTCATGTTTATTATTTCCTGTTGCAGTGTTTCTGAATATCAGTCGCTGACAGGAAATAAACTTGGAGCTAAGCTGTTCCCTAGCAATACAATTTAACTGACGCGTTCTATGAAACAGATTTTTTTTTACATACTGTAGTTAGATAGGTGCAGGTCAAGAAAGCATACATATGTGTTTCTGTGACCTTCAAAGGACCAGGAAATATCCGTGCACCAGCAAGTTGAGCCAACCCTGGGTCACCCCGATGACTTGTGATGAGTGATAGGAGAAGATTGACACTGAGATAGTACTGATGATTATTTCTTGGCCTTTCAGCTTTCTGAGACGTATGAAACGGGAGACTAGAAAGCCATATGGCAGACAGAGGGAACAGCGTAAAGGTCACACGCTTGTTTAGGAGGCAGTGTTATGTTTTGTAGCATTTGACTTTACTTCCTTAGGTGCCTGCACAGGCTCTTTCATGTGACCTTTACATCACATCACACAGGATTCTCCTAAGTTATTTATTTCTTCTCCTTGCTGTTGTCATTTATTTATTTTGTTGAAGGAGGCTACTTACCGATATAGTGACTATATCTTTACCACTTGAACCCTAGTATGCCTATTGTGGAGGCCAACATTCGCTAGAAACAGCAGCTGTACAACTCTACATCGCTATTCTGGGGTGAATGTCTGTGAAATGTGTCACCGTAGTCTGAAAACTCACCACTTAAGACTCCACCTTAGCCTATGTAGCACTTGCCCTATAGCCTCGACAACCTTGCAGGCTCATGCAAAGGCTAACAATTTGCATGTTATGTCGACAGATGCCAAGTCATTATTGATCTGGCATCCTATAGAGCGTCGCAGTCCTGCCCCCTCGAGAGACCAGGAAAATTAATCGCCGTTCATTTTCCTCATAGACTTTTCAGAAAGTATTTATTTAAAGACGTTTACACCGCGGACAAAGCCAACTCTTGTCGTGACAAATCATGACAATAAACACAATGTTTTGGGCCAAACAAATAATTAGAAAGTAGAAAAAAACGGCAGGTTACAACACTTTTTGTTGTTGTTTTTCTTCTTATAAATTATTTGATCGGCCCAAAACATTGTGTTCATTGTCATGATTTGTCACGATCCGAGTTGGCTTTGTCCGTGGCGTAACCGTCTTTAAATAAATACTTTAGGAAAAGCCTATGGAGAAAATGAATGGAGATGCATTTCCTGGGCCACTCGTTGTTCTGAAAGGGGGAGGGACTGCGACGCTCTATAGTGTTTAAATGTCCGGTATTTTACTGTTAGAAGGATGATTGGTTCTTGGTTTACTTATGATCCTAGATGACTGACTATTTCCTTGGATTTGATGTATTACCTTGTGTTGTTCTTGCTTACTGTAAACTCGCTCTGGATTAAATTGTAAATTGTAACACGTGTTGTAAGCATCTTGTAAGCATGTTGGCCAAGCTGTTTGGTGTAGAGAGGAAATGTGGGACTCCGCTCGACTAGGATTTAAGTAGTTAACTGCAACCTACAACCGTACAGTAAGTGGTGTAAAGTAGTCACATGCAGACGCAAGCATATGTACTGTATACAGTAAAAAATAACCAATTTCCCACCAGCACATGTGTACTTTTGACACTGACGGTAACCTGACACATTATTCATGCCAGGTGTTAAATGGGAATTTGCTGACAGCAACAGCGGTGAATGAACATTTTCACTCTGCTGTCCCAAGGCGTTTGTCTCCAACGGCACTTCACACATTTCTATCCATGCAAACCATTTAAACATTAGCATGCTGGGCCCTGACACAGCAGGACACTTCTCCATCCCAGAAATGTATGTTTTTGGCCCGCTGCATGCATTAGTAATGGGATCCATGCAAAATACATTAGATTTTCAGCTCACTGGGCAGCAACAGTGCTTTTTGAAGTTCATAACAGTCTTAGGATAGTCATTCACCTATTCACCCTCCATCACCTCATTAAATGCGCTAATTGTGAGTTAGAAGTTTGGGTTTAAGTGGTTAAGAAAATGTACTCTCTGTCTTTGTTGTTCTCCACAAATCAAACCAAATATTACTGCAATAACTCGTTCCAGTATTTATGGCAGGTTAGTGAAATACCTATCGTCAGATAGACCTTGTGTGTGGGATGAAATCCCTGTGCCAAGTTAAATGTGAATGACAGAAGATAATGTGTGACTATCAGTTTTACTCTTGGGAGGAACTTGTTTTCCACTGACTTATTTTTCCCTCTACACTAAATATCTTCCCCGAAAATAGCCAATCTATGTTCACCTATTTTGACAAATGTATTGTTCGTCTGTTATGAACAATGCTCAGAACAGGGTAGGCTAGGTTTAAGTCAACAAAATGCAATACAATCTGTGCATTTAAGGAGCAAAACACAGGTAGACATACTGTATGGATTGCAACATATTTAATTGTTTTATGAATCATGAACTGCATGTGTTCCAGTGGGGGCATCAGCACCAGGGAGATTGGGAATTTGGCAAAATCTGTATAATGAATGCCAAAGTGGAACATAGGTTTTAACAATCACTGTGATAAAATACTGTTGGAAAAGTTCTCTGTCTACTTTTCTGTAAAATGGTATCCATGTATCACAGACTTAGAGTATGTCACAGTCACAGCTGGTGGGTCTATTTTCACCATCATTCTCTATTTCGTCGTTTTCCTGGTTGTGAATTGAATCACGCTGCAGACAGAATCATATTTATCAACTGTAGCTCCAAGTCTTCACTACTGGAAAATGTAACACCCGTGTCTGGAAACCGAGGAGATATTCATCGGAAGTTCATAATTTTACCTTATTGCTATCCCAAGACAAAGACATCAGAATAATTAACATCAAGTCATTATGTATCATGATATATTTGGTGGATAAAGAGTAGCCTGGAAACCAGACAAATCTACTATTGCAAATTATAAAATAAAATAAAATGACCCTATGCAGATTTGGTCTGGCACTGCTCAGTTGTGATTGGATCTCACTCCCTACAAAGTAGTGAGGGACCAATCAGTAACCGGAAGGTAGCCTGTTCGACCCAGATGTGTTGAGGTGTCCCTGAGCAAGACAATTAATCCATAACAGCTATCACCTGTGTGCTCATGATCCTAGCCATCTGGGCAGCCATCAGCTGGGTGATGCTGTAAATGCATTTTCACCTCCCTCTGGTGACAAGAACATATTGCCATTTTTAAACTGCAATGGGTACAGTAGAGCTAACCTACTACGTTTGGTAAGTTCTTCCCTACTTCCTTTTACAACGTCTATGTCTGACCTCTGCATTCGCCAGAAACGTTTCGGGAAGCGCACCATTCATATTTCATAATATTCATTTATTATACACACTAAAATGCCTTTAGTCTCCTCTGCAGTCCAACAAAGCATCTCTTTGGTGACCAAAGTTAGAAAAGGAAGATGGATTGGTATTCACACCATTCCTTGTCTCTCCCTGCAACGAACACCCATGAACAGTGGGTGTACTTGTACATCATGGCTGAGGCCGGGATGCACTTGTACATCAAGCCACCTCACACAGAAACAGGAGTTAGGGCTGATTCATACTCTTATTTTACCGCTGTTTCGGCGCTGTAGTGCCGAAATGATTTCGGCTCGTCAGAAATTTTCAGTAGCACCGAAGAGGCGAATGACGTCACATTGTAGGCTCTACAGAGCCGAACCGGCTTTTATTCGGCTCTAGAATAGGAGTATGAATCAGCCCTTAGGCTCCTGCCCCATGGGCCATTTGGCTTGAGAACCATTGGTTCCAATTAGGATACCGGTACTTACAGTTACTTTGACTTTCCCCCTTTTTTGGATGAACTATTTTTGTCCTGTGGGTTTAGTTATTTTTTGTCACAGGTAAAGTGAATCCAAGGCTTTTAATTTGTGTCTTTTTATCTGAGTATCAATAGAAAGAGTAGTTTCTTTTCACGGCTTGTTATCGACCATCTTAGCTCCTAAAGTGTTTGTGCTGATTAGCTAACTGACAAACAATCTATGGCAAATGGAGTCTGTAGGCTACAATGCGGGGCAGCACACGCAATAAGACACCTAGGTTAGTTATTGATTCCTCACCGACAACCAAATGGATGAACCAAAGATATCTGTAATTTGTTTGTAATAACTATAGCCAGCCACATCCCATCTTTTTATATCTTTAGGTGAGTATAAATGCGTTTTCTCTTTCATATGTTTCACCTCTTTGTTCAATCAGTTTCCACCCCTTCGTAAAGCTCCACTTGTTATTTTCCCTATTTCGATTTATTTTTCCATTTCTCCTCTTCGTCTGTCTTTCTCCGTAGGACAAACCTGCCATGATGACAAAGTGGCCAGCTCTACTGAGAGGCACATATAGGGTACATACAACCCTGGCATGTCTCTTCCTGTGTGTAGTGCTTACAGTGCTTATGTCAGTTCACAGAATCCTTTCCGATGGGACGTGTGTGTGGGTGGGTGAGGATTTGTGCTTCAATGCAAGTAGTATATGCATATGTGCATGCAAGTGTGAGCGCACGGTTGTGTGCGAGCGTGCGTGCGTGTGTGGGTGGGTGGGTGGGTGGGTGCGTGCATCTGTGTTTTGTCACAATCTTTCTCTTTCCACCAGTACTGACCCCAGCTCTGGTGTTGGTCAGTGTTCCACTGCAGGGGTTGCTAGGTTACCATGAGCATATGACAGGTTAGTGGAGGTATTCCCTGTCCCTGTGGTTTATTCCTTGGGGCGCTGATGGCCGACTGTTTAAGACGCATAGGCATAGGCTTTAGTCCCAGGTTCGATTCCAGAGCCCTGGCAGACCTTTGCTGCCTGTCACTCACCTACTCCCACTCCCTGTTTCCTGTGTCTGTACAGCCATTCTGGAACATGGCTGACGTGTTAAGCGGGCAGTTGGGTCGGCCGCATGCATTTTCAGAGCATGTTTAATTAAATAATCAATCAATCGATTGTGTTCCCCTCCAAATTATTAGGGGGCCTACTTGCAATATCCTCTCAATCTTCACCAGGTCCCTGACCAACAGGTTGAGAATGCTGCTCTACACTGTGGACTATCAATAATACACATCAATAATACTAACAAACAAGGCAATGTCTAATAATGTTTTGGCTTCCTTGTGGATTTCAGACATCATGATGATGTCTGAAATCTTGCCTACACAGTGGATCTGAGATGAAAATTGTCTAATGGGACCAGACCACCCCCCGTCATTATGACTCAGACATAATTTACACACTTGAGTCCTCATGACTCACAAGGAGCACATAGACATAACCAAGTAGACACCCAAGTTGTGAACCCCCTCTCCTCTGCTTTCACTGTTTGAGACCTTTTATTGACTAATATGTCTGTGAGTTACTGTACGACTCCCTGTCCACGCACCATAGTTCAGAGCTGGAGAGCAACACTGTTATCCCTCTACACCAAATGTCTTTGCCGAAAATACGCTCACTACGCGTCACAAGACTGTGGCGCTGTGAGCTTGTGGCAATGTTTGGCCCAGAGCTGTCAAATTATTTATTTCATAAAATCATTTATGATTACCGGTGATCTATATGGGAAAGATGTGTAAGATGTCTGTAGATGCTGTGTAGAGAAACTTAATTTGTTCCTCTGACATTTAAATGCTTTCACAGAGATTGCATGCAAGCACCATTCGGTTTCAGTTTTTTTAGTTCAGTGGTTAAAGCACTTTTATGTCCATTGTAGAGATAATTGCAACAGTGTCCAATAGAGATGGTGGTGCAAGATAGTGGTACTAACCAATTTCAACCCATAATATGATGTCTGGCACCTGTCAACCTGTCTTCCGCATGGAGCTAAGATTAATTATGCTACACTAGAAGGTGGAGATACTTTCAAAGATGCGTTTCCAACGATCACTTTTAAACACTTTAACACTTTAGTCACTAACATATGTCTGTTGTTGAGTGTGCGTTTGGTAAATTTGTGCTTCCACTGTTTCAACCAGCAGGGTGTGAGCAAAATACAAAGCTGGATTTATTCCAAAATTATACAGAAATTACACATCACTCTAATATTCCATTAACAGCATTTCACACGTATGAATAAATATATATATATATATATATATATATATATATATATATATATATATATATATATATATGTTTCTTTGAATGTAAATGTGAGTGTGTGTGCGTACGTGCGTGCAATGCCGTGCATGCATGCGTGCTTGCGTGCGTGCGTGCGACTGTGGCAGGCACATCCTTTCCTTTCAGGTAGCCATTTAGTGCATGTATAAATATTGCATATTTCAAAATTGCTTTTTGTGCAGGTGCAGGTGCACGTGTGTGTGTGTGTGTGTGTGTGTGTGTGTCCATGATAGGTTAGCGTCTTTGAGTCATTGGGAGCGGTGGTGCGTATTGAATCTGCGTGTGCCCCCCGTGACATCATGTGGCAGCCAACAACTTTTTATGTTTGCTTTATGTATGTCCCCCATTTTGCTGGGGGACCCCGGCCCAGACCCCAGTTTGAGAACCACTAACTTAGACACACACATGCACGTGCAAACAAATGCCTGCACGTGAGTGCACACACACACACGGTCACACACACGCACACACACACACACACACACACACACACACACACACACGCACGCATGTGCACACATACTGTACTGTATACAGTACAGACAGACAGCCATGAAAACTCATATTTCTCTCATACACGCATCATGCTTTCAATCACCTAGGTTCAAGGTCACATGTCAGCAACAGCCATCACTCAGTTTACCTCTATCTGGCACCCATAAACATACACCAGAATCACACCAAATTTTATAATAATAATATTATAACAAAGACAAAGAAAGTTTTTCTTTTTACTTAATACAACCGATGGAATTGATTCAGTATATGTGGACTTTATTTTTATGTTTTTTTTGTGGCTTTATTTTATATGGAGGGACAGACAGTAGGCTGACAGGAAATGGGAAGAGAGATGGGGGGGGGGAAGACATGCAGTAAAGGCCGTCGGGATCGGGAGTCGAACCCGCGGCACACTGCCAGACTGGATTACCAGCCAAAGTGCCTGGACCACTGAGCCATGGCCCAGGCATATATGTGGACTTTTGATTAAACGATTATTCAATCAATATTTTTTGCTCATTTATTTTCTACCAATTGGAATCATTTCCATCTTTTTATTTTATTTAGCATATTACATATTATTTTATAATTTGAAGAATGTCTCTGGTTGCTAATACTCTTAGCGGGTAGCAGGTGAAAGGTACTCCAAGTGCCATGTTCCTACTGTACACTATGTTTTATTGATATCCCTCTTACAGTTTTGAGTCATCACTCAGTATCCCATAATATTCTCATGAACAACAAGACGTACCATCCCTCCATATATGAGATGCTCTACAGTAGCTACACTGAATGAAGTTCTCAAGCTATAAGCTATTCTCTCTCAAATACATGATCGGCATTATGATGCTAATTCTCTGGCTGTGCTTGTGCAGGAATTGTGTCTTCCACGTGACTAGACATTAAAACGGCTCTGACAAATAGGGATTGATGAATTGAAGCGGAAAGCAGGGTGAGAGCAAAGGAAGACAGTTGGAAGAGAACGGTGGAAACTTCAGCAATAATATTTTCCCGTACTATAGAGGCTCCTAGCTATGCCTGTAGACAGTGGTGGAAGTGGTAGGCTGTGCAGATTCTTTGCGATACCATGTCAAAATACTCTTTTACTCTGATATAAATTATTACAATTTTACCTGAGTAAGAATATGTACTTCTGCTCTATACTTGATCTGTTCCTTTTTTCCCTCTACACCATTCTCTTTTGCTGAAAATAGCCGATCAACAAGCTTACAACACGTAATATGACACATTATGAGCTTGTATATCGGCTCACATCACAATAGGGATCATGGGGTGAACTACAGAGTTACTTTCCATTACACTGTAAGGACAGGCTGTAATCATTACAGCCTGTAATGATTACAGCCTGTAGGACCTTACAAGATAGAGAAACTACATAATTAATTCAATGGGATGATGGATCATGTGTGGCTACTTTGGAAATGATGCATCTGACATCTAATTCTAATACACGCACACGGACGGATGGACGGACGCACGCACGCACGCACACACAACACTCCATAATGTCGGTGTTGGGTGGAAGGGTTGCAATCCACCTGTCAATCAATAAATCAGTTAATAAGTTAATCACAGAGTTTGTCTTTAAAACAAAGACAGCTGGGATCAACCCTGCAGATGTCCCAATGTCCCTAGACGCTCAAATCACACTTGCAATGGCTCTTCTGAGTGAGTGATGTTCAATTAATATCTGTTCTTTATGTGTCCCTCTCCCTAATATTAGAAAAATGACAAGTTCAGTAAAAGCTTTCTGGTCCACTGTTAATCCCATTACCCAGGGATATCCACCATGTAATAACATCATCTTCTAGTCCTTTTCATTATTGGCTTTTGCCTGCACAGCATGACCTCGTGTGTGGATGTTTTTCCCACAACATACAGCTCAAAAATCTCAGGGTTCGACCACTGCCTGGGGATACTTATAGATCAATCAATGCTCATCCTCGCTGGGGAGATCCATATCCTTTGGACTGCAATCTGTTTCGTGGAGCGGCTAACATAAAATATTCTTGTCTCCAACTTCTTCACCTTTATGCCTGTTAACCTCTAGCATGTCCCCAAAATAGCAGCTTCACAGAACCAGTGCAAAGACTTTGGGGTGGTCCGTCATATCCTGTAGGATGGTATCAACAACAAGGCGTACCATCCCTCCATATATGAGATGCTCTACAGTAGCTACACTAAATGAAGTGCTCAAGCTATAAGCTATTCTCTCTCATATACTTCACAGAACCAGTGCAAAGACTTTGGGGTGGTCCGTCATATCCTGTAGGATGGTATCAGCTGGTTTTCATAGTACTAGTGGGGCGTATTGTTACCGGTGGTTTCCTCGTCTGTCCAAGCCCATTTATTGAATTTAGATTTCCCCAGACCATTTAAGCCCATTTATTGAATTTAGATTTCCCCAGACGTATCCGTAGGCGGCAATTTCTGATGGTGTGGTTACAAGACAGTCATTTTGCATCCATTAATTTGAACAGTCACTGGAAGGGACACACAATGGTCATGGGTGGCATCAGAGAATAAAAAGAGGTTTCATGTGTTTGTTAACCACATGAACCCTAGCATGCCTATTCTGGACATTTCATAATAGACAAACATTCAGCATAGGCGAACATTTGGTGAAAACAGCAGATCTACAAGCTCATAATGCACTGTCATTGGCTATTTCTGGCAAAGAGATTTATTTGGAAAAAAGGAGACCAAAGATAGGGTTTTAGTGTTGTATACTATGGTTGTATATAAGCTAATAGAAAGAAAGTTAGCATCAGTGTGTGGATCACGATACATGCAATAATATATATAAGATTTATTGTCACTGTATGGAACATGCAACGAAAAGTTGTTTAGTGCATCCACTTAAAACAAATGGCATCAATTTACAATTTACACAATTTAGCTCTTAATCCAGAGTGATTTACAATCAGCAAGAACAACAACAGAAGGTAAAAAAATCAATACATACTACATAGTCATATAGGATTATAAGTAAACTAAGAATCTGTCTGTCTAACAGTAGAATATCCGTACATTGAAATTGTAAATACTATAGAATGCTATCGAATGCCAGATCAATAGACCTGGCATCTATCTACATAACATCTAAATCACATATTTTGCATAAGCAAAAGTCTGCACGGTCGTCGAGGCTACAGCGGAAGATTGGGAGTGAGTCTGCAGTTCTAATTGCAATGGGGAGTTCATTCCATAGTTTGGGAGCAAGAAGGGAGAAGAGTGTGCGACATGTGGAGCATTGTCCCGGATGTTTTAGTGAAGGTTCTGTCAGCTTGTTTGAGCGAGGGGTGGGTCAGACATCAAGAAAGAAAGAAATACAGATAGAGCAACATGCCATAAACTGTTAGTCCGTCATAGTCAAGTCATCATCGTCTGCCAAACATCCATAATACAATAAATCTTAAGAAAAAAACAAAAGAAGAAAAGCTTGAAATATTAAAATAAGGGGAGACCACAGGGAACCACCCACCTACTATAATTACAATATGCTGTTATTGTCTGCTGGGTATTTTTGAATGGGGTGGATGTAATGTGTCCAATTCCACTGTCCCAGTGTTGGATGTAGTATGATCTCATCCAGTATCTGTCAGCTGTAGTTAAACTAATGAGTGTTTACATTTTTACATTGCCCAGAAACACTGGGCACTACGACAAAGACCTCCAGGGTAAACCCCAAGGGCCTTCTTGTGTATACTGTTGACTGCGGTATTAGACACGCACGCATGTAGATGCATGTGAGCGTATGAGGACGGACGAGGGGAGAGAAAGTGAGCATGACGTATACAGTAGTCCTTGACTCACTGAAGCGGCGTGATTCATTAAAATGTATCGTCTGCCTCAGACAATTATAGTTGACATTGGCATACATCTGTTTTTTTATGTCCCTGCTACGTCTTCTCTGCACTTTCCTCTGGCTATTACTAATGCCTCATAATGTTTTATAATGCTGTACAGTGCAATATAACACAACACTTATACTCACAGGTCTATAACAGTAATAACCTTTATTTATATTGTGTTTTTGTAAACAGTGTTACAAATGTGCCTTAGCAATCACACAAGAAGGGGAATATGTGCACAGGAACCAGCTAATTCTTAAACTCAGTATGTCATGTATAGAGTGCAGTGCAACACCCTTTACAGCTCACATCCTTTCTAGTGTTTTAACCGTAAGAGTTTACAAATTACAATTAGCAGATTTGCTTCATCCAGAGCGACTTACAAGTAAACACATACATGAAATGCAGAGAGACAATGTACTGCCTCAGGAATGTAGAAGCATAGTTCAACCAAGAAGTAGCATCAGTCTCTAAACAATATAATATGAAAAATTATAATAGTCTGTACATTGAAACTATAGGATGCCAGGTAAACAAATGAACCTATAGCATCTGTCTAAAATAATATGCTATCTAAATTACATTTTGACCTTTGCATACCACTGCCTTGGTTGTCAAGGCTATGTCAAGTGCTACGGGCTAAGGTAGAATCTGAAGAGGTACAAAATGAATTTAATTTTGTACACTCTGAGAGTTAAATTAACTCTGAGGTTTTGGCGGTGTACTTTTTTGTGCAAATGTGATCAGTTACTGTTGGGACTCCTGCATTGTATACCTAAAGCCACTTATTTTCATAATTTCATGGTGAATGGTGATACAGCAAATTGCTTTAAAAGCCTTGTGAAATCAGTAGGCCCTAATATTCTATTTTCCCACAAATTCTATTTGTGATCGTAATGCATTTTTCCCTTGTATGACTGGGAGTAAGCTTACTGGGAATAAGCTGATCATAAAGCCCCTATTTTCCATGAGGGAAAACAACAGTAAACTGAAAACCTGTGATGTGTTTTTGTACATTTGTGCTATGTAACAGGAACTATAAGTGAATGTGAGGAGAGTCTTTGTAGAAGTAGGCATAGTGTGTGTGTGTGTGTGTGTGTGTGTGTGTGTGTGTGTGTGTGTGTGTGTGTGTGTGTGTGTGTGTGTGTGTGTGTGGATTATTCGCAACCACAACATAATTTTTTACTGGTATGCAGACGATTCTCAACTATACATCCCTCTCAAACTAAATGATGCAGACAATATACCCCGGATCCTTGCATGTCTCTCTCCCATTAAAAGCTGGATGAGTCAAAATGTCCTTCAGTTGAACGAGGCAAAATCTGAAGTCCTCCTATTCGGCCCCCCAAACTCCACCACCCTCATCCAGACACATGCAGCCTAGCAAAACTATTTAAAACCTCAGCCCGAAATCTGGGTGTCTGGTTTGATTCTAACTTCTCTTTTGATGCCCAAACAACAAAGGTTGTGCAGACATGCTTTTTTCATCTGAGAAACCACTATATATGGCCTACTTTACTATTTTTTAAAACGTTTAAAAATATTTCAAATAGCCAAATAGCTCAGCTAGTTGAACAATTCCAAAATGTTTTTCAAAATAGTACAATATGGCTACTACGTTTAGGGAAGGGATAAAGTGGCACGCAAGATAGGGCAATAATCTTAGGCAAAGATCTTAGGCACGTAGGCAAAACATACAATTGCATATAAGATATGTCAAAATCTGAAACTTGAGGATGAGGAAAACCTAATTTGATTTTGAGTGTTCCCATGACATTTCCTCTAGCACCATCCTCGGGACAAAATGTAAACTTTGCACTAGGGATGCCAGAAAGTGACCATCAGCCAAAACAAAAAATATTATGCACATGCCATGGTCACATGCTTTGATGGTTACAGTTTTATAATCAGTTTTGATGGGTAAACCTTTGTGGAGATCTTCTCAGTGCTCATTGTATGCTATAGTTACTTCCATTCAGGATGGAAAATTAAATCCATTTGGATTTGGGGAGAAGTAGTTTCATAAGGGGCTGGTATGAAGTACTTGATATAAACAGAAAACTTTCAGTTCACTAGTCTACACTACAATTGCCTTCATTTCATCTGATTGTCTGTCTGGCAGGCACTTAAGCGATCGTTAACTGTGTCTGTTAGAGAGAGGGGCAGAGAAGAGTGGCTTTGCTCAACTTGATTTATACTTATATTCTCCACTCTGATGAAGGTACATGTTCGATATATCATGCAGCCTTACTTATTAGCCTATAGTTTGGCCTTTTTCTTATTTTCGATTATGAAATATTAATTTTCGGAGACTCCGACGATTAATCGGAAAATCGATTAATCGGTGGCATCCCTACTTTGCACACAGTATATCTACTATCCAGATTGCAGGATGATCCCTACAGATTTTGTTGACCCCAAGCACATATAGTCTTTCACACATTTAGGGTTGGGTGTAATGATCAGCACGGCCGCATCGACAATTGTAGAAAACCAACTGGAAATTAAACAACTCCTTTTAGTAAAAAATAATACTGATCCAATCAAAATTTGGCTGCTGATCTGTGTAATTAGCATTAGCAGTATGATAAAAAATAAATAAAAACATTAAGCAGCTTTCTTAAAGAAAATCTGTACCAACATAAAGAAGAACAATTACAAATTTAAAAAACTAGATTTTTTACATTTGTGAATCAATTCATAATCGTCCATGTCCACGTCGCGATTAATCTATGAATCGATTTTATGTCCCACCCATGCAGCATGGCCTCTATAGGGGATTTGATATGCTGTTAGTCTTGTTTGAGAGACAAAATAGGCCAAGGGATCAGGGGAAGGAGCCACAGGAGAGCTGGTTTATTTTAAAACACAACAGCTTGTTTATCAGTAGGGGCAGTGTATCACATTAATAATGTGCCTTTAAAGTCAGGCTTGTCGAATGATTAGGGTTCATAAATGAATGTACTATGTATGTGAAGTAGAATAATGTCCTAACTGACTAAGCTTGCAAAGCTTTGTTGTGTACATGTTAATTTTGCTCATAAGAAGGAATGTGAGATAGTTTAGTTGAAAGATTTAGTGTAGTGTGTGTGTGTGTGTGTGTGTGTGTGTGTGTGTGTGTGTGTGTGTGTGTGTGTGTGTGTGTGTGTGTGTGTGTGTGTGTGTGTGTGTGTGTGTGTGTGTGTGTGTGTGTGCGTGCGTTAGTGAGGGTGAGAGAAAGTGTTAATGACACTGACTAAATTAATGTTTAAAGAGTGAGGGGGAAGCGATGGATGAACTGAGAAGCTGCTCAGAGATGGAGAGGTATAGAGAGCAATGGACAGATGGAGGGAATGTGCTAGCTAGAGGAGAGAGAGAGAAATTATGAGAAGATAAATAGAAAGATGGGGAGCTTGGCCAAGAGATTGAGTGATAGGACAAATGACATAATATACATACATGCATGGGTGGCATGTGGGGTGGATGAATGAACCGGATGGGAGATGTGGGCAGATAGATAGATAGATAGATAGTGGGTACAGTTGGTAGGTATTTTGTAGAGAGAGCGAGGGAGGGATAGATGGATAGACATATAATGTAACTGGAGAGATAGGCCACTAAGAGATTAGCAAAAATAGCCTAATTGCGACTGCAGGTTGCATTTACTATGGAATCTTGCATTTCCCGTCAGTGTGATGTACAGGCAAGCCCCCACTGGTCATCATGACTTCACATGACATCAGCCCCCATATATGGCGCCCGCCCAGGTCATCGTGACATCATCAGGGATGGATATATATGTCATAGTAAATGCGAGCAGCTGTCGCAGTTAAGCCTATAAATGGAGATCCCTGATGCCATCAATATTGGCCAGCAACTTTACATCTGACCTCAGACTCAGATCTTCATATATGGATATAATGTCAGAACCCTGATGTTGATCCTTCCCCATCCATCCTTCCTCTTCGATGTCTCCCTTTTTACTTATACCTGTCCATTCAAACTCTAGACGGGCCTGCCCCAAAGTTATTAGTTATCAACAGGCCCGGAAATGAAGGCCCGGCCCTACCTGGGCCCTCATCAAACCCTGCACACTCAATAGAATGTCCCCGCTACCACCCTTAGATCTCCATATACTGTATGGAGCTGACCTGTTCTGACATTCCATATGTTCATCTTGCCTCATCAAGCCCGGTACAGTCAAGACATGCTCCTTATACAGTACAGAATTCATTCCATGTTGATCTGACCCCCCATGCCAAAGCGCCAGCGCTTGCCCAGCAGTTTGCCGTCAACGAGGCGGATGCTTCTCGCCCAGGTGTCTTATTGGTTTAATATACCTTATATCTTAAATTAACACATTTTCAAGTGAAAAGCCGTTGTTTTCGGCGAGTGAGCATGCAGGTCTTACCAAAAGGTGTACGTTTGGAGGAGAAGATTGAAAGGAAGAAGGTATGGATGGAGTTAAAATACTGCAGCTGTTAACCACATTAATCCTGGTATGCTTTGTTCAAATTATCCAACATTTTCAAAAAATAAGATAGGCGTAGGCTACAGATACAGTTCAGATCGACAATAGCAATTACTAGTACAAAGTAAACTATAAAGTGTGTGCTGCTGCTACTGGACGTTTAAAGCAAGTATAGCTATACTGTCTGTAACTACCTATACTGAGGCAACCTGTTGCAAAAGAAGTGGCTGAAAGACGGGTGGACGGATGGAGGGTAGTGCTGAAAGCGGAAGAACTTTGGAATTTAGAGCAGACAGTTGGATAAAGACATGGGATGGACGGACAGGTGGATGATGGATGGATGGAGGGAAGGCAGGTAATAGTATGGAGAGGAATAGAAAGTCCTGAGTGCTGCGGCAGCCAGTGTTGACGTGAGAAGTATTCCCAAACACGGTTCGTAGCGACTGAAAACCCACTGCATTATCATGCACACACACACACACACACACACACACACACACACACACACACACACAGATCCAGAGAGATGAGTGCCTGAGGGAGAGAGCTGCTCTTAAGGCGAAGCAGAGTAAAATGGGAATAGATTATCCTGTGCTGGTCTGGTCTTTAAGAGATGTGAGGACAGTGAGGTCACTGTAGCCCAGCTCTCAATAGCTGTATGTGCACTGTGTGTCAGTGTGTGTTTTGCAATGGTGCTTGTCCTGCTGTAATTGTGTGTGCGTGTGTGTCTGTCAGTGTC